>NC_138782.1:13610762-14063762 GCF_965178545.1 Coloeus monedula | reverse complement strand
GGCACTGAGCAGTAATAGCTCTTGTATGAGTAACTTGGAGTCTTGTCCCTAGATCCACACAGGTAACCTGACAATTTAAAAACAGCTTATCCTTCAGGTGGCAATGGAGGTGTGCATTTTGGAGCCTTCTCACCCTTTTCCATAGGGGAGAGAGAAGATCACTTCTGCAAAGCTCTGGGATGCAAAACCTTTTCACTGCTTACGTGTGATTGAACTCTTGAGGTCCCTGATGTGAAATGTTTAACATAGCTCCTGGTACAGCAGACGACTTTGGATTTAAAATGTGAAAGGAGAGCTTTTCTTTTGGAATTTGAAATCCTCCCAAGTAGGCTGGAAGGAAAGAAGAAAAGGATTCAAAAATTGGCAGGAATTTCCTTTCTTTTACAAAATGTAGTTGCCCCTGCCCCTTCCCTCCCCACTGTCCTTTCTCTTATGACCACAGAAGAGAGAGCAGAAATGTGTGTTTCCCTTGTAGATAAAGTATCCCTGCTGAAAGAGTTCAGCCACCGAAGGAGTGAACTGAAGGGCCAAGCTCTGCTGGATGTCACGGAGCATCTCTCAGGTATGGCCTCCCCTTCTAAGGCAAGAGGTCTTCCGAGGCAGAATTTACAGAGAATGCCAGTGAATAGACACTAGAGTGGCTCCTCCAAATCAGGAGGTGCTGAGCTTGTCCCTCCTGCCCAATAGCCATGGAAGGTGTATTGGGCAGGTTTTCCCTGGCTGCTGCAGAGGTGTGCAGCACCTGAGATGGGGGCGGCGCTCGGCCTCAGGGCTGAGCTCTCACTGGGGCATCTCAGAAGCTGCCTCCAGGAAAGGGAGGGGCTAAACGTTCCCAAGCTGGCTCCTCTCTTGGAAGCTCAGGGACAGCTCTGATCCTTTAGGGAAAATGGTGGCAAATGCTGTTTCAGGGGATTGGTTTGTTTTGTCCTCACAGAATTCTTGCTTTGCTCTTGGAAAGTTTTGAGGCGGAAGCCTGCAGTGCCTGGGGGTCACAGCTTAGGCCAAAACTCAGCACACATGTTAGAGGCACGGATTTTGTGCAAGGCAGCCTTTGGGGGCAGAGGGGCAGAAGCAGAGTGCTGAGGCTCCCTGCCTGTGCTGGGGAAGTGCCATTGGACTGAGCACTTCAGGGTGTGCAGTCAGGGTCTTCCTATGTCAGCGTTGCCCAAAATGCTCCAAATGCAGCTGGTAATTGATTGCTCAGAGGAGCTTGCTATGTCAGCAATAGCCAAGGGATGGGAAAATGATAATCTCAATATATACTAGAGAAGACAGTGTATAGCCTTGCTTTATTTATAGCCTTGCTTTAGCTGGGGCTAAATCCATTGCTAATTATTCCAGGTCACAAAAACGGAGTCATCCTTTTTATTAGAAATCTCTCAATTTCCTCTCTAAAGTGCCTTTCAAACATTCAGCAGTGGGTTTAGACAACTTCTAAATGGAAATAAACAGCAATTTGACATTTTGGGTCATTCATCATGCCGGAAACAGATTGTGGAATGATTTAGTAAAGGTGTGAAGTCTGCCACAGGTACAAGGCTCGGATCTGGAGAAATTAGTCCTGAGGGCTTGGTGGTTCTGTTTTGGGGATGTTCAGCTGCTTTGCCCATTTCTGGATCATGGGGCTCTCACTGTTATTTCACTGATCTTAGCCCGAGAGACTCCCAAAATCACAACTAGAGGTAGATCCTTGTTTGCATTAAGGCTGGTGGTTAAGAAGTTTGTGTCTCTCCTCCGGCAGCGCTTGTGGGATGGGTTTATCCCAGGAGCCCCGAAGTCGTCCAGCGCTACGCCCTGCCCGTGCTCTGGTCCTTCCTGGGGAACAAGGCGCTGCCTGTCCGAAGCGCCAATGTCCGCACTGTGGTCACCAAGCTTGCCTGCGCCCTCTACAAGGTGATGGGCGCCAAGCTGAGGAAGCACGCTGCCAGCCAGCCTCCGCATGTGCGGGAAAACCTCTCCGACATTTTGGGCTGGTGAAGGCTCGATGACCTGCAGAGAGATGGCAAAGTGCTGAGCTGGACACCTCCGGACGTGACTTCTTAGCTGTGCCAAAAATGACAGAACGCAAAGGAAGGGTGTGCACCTGCCCCCGCTCTCTCCACCCCCCTTCCTAGTCGTGGCATGGGGTGCCTGAAGCAACTTCCGACTGAGGACAAGGTGAAGGCTGAGCATGGCTCAGCCTCACAAAGAGGTAAGGCGGGAGCTGGGCCGCTCTCTGGCGGGAGGAAGGCTCTTGTGCCAGCCTAGAGAGCCTGGGCACATTGCCAGGGAACAGTTCTGCCCTGCATGTGCCCCCTGCAATGAGCTGTGCTGCTCCCAGTGCCCCGTGTAGCTGTAGGGCTGCTCAGCTGTGGGGCCGCGAGAGGAGCAGGAGGGTGCGTGTGCAGCTGAGCCATTCCTGGAAAGCACAGGCCTCTGGGCTCCCTGCTGTCCCAGGGCAGCCCAGAGGCCAGGCTGCTCCTGTGCTGGCTCTGTGCAAGTGGGTCAGGGTGTCCCCCTGGCCTGCCTCAAGTGGCTGCTGGCAGGAGCGTGTTTCCCTGTGCAGCTCTTTAGAAGTTTCCAGGTGGTCTGTCCCATTAAATACGTAGCTTCAGATGCTTTAGGTTTGCATTGCGGCCTCTGTTATATTTTGTGTCTCCACTTTGCAGGCGTGACTGGCTACAGTCTTATCAAGAAGTTTTCCTTGGACATTTCCTGTGTTCCGTAACCGACAAAGCCCTTGCCTCCTGTCCAGAAGAGCTCTCTTTCCTCAAGCTCAGGAAGAGGGTTCTGCCTGTCTGAAGAATGTTTGAAGATTTGGATTTCTACGTTAGGCTTTGTAGTTACAGATGTACATATGTTCTGACATGTAGATGTAGGTTTGAATAAATGTGTTGTCATTTTATCTTTTAAATTTTGAAAATAGATTTTCAACAGTATATCTTTTATTTTGAGGTGTTTTCTTTGTTTGTTTTAAATAAAATAATTTTTAAAAAAAACAAGCCGAGAATGTGAGACCTGCTAGCCTAGAGGTTGTCAGAGTGCAGCTGACTCAACGTGCCACTGTCTCACGGTATTCTTTCCTCACAGCGCCTCTCCTCTTCCTCTTTTGCCATGTTTTCTTCATGTCATTTGTGCTGCTGTTTGTTATTTAGCATTACAATGGGGCCACCTCTTACCATGTTTGGGGGACAATGGACCCAGAAGATCCTGTGTAGTCTACAGTTTTCTGCCTCGATGTATTCTGTGCTCACAAAAGGCCTGAGCAAAGCAACAAAGAGAATGTGCCCAAATCCCAAAGCTTTGCTCCTTTGCAATGTCAGACAGATCTGGCTCAGAGGTGTCTTCAACCACAATTCCATAGGTAAGAAGAGGACATGTATTTCACTGGGAAAAGAGGCACTTCTTTGGAAAAGGCATCTGTATGTATATTTACCCAGGACAGCAGTCCAACGGCGTTGTTTGCAACTTGTTTGCAGAAGGATGAGCAGACTGTGAGGTTATTGAACAGGTGACAAGGGTTCCTCAAATCTGTACCCTAGCCTGGGTGCCATTCAGCCCACGGGTATGGGATCATTTGGTACCATGGACCAGTGCTTGCCAGCATATTGATTTCCTGCCTAGCTGGAAGAAGCAATTCTGGGTTCAGCTCCAGCTCTTGGTGGGCTGCATGATCACTGACAATGCTGCCTTTCCAGAATTTATTTCTCAGTTGCCTTTCATAGTCATTTGAAGCTTTTAAACCTCACATGTCAATTTGCTCTGCCTTAGGGAAAAACAATTCTGAGCCCTGTGCAAACTGTAACCTTTTGACACCAAAGTCTTCATGGTTTCCAGGTTCAGATGTTAGAGAAGAAAATGCATGTGAATGTGTTACTTAGGTTTTCTGGAGGGGAAACTCTGTGTCACGTGGCTGCGTGTATTTGCTTAGCTATGGGTCAAATCCCGGACTAGTAAAGCCTGGGAAGGCTGGCATGCGTCAGGGAAAACTAGTCCATGAGCTTATGGGGTTGCCTTCACCAGCAGAGTGGATGTGTCCTTTGGGGATTCCTCTGGAGACAAAATTAGGCACCTGCTCCCTCCTGCAATATTCTCTTAGATCTTTCTAAAATATCCTAGAAAAGGCAGTGAAACTTCATGTCTACTTGCACACCCACTGTTTGAATAGGGACATTTTTGTCTCTCCGCTAAGTCATTGCTCTTGCACACCAGAAACAGGAACACCAACAAACGGGAATGATGCATGATCCTCCTGCTGCTGCCTCAGAATATTGGTAGGTGCAGATCTGGGTAGCTACGCAGATTAACATTTAATTAGCATTTCATGCTCCTTCAGGATACCCAGATCTCAGGGCATTTTGTTTCCAAGCTGCAGCTATACCATCACTCTCTGGGGAAGAACAGTAAATAGGAAACAGCGACTGCCAGTATTGCAAGAGTGTGGGGCAAAATCTGAAGTGTCTGTGTAAAAAGATGAGTGGGAAGAGTGTCATTGCCACAGCCAAAGCTTAATTAGGGCAGCAGGATCAGTTCTTTACTGCATGGCTGCAAGATGATCATCAGGGACCTTCTTTTTGTATCTCATGCAGGAAAGGAGCTCTTAATAATACCCTGCTACTGAAACCCACCCTGGGGTGTAGCTCTGTAGTGGTTCCCAATGAAGCAGATTGCCTGCTTTGTCACTGCCAGCCCTGTGACCCTGTGAGGGACCACAGTTCATCCCATACATGTTCTGTCTCCAGGAAAAGCTTGCCTTGGCTTATTAGAGGGGAAAAAACAGAAAAATAATAAAATGGACTTTGGAGGACATGCTCATGCTTTCACATGTCAGCCTTGTACTGGCTTGTTAGTCATCCTGAAACATATCAATAGAAAAAACTCAGATCCTATGCTACATCTGAATGAAATTCCTTCAGATTATTAAGATTTCTGTTGTCAGGACCAGGACAAAACCCTTCCGACACTCACTTGCAGCTGTCCTGGATTTCTGCAGCCCTTTGTGGAAACCTGCTGTAGGTACAGTGTCTGGAGTTGGTTTGGGCCTTTAGGAAAGATGTGTGGAACAGTATGCAAGGCTCTCCTAGGAGAAAACTGTTTGTCCAAGACCAGGGACATCGTGCCTGCAGAAGTGGAGTGGCCCCGCTCCCAGCCCAAGAGTCTGTGAGCTGAGCCACGCCGGGGAGAAAAGACCCCGAGGGGCACCAGCCCAGCCGCCTCACCTGCCGTGACCGTTCTGCGGAGCTCTGCCGTGGGGTGGAAGTCGACGCTGGGCGAGCCACCGAGCTTTCATCTGCTGCTAGAACTACTCCGTGATAGCTCCTGTTTTTCCCGAGAGAGAAGCCGGCGCCATCTTGTAACGCGTGTCCTGGGCGGGTTTTCCTCTGGCATTTTGGGTCTTTGTTCCAGTGGGAGGACGGTGAGGTCTGACAGTTTGATATCTACAAGTTACTTACTTATTTTTCCTTGCCTTGTGGGCATTCTGTTTGTTAATAAAGTGTTGGGTTTTTTCCACTTTCATCTATTAGTATTCATTTCCTATTGCTGGAAAGGGATTGTTGGAACAGTTTAGAGGAGACAACTTATTCCAGACTGCCCTAAGTTTTCTCAAACTGAGACAAATGGCTTCACATAGGAACATCCCCAAGGCTGCTGAGAGGAAGGCACGAAGGAAGACAAACCTAGTTGTACCGGTTTGGCCAAATTTAGAAATATATTCCCTGAGAGAAGGCAGGTCACCACCCCTCCCCCACCAGGTTCAGGAAAAATAAATTTTCCCCAAAGGAAAGTGAAAGAGATAAAAACGATTTCTTTAACAAACACACGGGAAAAGGAAAATAATGCTAACTAATAAAAATCTCTCGCTGTGGAGAAAAAACCTGGCAAAGTGTTAAGAGTCCTCCCTTTGGTCTCCTCAGAGCTGGGACTTGGCCCAGGGCCAGGCCCTCTGTGCTTGATGGAAAGTCCTCCCGATGTGCTCTGATAATTGAAGCAGTCCAGTAGAAAAGGGAGAAAATCTGAAATTCCCGGGAAGGAAAAAAAGTTCAACTCTCAGTCTCTCTCTGGAGAAAAAGAAACTGAACAACTGGCCAAAAGCTGACCGGGCAGCTGCAAGCCGGGTGCTTCCTCCTTCCCCTGCCACAGCTGGAAAAAAGTCACTATCTCTGTGTGACCTTGAACAAGCTGCAAACTGCTTTGAAAAAGTTTTGCTCAGTTTTCCCTTCCCCCTCTCAGGCTCAGTTTAAAGGCATAAAAAGGCACAAAATTTAATTTCTGGGCATAGGGCAGCAATATGGGATACACATCATAAAGTCACCCTAAGACACTAGTATTTCCTGTTGCTGCCTGTTCCGAGCTTGCCCTCCCCCCTCCCAAAGACACGTGCTCCTGCCCATGTGCTCCGAGCTCCTTTGTTCCAAGCGAGGCAAAGCCAAATGTAACTCAGACTCTTCAGCAGTGTCTGATTGGCCGGTCACCCCGGGTCCGCCCCCAGGCCTCCCCTTTCCCCTTCTCCTAATAAAAGATGGTCGAGGGGAGGCAAACGCCCTCTCACTCAGCTCAGCGACTTTCCTGTGAACATCTCTGGTTGTCTGTCTCATTTGAAAGCTTCTAACTGCAGGGAATTGAGCGGGCAGGGAGCTATATTTCTCCCTCTTTGCTTCTGCTGATGGTATTTGCTCTGCAGCTGATTCAGGTACCGATTTTAGAGCTACTAAAGTGCTAGATCGCCCTTGCTACCTCTCAAGGCTGCTCGAGGCTTTCTAAGGCATTGAAATACAAGCGCTAGCCGGTATAAAGCTGAAAAGATACCTTCCACATCTGGCGCCTAACGTGCTATCTCTGAACTCCGGTTCTGAGAGACTTTCAGGGTGTCCCGGCAGCTGTGTGTCTGCTGGAGTTAGCTCTGCACGTCCTGCTGTGCCAGCTCTGTGTGGCGAGGTGTTACTTTTTGTGTAACACCGAGCCCAGAGCCTCAGCCTGTACCCTCCCCCACACCACGTGGCGAGGGAACGGCTGGAAAGCAGAAGACCCTTCTCGCGTGTTTTTTTTCTCCGGACCTGCTTTCCTGTGATAAATCCAGAATTCTGGTGTGTATTTCCCTGCTGGTTTAGGGGCTCCCGTCTTAAGCTGGTGCAGGTGTAAACTTTCTCTTTTTTTTTTTCCTTTTTGGCGAGTAAGGGGTTGAGGTTGGTGCTGCATTCATAATGGGATCTGAAGTTTCTGCACACCATAGAGAAATATACCACCAAGTTCAAAGTTACCTTTCTTTAACTGGGCATAAATACCCTAAAAATCTAGTTCAATCTTTTGTACAATGGCTTTTCCAGTACTTTCCTAATCTGACCTCCGAAGACATAAGATCTGCTGAATTTTGGGATAAGGTGGGGAGAAAACTCTCCTCTCTTAGGCGTGCAGGAGATGAAACAGTTTCAAAATTCTTTCCTCTCCTGTTACTAAGTTATACTTTGCCGGAGAAAAAGGCAGTACATGAACAGCCACTGCAAAACTCCCCTGTTAATTCCCTTATACCCTCTTCCAACCCCTGTGTCCCGGACCCCTCTTCCCCTACGCTGGAAAACACAGCTAGAGCAGACTGCTTCTCAGCACAGGAGAGCTATCGTCCTCCTGGCTCACCCGTGTTTCCTCAGCACTCTTCCTTGGATGGGAATCCGGAGCCCGTCCCAGGACCTTCCCAACCCCTTTTCTCCACTCCCTTTTCCCCTGTTTCTAGCCCTCATGTTTCAAGCGCGCGTAAAAACCCCTTCTCCCCTGATCTCTTTGTTCCCAGGGACAGCCATTGCCACGTGCTCGCAGCCCGGGAAAAAACCCTCCCCCCAACCCCGTTTCTCCGAGTTTGTTTGTCTCCAGTAATGGCGGACGCAATGTTCCTTCCTCTCCAAACTACACCTCCCACAATCCCTTTCTCCCCACCCCACAAATCCCTTCTTGTCCCCATCCCCTCCCACTCCCGCGTCACAACCTGGCCCCGCCCCGCCCCCGCCCCCACAGCGTCGTGTTTCACCCCTCCCTCTGTGCCCGCCCATGGCTCAAGTACCGCCCCTGCCTCCCACAACCCCGCTCCCAACCCCTCCCCTCCTCCGGCCGTGTCCCCGCCTCCACTCCCCGCCCCTGCCCCTCCACTCCCCGCCCCTGCTTCCCATTGTCCCGCCCCAGGTGCCCACAATCCTGGGACTGCCCCTCTGAATCCGGGAACCCGTGCCTACCAGGAAGAATGCTTCTACTACACTCTCTTGTACTAGCAATGGAGCGAACCCCGACTGGAAACCCTTTCCTTATTCTAATATTAAGGATTTGTGCAAGGCAATTAAGGAGTTTGGAATGCATAGTAATTATTTTAAGAGCCTTTTAAGTGCTACTTTTGCAACTCACTTACTTGTACCTCATGATTTACTTACATTAATGCAAACTCTTCTTACACCTGGTGATTTTATGATGTGGAAAAAGCAATGGAAAATAATTTTATCTGATTTATTAAAAATTTTGTGGCAAACTCCAGATAATTACCTGGATTTTGAAAACAATTGTATCACATTAGACCTTTTATCTGGTGACAAAAATATGGCAAATCCTCAAAAACAAGCAATGCTTATCCCTCGTCCCGTTCTTACTGAAATCACACATGCTGCTGAAAAGGCCTTAACATTATTACCATCTCAAACTCCTCATTATACCACCATCAAACAATTGCCAAATGAAAATATTACTCACTTTTATAACCGTTTCTACGAAGCTGTCTCTTCCCAGGTCCCTAATCCTGACCTCCAACAAGCGCTCCTACTCAAACTTCTCCAAGTTAATACAAATGATGCTTGCAAACAAGTCATTCTCACTCTCCCGCTGTATCCTCCTCCTACTGTTGAATCCATCCTCGAAGTCTGTACGAAGAAGGTGCAGCTGAACACAGCTGCTCCCTTTTTGAAAAAAGTGGGGATGGCTGGGGAAGTTGTAGAGAATGTTACAGGTACAGGAGAAACTCAATCGCGCGGTAACTTTATATGCTGTCGTTGTCCGAAAAAGGGACACGTAGCTCGCAATTGCAGAGCGATTATAACTGCTGATAAAAACTCTCCAAAGACTGTTTCCCCAGGTCAACAGCAGGGAAACTAGCGACTCAACGCGTCCTAACAGCTCCACGTTCAGACATAAATAGGGCTGCAGACAAAGCAACTTGGACTTCTGGACTCAGGTTTAAGGTAATGTCATACATGAAATCCCTATTTGTGCTTGGTCTTTGTTGAGAGTCTTTCTGAAGAATGGCTAAAGAGCAAAGGTCATGATAACACAGGAGGCTTAGAAAAGATGCAGACACTGAGTCCTTGAGCAAGAAGTTGCATAGATAACAGAATGTGCATTCAGATAAGAAAGAAGACAGAAACCATATGGAAGAGAAAGATAAGACCACCGTGTTTGTAGATCCCACGGAATAGCTCCCACCAATGAGGAGCTCAACTTTTGCAATATGTATGAGCTAATTAAAGGTACTATAAGTAAGTGTAGTTTTGAAAAATAAATCGAGACTTGCTGAACATCATGCCTTGAGTGCTTGTCTCCCGCGACTCCACCCAACAGGTCTTTGCATATTAAGTGCTTTAAGTAATTAATTTTGAGTTAATTATTTTTAAATTGAATGTTACAATTAACCCATCAGCCCAGGTACAAAAATCCAGTTCCATTATCAGTGTTTCCATTTGTTTAAAGTTTATTAATAGAGTTGCACCCTTCCCAGTTAAAATTTTTCCCAGTAAAAAATCACAAACTTGCCCCTTTTCAAGCTACAAACCACTGGTACACCATAAGAGTTACCTTTCCTGTGTTTACTGTATACTTTTACAAGTGTTTTGAGGTGTGTTGGATGTCTTTTAATACTTTTTGTAAGTGTTTCACTTGCATTTTGATTCCAAGGCCAAAACCCCACCCAGTCTTAATAGCCAGCAGCTATTTTTAGCCACAGCCATTACTCTGCAGGCAAGTTCCATGGCAACCTGGATACCTGAATTTTAATGAAAGTATTGTATTCCCTTATCTCTAACTGATACCACCCCCCCCCCCTTGACAACGATGAGCCATTGGTGGACGGAGATGATCCATCAAAAGGAAAGCACCAATTGCCTTGGACCGAAGGGGCGGGCTGTGGGTGGACTGGGGGCGGAGCAAAAACTATAAAAAGGACGAAGCAAAGAGGTGGGCCCTCTTCTCTCTTCCCCTCTTGCTCTCTCCAGACTAGCTGTGGGAGACATCGGTGCTGGGGCATTCAAAGCCTTACCCCTTTTAAGGGGCTTTTAGTAATTTTTTTAAAGTCAACCCAGCACTGCAAGTTTTTTTTCTCTACCTGAGGTCTAGTGCTGTCTCAGCCAGAAGATCTCAAATCCCTGCGCTCCTGGGGCATACCATCTACCGAGCCATAGGATCCCAAATTTTTATATTTTTTTAAATTTCTGTAATTTTTCAATTTTTCTGTTTTCAATAAATTAATCTTTTTAAGAGTTGTCTCATTTCTCACAGGTAACCTGTGATAAAGCACACCATTTCAACAACAACAAACAGACTGTAATACCCATTTCATTCCAGAATGTGGACCACATGCCAGACTTCACATACCTTTTTGTTACTGGGGACACTCAGGAAACACCTGCTGGGATAGAGGTTACACCTACACTCATGAAAATGGATCAGAACAGGTGTTCTAACCTAATTGTACAATGTATATATCCACCGTACTTTATGCCAAAGGGTCAAGTCATTGCACAGGCTTTTCCACTGCCCAAATACCTGCCCACAGATGGTCATATCCCAGCCATCTGTTGGACTGAGGTTTTGGGAAACGACAAACCTGTAATAGAATGTAAGCTCCGTTACAAATCACATAAAATCAGTATAATGGGAATGACAGACACAGGTGCTGATGTGTCTGTCATTCCATTTGATAAGTGGCCTACGCAATGGGAATTGCAATCTCAGGGCATCATACAAGGGATTGGAGGTACCCAAATTGCAAAGCAGTCCAAACACACCATCCAAATTGAAGGTCCTGAAGGACAAATAGCGACACTTCGTCCGTATGTCCTAGACACCAAATTGACCCTGTGGGGAAGGGATGCCATGTCTCAGTGGGGAACAAAAATTGATATCACCCCTAGACATCCAAATTTTCCCTTGCAGGCCACTGAAGCAGAGTGCCATCCACATAAATTAACTTGGAAAACAGATGAACCCGTGTGGGTTAACCAGTGGTCACTAAAAAAAGAAAACTTAGAGGCACTCAAAACATTAGTAGCTGGACAATTGGCTAAAGGAAATATAGTTCCAACTAACAGCCCATGCAACACACCCGTGTTTGTAATACAAAAACCGGGAAAGAACAAATATAGGCTACTCCAAGATCTTAGAGAAGTTAATAAGGTTATTGAAGACATGGGACCCCTTCAGCCAGGTATGCCATCACCTTCAATGCTCCCACAACATTGGCATTTAGCTGTTCTTGACATTAAAGATTGCTTCTTTCATATTCCACTCCACCCTGCAGATGCCCCCCGATTTGCATTTTCTGTACCATCTCTTAATCGTGAAACTCCCATGGAACGTTATCATTGGCTTGTGCTTCCCCAAGGTATGAAAAATTCCCCAACTCTCTGCCAAGAGTATGTTGCTAAAATTCTATCTCCCATCCGTGCCAAAGCAGAGAAAGCCATCATCCTGCATTACATGGATGATGTGCTGGTGTGTGCTCCCAATAATCAGTATCTGCAGCAGACACTTAACATGGTGATTGAGGCCCTAGAGGCCAAGGGCTTTGAATTACAACCTGAAAAAATGCAGAGAACAAGCCCTTGGAAATACCTCGGACTCAAAATCACAGAAACCTCTATCACCCCAACACCTGTCACCATTAATAATAACAACCCAAAAGCACTAGAGGAAGTGCAACAGATCTGTGGGACACTGAAGTATTTAAGGTCCTGGTTAGGACTCACCACAGAGGATGTAGCTCCTATTGCAAACCTAGTAAAAGGGGAAGGCGGTCCAGCATCCCCTAGATCCCTGACAGAAGAGGCAAGGCAGTCTCTCAAAAAGATACAAGAGCTCATTTCCACCAGACAAGCACACAGCTATCAGCCCTCCCTACCCTTTAAGCTTGTCATTCTAGGGAAGGTACCACGCTTTCACGGCCTCATATTTCAGTGGGACAAAGAGCAGAAGGAACCCCTCATCATAATTGAATGGGTATTCCTTCCACTCCAACCTCCTAAAACCATCACACAGCCACAAGAACTAATGGCAAAAATTATCATGAAGGGTAGAGCAAGGCTTCGCACCCTGGCAGGATGTGACTTTGCATGCATCTACGTACCTGTAACGACTGATGCATTAGATCACCTACTCCAAAATAATATAAATTTACAATTTGCATTAGATAGTTACTCAGGCCAAATCTCAAATCATTACCCAAAACATAACATGTTTAATCTGCCATTCTCTTTCATCCCTCGAGAGATTCAAAGTAGAAAACCCCTCGATGCGATTACCGTTTTTACCGATGCCTCAGGAAAAAGTAAAAAGTCCGTGGTCACATGGAAAAATCCAAAGACGCAAAAGTGGGAATCTGACATCGAGGTAATCCAGGGATCACCACAAGTCGCTGAATTAGCAGCTGTCGTTAGAGCATTTGAGAGGTTCAAAGAACCCTTTAATTTGGTCACAGACTCAGCATATGTAGCTGGAGTAACTGTTAGAGCTGAGCATGCTCTCCTAAAAGAAATCTCAAACAAAAAAATGTATGATTTGCTCTCAAAATTAATTTATCTGGTTTCCCACAGAGAGCATCCCTATTTTGTCATGCATGTGAGGTCACATACAAACCTGCCAGGATTTATTGCAGAGGGTAATCGTAGAGCTGATGCTCTGGCTATGCCAGCAGACACAGTTCTATCAGCCGACTTACCAAAGCTCCCCCAAGTTTTTGAACAAGCAAAATTGAGCCATGCTATGTACCATCAAAATATTCCTGCTCTTATCCGCATGTTCCATCTGTCGCGGACACAGGCAAAAGCAATAGTGGCAACGTGTCCCAACTGCCAGAAGCTACAGCTTCCATCACTGGGCATGGGGGTCAATCCCAGAGGCATTAATAGCGGTGAAGTGTGGCAAATGGACGTCACACATTTCCCTGAATTTGGGAGATTAAAATATGTTCACGTTTCTATTGATACCTTCTCTGGTGCTATGTATGCCTCTGCACATGCAGGTGAAAAGGCTAAGGATGTTGAAAAACATCTTGTCCAAGCTTTTGCTGTGCTTGGTATGCCTGAGGAGATAAAAACTGATAATGGACCTGCCTACACCTCCCAGGAGTTTAAAAACTTTCGTCAGCAGTGGGGATTTCGACATGTTACGGGTATTCCTCACTCCCCAACTGGACAAGGCATTGTTGAACATGCCCATCAAACCCTCAAGCGAATGCTGCTACAACAGTCAGGGACCACCAAACTCAACTCACCTGTCCTCAGACTCAGCAAAGCACTGTTTACCATAAACTTCCTGAATGGCACCTTTGAGGATCCAAACCCTCCCATCTATCGTCATTTCCAGAACACCAGGAGACAGAAACTGCAGGAAAATCCACAAGTCCTGATCCGGGACCCAGAGACTCAAAAAATCCAAGGACCATACAAACTTGTAACTTGGGGACGTGGGTATGCCAGTGTATCTACCCCTCAAGGACTGAGATGGATCCCAGGGAAGTGGGTAAAACCTTATGTCACTTCCTCAAAAGTTAAGGAGGTTAAAACTGCCTCCTGGAAGAGACGCCGTAAAAAGAATCCTGATTTTGCACCTTCATGTAAACCCCCTACTGCAGATTTTGATGTTAATCCCTTAAGTTAAGTTGCAGTTTTTGCACTCAGGTTTTGCACCGTGTTTTGTAAATCTTTGTCCTGATACTCCATACCATAGATGTCCTGACTAAACCCCTGAGTTTTGACTGGGGAAATAGTTTAAAGGCATCCTAGGTACTGTCGAGTTGTAGGGACGATAGATTACAATTATATTTTGCACTGTTGTTTTGTTACTGTTCTATGCACTTTTAAGTTACTAAGAGTTACAACCCAGCTTTAAAGAAAAAAAAATAGTGAATTGTTGCTGCCTGTTCCGAGCTTCCCCTCCCCCCTCCCAAAGACACGTGCTCCTGCCCATGTGCTCCGAGCTCCTTTGTTCCAAGCGAGGCAAAGCCAAATGTAATTCAGACTCTTCAGCAGTGTCTGATTGGCCGGTCACCCCGGGTCCGCCCCGGGCCTCCCCTTTCCCCTTCTCCTAATAAAAGATGGTCGAGGGGAGGCAAACGCCCTCTCACTCAGCTCAGCGACTTTCCTGTGAACATCTCTGGTTGTCTGTCTCATTTGAAAGCTTCTAACTGCAGGGAATTGAGCGGGCAGGGAGCTATATTTCTCCCTCTTTGCTTCTGCTGATGGTATTTGCTCTGCAGCTGATTCAGGTACTGATTTTAGAGCTACTAAAGTGCTAGATCGCCCTTGCTACCTCTCAAGGCTGCTCGAGGCTTTCTAAGGCATTGAAATACAAGCGCTAGCCGGTATAAAGCTGAAAAGATACTTCTGAGGGAAATTCTTTTACACCAAACCAACCGGAGTCGTCAAACAGCTGACCGGACGTTTCGAGACATGGGCCAAAGGGGAAACCTTTCAGTGTGTTTGGTCAAGGCCGGGCTATGCTCGAGGCAAAGGTGCGTCAGTGTACTCGGCTCCTTCTCTCCTCATGGTGTCCGGCAGGCACAGGAGCCCAGAGCTCCTGCAGAAACCATCACAGCACTTGGTGGGAGCAAACTTGTGTCCAGTCCTCACACGGAGCTCTGGTGTCCAGCACTGCACCTCCTTGGAATGAGGAATTGTTGCAGTGCTCTTGGAAGGAGCTAAGGAGGTTTGGCCTTCAGATCAGCTCCTTCCTAGCTCCTGATTTGCTGCCCTGGGTAAGCTGCTGCCTGTGGCAACACTTGGTTCACAGCTGACAGCCCTGCTCTGCTGGCAGGTAGCCATTGCAGGAGTTTTGCTGGGATCATTGAACCTTTCAGATCTTCCCAAGGAAAGCTAAGGAGGGAACTTGTCCAAAGAGCATTGCCTGGGCAAAGCTTTTAACATTAAATCTTTCCTCTGTGCTCATTACCATGCACAGGAAATATTTGAGGAAGCAAGTTTGTTGTTCCAGAAATTCCTGCAATCAATCAGATTGCCAGAAAGAAAACACAGATTTGGGATGTGTAATCTCACTTTAATTCATTGTATAGGGAAATACAGGAGCACTTCTTGGGAGCTGTGTGTCTAACCTAAGTGACCTTGCTACCAAGAACTGAGAAAAGTGGGGAGAGATGGAATCAGTGGCACGAGGATCTGCAGTGGGATTCTCCCGCAGGCCTGAGGAAACTGCCCCGGGCTTCCACTGGGCCATGGCTTTTTACTCCACATCAAAACTTCATGCTTCACACTGGGGTGGTGAATCTTCCCTGGCCTTGTCAGGCCACACTGTGATCTCAGAAATGCTTGTTAGGCCTCAGCCTTGATGAACCACCCCTGGACTCAGCTCCTCTTGAGCTTGCCCAAAACACTGAGTGCTCCCAGGAACTTGTGCTGTCTAACCAGCTCCTGGGGTTTTCTATGAACAGTCTTGGAAACTACTTTTCTTGCCTGAATGCCATAACATCCTTCTTCTCGCACTTCCAAAGACAGGGTGCTGACCAAAGTGCGGCCATGATGAAGCATTTTATGACTGAAGCCCACTGTCTTGTGGCCCATAAACAGCGGTCCAAAAGGAAGCCCTCGAAGCTCTCCTGGACCACAGTGGCTGCCACTGGCAACCTCCAGTGGGGCCTCTCAGAGCCAGCGAGCTCAAGTTTCCTGTACTCACAGGATCGTCAATAACAATGGATCCTGGGCCAATACCCCCACTCCTCACGGCTCCAGTTTAACTACTGTTAAGCTTGAGTGCTGTTAAGCTTTTAGGCCACATTCCTTTTCATCCTTGTCCTTTCTCTCCCTTTGTCAAACCCGTCTAAACACAGACACACACACACACACAGAGAGTTCTCAGTTCATGTCTGGTTTGATTGACTGCATTTTGTTTGTTGCTTTTTTTCCTTGTTGTGCCTTAAAGGACTAGTAAGTAATAGCGTGAATGTTGCCAACAAGTTTTGTTGAGCTGTTACTTAACATTCTGTACTAGTTTGAAAACAAACCAGTGAGAGATCACAAGACAGAACTGTAATTTAATAGGAAAATTAAAATAATTGCAATAGTACAAGAACACTGACAGAGTCAGGATACAACCTGACACCCTGTTAGTCAGGGTGGTGGTAGCAGCCCAGATGAAGTGGTCCTATTGAAGCAGTGATCCTGTAGAAGGATCTGGTTTTCAGAAGAGGGTCCAGTAGTAGCTCTTATCCTCTGGGAATCCAGTAGGGAAGAGCTGCTTGTGCTTCAATCCTGCCTGATTATATCCAGGTGGGAATGCTTGGCTCCTCCCCCTGGGTGGAGCATCTCCCAATGGGCTGATGTAATTCTGTGAGTCATGCAGTGGGCCATTGATTGCCCATTAAACAGAGATAGCCTCCAGAGGGATTTATCAAGGCTGAGTCATGGTAGGAGATCAGGAACACAGCCCCATCTGTTTTAACAGCTTGTGAAGGTGACAATAGAATACATACTCTTGGTTGCATCTTACACTGTAACCTAGGACATATTCAATCTGGTTTTACTGATAACCTTGACAGTGAATTTTTAAGCAATCTCAAACACTCGTTTGTAACAAGCCTTGGGAGCATGAGGTACAGGGCTGACATTGGAAAGCAGGAGAATCACTCTAAAGTGACGAGTTTAAATATCCATTTCATTGCTCTTCTCTTTATTTCACTCGATTAAGCCAAGCCAAGCTTTTCTTGGAGGCAGAACGTGTGTGGGATGTACTACGCCACTATCCCATAACTCTGGGCTGAATGACACCCAGGCTAGGGTACAGATTTGAGGAACCCTTGTCACCTGTTCAATAACCTCACAGTCCGCTCATCCTTCTGCAAACAAGTTGCAAACAACACCGTTGGACTGCTGTCCTGGGTAAATATACATACAGATGCCTTTTCCAAAGCAGTGCCTCTTTTCCCAGTGAAATACACGTCCTCTTCTTACCTATGGAATTGTGGTTGAAGACACCTCTGAGCCAGATCTGTCTGACATTGCAAAGGAGCAAAGCTTTGGGATTTGGGCACATTCTCTTTGTTGCTTTGCTCAGGCCTTTTGTGAGCACAGAATACATCGAGGCAGAAAACTGTAGACTACACAGGATCTTCTGGGTCCATTGTCCCCCAAACATGGTAAGAGGTGGCCCCATTGTAATGCTAAATAACAAACAGCAGCACAAATGACATGAAGAAAACATGGCAAAAGAGGAAGAGGAGAGGCGCTGTGAGGAAAGAATACCGTGAGACAGTGGCACGTTGAGTCAGCTGCACTCTGACAACCTCTAGGCTAGCAGGTCTCACATTCTCGGCTTGTGTTTTTTAAAAATTATTTTATTTAAAACAAACAAAGAAAACACCTCAAAATAAAAGATATACTGTTGAAAATCTATTTTCAAAATTTAAAAGATAAAATGACAACACATTTATTCAAACCTACATCTACATGTCAGAACATATGTACATCTGTAACTACAAAGCCTAACGTAGAAATCCAAATCTTCAAACATTCTTCAGACAGGCAGAACCCTCTTCCTGAGCTTGAGGAAAGAGAGCTCTTCTGGACAGGAGGCAAGGGCTTTGTCGGTTACGGAACACAGGAAATGTCCAAGGAAAACTTCTTGATAAGACTGTAGCCAGTCACGCCTGCAAAGTGGAGACACAAAATATAACAGAGGCCACAATGCAAACCTAAAGCATCTGAAGCTACGTATTTAATGGGACAGACCACCTGGAAACTTCTAAAGAGCTGCACAGGGAAACACGCTCCTGCCAGCAGCCACTTGAGGCAGGCCAGGGAGACACCCTGACCCACTTGCACAGAGCCAGCACAGGAGCAGCCTGGCCTCTGGGCTGCCCTGGGACAGCAGGGAGCCCAGAGGCCTGTGCTTTCCAGGAATGGCTCAGCTGCACACGCACCCTCCTGCTCCTCTCGCGGCCCCACAGCTGAGCAGCCCTACAGCTACACGGGGCACTGGGAGCAGCACAGCTCATTGCAGGGGGCACATGCAGGGCAGAACTGTTCCCTGGCAATGTGCCCAGGCTCTCTAGGCTGGCACAAGAGCCTTCCTCCCGCCAGAGAGCGGCCCAGCTCCCGCCTTACCTCTTTGTGAGGCTGAGCCATGCTCAGCCTTCACCTTGTCCTCAATCGGAAGTTGCTTCAGGCACCCCATGCCACGACTAGGAAGGGGGGTGGAGAGAGCGGGGGCAGGTGCACACCCTTCCTTTGCGTTCTGTCATTTTTGGCACAGCTAAGAAGTCACGTCCGGAGGTGTCCAGCTCAGCACTTTGCCATCTCTCTGCAGGTCATCGAGCCTTCACCAGCCCAAAATGTCGGAGAGGTTTTCCCGCACATGCGGAGGCTGGCTGGCAGCGTGCTTCCTCAGCTTGGTGCCCATCACCTTGTAGAGGGCGCAGGCAAGCTTGGTGACCACAGTGCGGACATTGGCGCTTCGGACAGGCAGCGCCTTGTTCCCCAGGAAGGACCAGAGCACGGGCAGGGCGTAGCGCTGGACGACTTCGGGGCTCCTGGGATAAACCCATCCCACAAGCGCTGCCGGAAGAGAGACACAAACTTCTTAACCAGCAGCCTTAATGCAAACAAGGATCTACCTCTAGTTGTGATTTTGGGAGTCTCTCGGGCTAAGATCAGTGAAATAACAGTGAGAGCCCCATGATCCAGAAATGGGCAAAGCAGCTGAACATCCCCGAAACAGAACCACCAAGCCCTCAGGACTAATTTCTCCAGATCCGAGCCTTGTACCTGTGGCAGAATTCACACCTTTACTAAATCATTCCACAATCTGTTTCTGCATGAACAGAGACTGAAATGTCAAATTGCTGTTTATTTCCATTTAGAAGTTGTCTAAACCCACGCCAAAGATTTTGAAATGCACCATAGAGAGGCAGTTGAGAGATTTCTAATAAAAGGGATGATTCCATTTTTGTGACCTTTGATGTCAAGTGCCACAAGTCTAATCTGGCTCTTCCCTTTGCTTGGTGGCACACGGCAAAGGGCAGTATTAGACCACACTTGGAAACTCCAGCACCAGAGATGGGTGTTGCTTGACAGCTGGATTTGAAACATCAGTGACTAGCCAGTGTCTTTGGCAGTAGGCTTTTGTGGCTTCTAACAAACAGCTGTTTCAAACCTCAGGGTGTCTTAGGTAATTGGCCAGACCCCATTGCCATGGCATTGGAGCATCTCCAAACTTTAATGGCATTTCTCCTCACAATGTTAATGGCATTTTTTCTTACAATGTGTGCTGAAATAGTGGAATAGAGAGAGAAAAATGCTACAGAGGGGACGGAAATGTAACCAAAACACAAGTGTTCTCTCCCGCTGTCTCCGAAGCCTGCTCTCTGCTCATTTTCTGAACTGAACTGTATCAAACACAGACAAAAGTTTCCTACCAACAGGCTCCTTGCATGGCAGATTTGGCTGAGAGACCAAAACCTGATATGGTCTGGGGACCATTCTTATTTTCTGACCAGGCAAAATGTTATGTAGTCGCCATTTATTATTCTGTGGTGGAAGAGACTTCATTTTCTCTATGCTGTTAATCCACCAGCAGTCATCAACATTTAAACACCTCCTGAAAGTACCTCAAACCAATTCTGCTAAGCAGGAAAAGGCTTACGGGATCCATTTTAAAATGGGAGTTCATTTGAGCTTACATGCAATTAAAGACATCGGTCACTACGCAACTTGCGCAGAGAAAGAGCCGTCTGTTCCCACTAAATCTCAGAGGGAACATCTGCTCTTTCTAAAGAAGTCCTAATTCATGTTTAATTCCTTTATTTGAAAAAGAGATTAAAATAGCTGCAAAACTAAATTCCCTATTCCTGGAGATCTACTTTATTCAAATGCTCTTTAAAGGGCCTTTGACACTCCCAATTGCGGAAGGTGCCCTTTTGAGATTCAGAATGAAGACACAAGGTGTATTAAACCGTGCATTTAAAGATGCTGGCATAATTAGCAGTGGATTTAGCCCCAGCTAAAGCAAGGCTATAAATAAAGCAAGGCTATACACTGTCTTCTCTAGCATATATTGAGGTTATCATTTTCCCATCCCTTGGCTATTGCTGACATAGCAAGCTCCTCTGAGCAATCAATTATCAGCTGCATTTGGAGCATTTTGGGCAGCGCTGACATAGGAAGACCCTGACTGCACACCCTGAAGTGCTCAGTCCAATGGCACTTCCCCAGCACAGGCAGGGAGCCTCAGCACTCTGCTTCTGCCCCTCTGCCCCCAAAGGCTGCCTTGCACAAAATCCGTGCCTCTAACATCTGTGCTGAGTTTTGACCTAAGCTGTGACCCCCAGGCACTGCAGGCTTCCACCTCAAAATTTTCCAAGTGCAAAGCAAGAATTCTGTGACGACAAAACAAACCGATCCCCTGAAACAGCATTTGCCACCATTTTCCCTAAAGGATCAGAGCTGTCCCAGAGCTTCCAAGAGAGGAGCCAGCTTGGGAACTTTTAGCCCCTCCCTTTCCTGTAGGCGGCTTCTGAGATGCCCCAGTGAGAGCTCAGCCCTGAGGCCGAGCGCCGCCCCCATCTCAGGTGCTGCACACCTCTGCAGCAGCCAGGGAAAACCTGCCCAATACACCTTCCATGGCTATTGGGCAGGAGGGACAAGCTCAGCACCTCCTGATTTGGAGGAGCCACTCTAGTGTCTATTCACTGGCATTCCCTGTAAACTCTGCCTCGGAAGACCTCTTGCCTTAGAAGGGGAGGCCATACCTGAGAGATGCTCCATGACATCCAGCAGAGCTTGGCCCTTCAGTTCACTCCTTCGGTGGCTGAACTCTTTCAGCAGGGATACTTTATCTACAAGGGAAACACACGTTTCTGCTCTCTCTTCTGAGGTCATAAGAGAAAGGACAGTGGGGAGGGAAGGGGCATTGGCAACTACATTTTGTAAAAGAAAGGAAATTCCTGCCGATTTTTGAATCCTTTTCTTCTTTCCTTCCAGCCTACTTGGGAGGATTTTAAATTCCAAAAGAAAAGCTCTCCTTTCACATTTTAAATCCAAAGTTGTCTGCTGTACCAGGAGCTATGTTAAACATTTCACATCAGGGACCTCAAGAGTTCAATCACACGTAAGCAGTGAAAAGGTTTTGCATCCCAGAGCTTTGCAGAAGTGATCTTCTCTCTCCCCTATGGAAAAGGGTGAGAAGGCTCCAAAATGCACACCTCCATTGCCACCTGAAGGATAAGCTGTTTTTAAATTGTCAGGTTACCTGTGTGGATCTAGGGACAAGACTCCAAGTTGCTCATACAAGAGCTATTACTGCTCAGTGCCTCAGTAGCCTGTGGGTTTCTGTAACAGCTGTGAAATCAGATCTTGGCAGAGAGACTGGAAAATGAACTGATTTCCTAATACTTGACTGGCGTATGTATTTTAGTTTTCCTTGTGCCTATCTGTTGCGGTTTTGGGGGTCTCGTTTGAATTTGCTGTTGCCTGCATTGGCCTGCAAGCCTCCAGTCCTGCCACTCTAATAAGCCATGGCAAGCTTTTCCTGGGGACAGAACGTGTGTGGGATGAAGTTTGGTCCCTCACAGGGTCACAGGGCTGTGACAAAGGAGGCAATCTGCTTCATTGGGAACCACTACAGAGCTACACCCCAGGGTGGGTTTAAGTAGCAGGGTATTACTAAGAGCTCCTTTCCTGCATGAGATACAAAAAGGAGGTCCCAAATGATCTTCATGCAAGCATGCAGTAAAGAAGTGATCCTGCTGTCCTAATGAAGCTAATGCCTATGATGTGGAGCCTTCCAGGAGGCTGCTCTGCAGAGGTTCTGATGTGCCGGTGTCCCTTCATGCCAACAGCAAAGCTATTCATTTGGGAAGTCAAATGGGGCCCAGGCAAACTCCAAAAATCCCTTTGGCCCTGAATTCCAGCAAAGCTGTAGTCCAGCACTTCCTCTTCAGACAAGCAGCACAGAGCCAAGGGCTCCTGGGACTTTTGGGAAATGCTGATGCACATTCAAGCCTGTTGGGGGACTGGTTCATAAGGACTGCACCTGCACAGCTTCTGGTGGGTGTCAGCTGGAGGTTTCCACAGACAACAACAGCTGTCAAGGCACTCAGCATTCTCTTGACTCGCAGAGGCACAGACACACTTGAGGAGAGTCCATGCCAGGGCTCAGCCTTACCTAAGTGAGCCATGGATTCTTCCAGCGCTTTCACAGCTGCGGCATAAACCCCGGGGTCCTTTGAGTTTAGGTTGTTTGTTATTCCTTCAACCAAACAGATGATCACCGGGTTTAAGCCATCTTTCAGGATGCCTATGATTTCAGCCAGCACGTCCAGCGCCTTCTGCTTCACTTTCTTGTGCGTATCACCAAGTCTCGGGACAAAATAATCAAAAATCTGTGAAGAGAACAAACAACATGAAAGCTGGATTAAAATGTCCTTGTTTGAAGAAGGGACGCAGAAGTGAGCACTCAGCAATGTAAAAGATGAAAGTGATCCTTCCTGTCAGGTCAGCACTTGCTTGCACAATTTTCCTGTGGGCCACTCTCTGGAATGGTTGTGCAACCTCATGCTGGTTGAAAGATTTTCATATATTTTGAAGAGCTTTGGGTGGGGACAGGATAGTTCCTATGGTGTTTCTCTCCACATTTCAGTCATTAAATTAATCCCATTTATTGATGCAAAACAGTATCTTTGCTTTCGAAGTATAGAACCAGATATTTGCAATGCCCCTTTTTCTACACAGTTGCCTCAAGTTCTGAGGGCAGTTATGATTTTGCCAAAACTATGGCTGGAGGAGATCCAGGTTTTGTTCCATCTGTCTCAGAACTTGTGTCTGGAGAAGTGCAGGGCTCTGATCAACTCTTCCAGGATCCAGACCAATTGTCTACCCAGCAGGTAGACTTCTGAAATTTAATGTGCTGTACCGCTCTCATTAGAGCAGGTTCAGTCCTTGACAGCCACATTATCAGGCACCATTTTCTGGACAAAGGGAAAAAGCAGCTGCTGGGAGGAGAAGGAAGAGATCTGACCCTAGCCATTTTCCTCCTTTTCCAAAGAGAAAAAAAGACCCCCCCAAGAAGGGTGAGCACCGTCTTTCCCAAGAGGAATAGGGATGCCGATGGAAACGAGTAACCAGAGTTGTGCCTGTGCAAGACAAGATGGTGTTTACAGAAGTATCCTTTTAAAAAAATTTGGTTTAAACCAGCCCAGCCTGATACTTCTCTTCCCCATCCAAACCCATTTTTTTGTCTAGAGAATAATTGCCACGCTTTCAGTGGCTGGATTCCCTTCACTTAACCCAAGTGGGAGTAGGAGACAGCAGAAGTTACACCAGCAGAAAACTCTGTCCTCATCTGATGAACAGCATCAATAGGCACCTGCCAGACAAATACATCTGGACTGAAATCACTTGTCCTGAAGCGTGGACCTGAATTAAATGTTTCAGGGGAAGAGGCACCAGCCTGTCCCACACAGCCAGGATGTAGTGCCAAGACACACTGAATTAACTTTCCTGCTACAGGCTTGGGAAAGGAGCTAAAGGAAAGGAACAATGAAGACACCCTGCATACTTGGACAGTGTTAGTGGAGACGAGCTGGGGGCTGCTTTTGCACAGGTCTAGGAGGAGTGCCACTCCTTCCATCCGTGTCTTAAACTCCTTGGCTTCCAGGAGATTGTAAAGCTTCTGGAGCGGCTCCGTTTCTTCCACAGCCGGAGGTAACGTGACCTGGGCTTTTGGGCGGCGTAGGAGGCGTCCATCAGAGGTAGACTTCACCCTGGAAAATAAAACCAAATGAGGACCTGTTGGTGATCATACCTTCAGTTAATTGTGAGCAGAACATCTGGGGGAGGTTTCCTAATGATGTGATTTCAAGCTAGAAAATCCTGATCTGAAAAACAACGTAAGACCTCATGACAGTCATTACAGGAGACAATCTGCAAGCAACTTTCTCACCAGTGCTTACTCAGGAAAACCAAGGATGAGATGCATCTCACTTATCTCCAGACAGCTTCCCAGGTACACATGTTGCACTGCTTTGTGAGGAAAGAGAGACGCTACTTCCAAGTTTAAATGCCTCATCATAAGGGAGGTGTGTGTCTTATAATGAGGAAACTCATCCCTCTGGAGAAGTGTCTCTACAGCAGGCATGACAATCTGGAAAAGTAGCTCAGATGCATCTGAACAGATGGATAGGGGCATATCTGAAGGATCCAGAAAATCCGTAACAGGGATAAAAACAGAAGCCAGACATCCCAGCACTACGCTCATATGATTGCTTCCCTAGAGACTAGATCCACAGCTTAACAAACCCACTGGGAACAACTCTCTTGGATCAGCCTGTCCCTTCCATGAGCATGGGAAGATCCTGACTATGCTACTGAGGCATGTGGTCACTCTCCTGCCAGCGCTGAGCATGACAGAGCTAAATAAATCCCCTCTGTTATCAGAGGACAACAGGTACAAGTAGCTCTCCCACTGGCAGGAAGAGACAGCAAGGACTAAATTCCTGTCTCAAATGCTGATTGCAGCACAGGGGGAAATAAACCAAACATGCTGTCCATCAAGCAAACAGTATGAAGGACAGGAATGTCAAGACAAGACGTCCACATTGAGACACCTGTTGACCAAAGTTGCTCAGGAACTGGCTTGCTACTTACTACTCATCTTGGTACTGTCTGAGGGTAAGAAAACCATGACTCAGGGAGGCCAAACCACATGCATGGGAAGTGCTATTTTGGGCAACGGCATCTTGCTTCTAGACTGGGACTTCTCATCAAAACACCCATCTGAAAAAGCCTGCTCTCAGAGGAAAAAAACCCTGCTTGAATTTACTTGTCCCAAGTGAGGCAGCGGAGACATGGCCCTCTCACGGCATCCACAGCACTGTCCTTGCCACTGCACTGGATCTTCTGAGCTGCAACCAGTGGGTGTCTTTTTGTCGCCCATTTTTTGTGGAAAGCCTTCCAGAGAAGTTGTGTTCAGCGTAATGCAGAAGGAGACATTTTTTATGATAGAGCATTTGTAGGGAAAGGAAACAATGTCTGGCACAGGTCATCTCCACCAGAAAGATTTTCCTGAGGAAGAGACATGTCAAGCTTGCCATGTGCTTTGTCACATCTAACTAAAGTGCTCAGTACCGTTTACTAGAAGGCAATGTGGCCTGGGGCTTCTTCAAGCCATCGCTCCTCTTCTTCACAGGCTTCTCGACAGATGGGTGTTCATCCTTCTGTGTTTCCATCCCCTACAAAGGCATAAAGAAACCCCATGGATCTTTAGAATGTAAAATAGGAAATTACCTGTTTAAAACACCACTTATAAGCAGGATCACTGCTACCAAGGCTTGGGCAAACATTTCCAAACTTACAGAAGGAAACAGGCCAGAGGTTCAGTGATGCCAACTCTTTGTTTTCAATAGCCCAAGGCAGGTTATGGCTGCTACCATACTGAGCAGCAGTCTAAAATCCCAAATTCATTCCTCTTGAGCATAAATGGGAATAATGCAAACTGGTAGGGAACTAATGCTCTTAAAGGAAGCTGCAGAAAAATTTGGACTCTTTGGAGGTTGGCCCATTGTGTTGGAAGTTGATTTGGTTCCACACTCACTCTCCCTGTTGCTGCACAAAGGCACACTCCCTTCTATAACGTAGGTAAAAAGAATAAAAAAAAAACCCAGGCAAACAACTGATTTTCCACTGGATGCTGCTGAATTCACCAAGCTTCTTCCAGCTCCACAGGGCATGACAGCAGGGCAGTATTCCCAGAAGACAGACAGTAATTGCAGCAATTGGGATTGACTGGGACATCTTTTGTATATTTGGAAATTTTCTTGGCACTACTGCTTCCGGTGTCTTTTGCAAAGACTCTGTTATCTCCAGAAGCACTGTTCTCACTTAATTGCGTCACTGGGGGCAGAGTAGGGATAGTGGGGTGGGGGGTTATGCTTAAATGTAAACCCATTTTCTCCTCTTTCCCTTCCCTGTTTGTGGCCGATATTCAAAATATCCAATACCCCACGCTTCCCCTAACACTATCAATTCCTTTGTGCTCTGCAGATGAACAGGCTGCGGATCAACAGTTCACTCCCAGGAGCAAAATGATTTGGCAGAAAAGGAATGAGATAAGATTAGGTATGTTTGATCTCATATCAGCAGTGGCAATACTTGCACAAAGGAGACATTTCTCCTACCAAGCACTTACTTTCTTCTTCATTCTTGCCAGAATATCTTCCAGGTCACAGGTGGAAAGAGCGTGTTCCAAAAGCCTTTTAAATTTTTGGTGGTTCAGCATCATTTTCACCATCTCCTGTCCATAATGCCTAAAACAAGAAAGACAGAAAGAAAGAAAGAAAGGAAGAAAGGAAGAAAGGAAGAAAGGAAGAAAGAAAGAAAGAAAGAAAGAAAGAAAGAAAGAAAGAAAGAAAGAAAGAAAGAAAGAAAGAAAGAAAGAAAGAATGAATAGAAGGTGAACAAACAAAGGAGGAGTGTTAACAGAAATAGCTGATACCTTAACCTCAGCAGCTGCCATACCTGCATGAGAAGGCATTACCTACTCAGCAAAGAGAGAGATTTACCTCCACTTGTCACTGCACAGTGCTGTCAGCTGAACACAAGAGGCAAGAGGAGAACGTGGGGCAACAGAAAAATACAATCTCACTCTGAAACTGTGGGTGCGCTTCTGTGGCATCGAAGGATCCCAGGGAACAAGCGAAACACCTCTGCTTTGAGTCTGAGCTTATGAGCAGTGTCTTGCTGCCATTGCACAGGAATTTGCCTTTCTTTAACTGGCAGGGAAGCCAGGACCAAATGCCTCATGCTTGCTTTTGATTATTCTATACCATATGTATGCACAGGGACAGCTAGTTGCTCATGCCTTCTTGGCAGCTATTAATGGGAATTGAATCCTCAAAGTAAGGGGATTTTTTTGGGTGGTTTGGGTTGATTTTGCCACTAGGAAACCACAGTTCTCTTCAAGAAGCAATTTGGAGGTCATTCAGCCACAGAGAAGAGCATTATAGGAATCTGCAGAAGAGGTTTAGAAAGACTGAATACATTGGCTAAAGACCCCTGGAATCATTCAAGTCCCAGGAAGTTGGCAATGCTCCCTCTTGCAGGACAACCTCAGGTTCCCCAGCACAGTCATTTCCCCAGACAAGCCAGGGCAGTGGTCACAGCACCAAGCCTGACAGAGCTCAAGAAGCCTTTGGACAATGCTCTCGGGCACATGGAGTGACCCTTGGGGGGCCCTGCACACGGGCAGGAGCTGGACTCGATGACCCTGATGGGTCCCTTCCAACTCAGCGTATTCCGTGACTCTGTGAACCTCATCCACACAGTGAGGGAACTTGATATTTCCTTTAGCTTCCACTCTTTTGTGGTTTTGCCCTTTACAGCCAGACACCCAACAGTTTTCCTGTTTTAGGAGGTGAAATGAAGATCATTACCTTGTGTCCTTGTGACAGTCCTGAGCAAGCGTCCCTGCCGCGTGCGCCAGCCTCTCAGCCCTGGGCGTTCCTGCGAGCTTCGTGACTCCAGTTTTCTCCATCAAGGACAGGAGGAGTTGGGCCGCGCACTTCCGCACCTGGACGTGGCGGCTCCTGGGAAGAAGAGAGCGGACACTGGGGCACAGGGAGCAGAGGGACACAGTGCAGGCCTTGGCCAGAGCATGCTCCCTGTCATTGCTGGGGGAAGGAGGCCTGGGCTCTCCCTGACACTTGGGACACCTGTAGAAGGTTCTGTCCGCAGAGAAACACAAAGTTAGCACTAGACAACCCAGGCTGACCCATCAGGGGCCAGCCACTACACAGACAGCCGCAGCAGGATTGAGGATATTT
Organism: Coloeus monedula; assembly: GCF_965178545.1. Classification (NCBI taxonomy): domain Eukaryota; kingdom Metazoa; phylum Chordata; class Aves; order Passeriformes; family Corvidae; genus Coloeus; species Coloeus monedula. The sequence goes on along the minus strand of NC_138782.1, from coordinate 14,035,720 downwards.
GCACCCATTTACCCCCAAATCTGCAGACCTTGGGAAAGAAACAAATGCAGGGAAAACACGCTGTGGGACGTGAAGTTGCAGAATATTCAGCAATGCAGCCAGTTTCTTCTGTGAGGCTTGGCAAGAGATACATCTGAACGTTTGCCCCTTTTCCAAAGCTGAGGAAAGGGTGGCAGTCAGTTTAGCCAGGTTGTCCTGTTCTAGACAGTGTCTCTTGGGGACTATCAGGCCCAGCACCAACACTTAAGGCAGCACCTGCTTCAGCTGTCCCATGGCAGTCGGCCTGTGAAGGTGCCTGTACAGTGATTCATCATCTCAAGGCTAACATGAGACATCAGTTGGAATAGCAAGTGGGGCTCTAAGGCCAGGACAGTCCTACAAGACTCCTCTTGGCAGGAGCTGCACCTGCTGTGCAGGCTGTGCCACACCCAGCACGTTCTCCCCCATGTGCTCCATGCCACAGCAAGAACCCTCCTTACTTCTCAAGTGAATGGCATAATGAGGATGCATGGTTTTTCCCAGGGCCTCTGTGGTTAGGGCTGTGAAATATCAAAGAGCGCTCACAGCTGCAGTTGCAATTGTCCCTCTTCCCACAAAACCACAGGGCTCTATCCTTAGCCTTTGCAGGCACTTGCACTTGCCCGCCATTCACCACATCTAGGCAACTCGGACAGACTGGGAGAACTCCAGGAAGCAGCAGCAAGCTGAGTCAGGGGAGGTTGAGGTTGGATATCAGGAAAAAGTTTTTCACCCAGAGGGTGGCTGGGCACTGGAACAGGCTCCCCAGGGCAGTGGTCACAGCACCAAGCCTGAGAGAGTTCAGGAAGCCTTTGGACAACGCTCTCAGGCACATGGTGTGACCCTTGGCGTGTTTGTTCTGTGCAGGGCCAGGAGCTGGACTCAATGATCCTGATGGGCCCCTTCCAACTCAGCATATTCTACAGCTCTGTGATTCTGTCAACTAAAGGGCTGCACGAGGGCAGAAATAGGTGACAAGAGGAAAGAAGTGAGGTTGATTGGAGAATCAAGTCACTGAGTTCACAGAGATGCAGGATACAGGACCCTTCCCTCCCACCATTCCCATTCTCTCTCTCAGCCCTTCTCCCCCCCACACAACAGAAGGTGAAGAATATCACTAAGAGAAGAAGAACCTACTGGACTCCACTGTCCATGAGAGCAGTCATTGCTCGTGCAGGAGTCACATGCTCCACCATGACTCCCAGGGTGTGACTGGCTGCTTTCTGAACAAACTCTGGGGAGTTCCACACCATCTGGAGAAGGACCCGAGCAACCTCATCCACCTCCGAGTCCATGTCCTTCTGCAAGGTCACAAAGAGCTCTCCAAGAGTGACGATTGCAGAGTAAGACACCTTTGAGCGAAGGTTGGTCACCTGGGGAAGTCATGAGGGGAAACATAAGAATCACCTTGAAAAGAAAACCAGTTGCCTTAGACAAAAGTCCCAGGAAATGACAACACTTCCCGCTGTGTCCAGGGGAACACAAAAGCACAGGCAGAGCAGAAGAGCCCAAGCACAGAAAGGCACTTCACTCTGGCACCTACTTGTGCTAGGCCTCAGGCCTGCTTCCTGCAGGCCTAAAACATATTCTTTCACTTAAAGTGTTCTACTTAACTCTTCTGGAATGTCCACTGCTTTGGTTTTAGGCCCTTTCATTCAAAAAACAAAGAAACAAATTAAAGCAAGGGCTGCTCTCAAGCCATAAAGGCACAAGTCATAAAGACAAAAGAGTCATTTGCTCCTGTTTGAAAAAGCAACAGCAGCAGTTGAAGCCCTCAGCCAGGAAACAGAAAACACAGGCTCAAGTCTACAGACTAATTGGCAGTGTTGAATTACAGCTTGGGCAGAGATTTGGACTGCAGCAAATAACAGAATTAGTGTCTCCGCTTCTGCACTTGCACGTTGCACTGTAATGGCAGCTCGCTCCAAGAGGAGAGTGTCAGATGCCCGACCTACCAGTAAATAGAGCTACATGTGCACACAGATCCTATAGAGAGCTGACAGACATGAGAAAGATAAGGTCTAGAAACAGAAATGAAGGCAGTCCCTGAGCACACAGGGAGATGAACAAGCACATATCTACTCTACACACCACGTATGAAGCACGGAGGACGATTCAGAACAAGGTTCTTACCTCGTTGGTAAGTGCCAAGCAAACCTCACGAAGTCTACAAAGAAGGACTTCTGAGTGGGACTCAGCCAGGTGTTTGATGCTGAAGAGTCCCTTCTCCTTCAGCTCCCTGAAAGGCAAGTACCAAAAAGATTGACTTTCTCTCCACCCAAGAACTAGGCAGCACCCTCTGAATTTACCAGGCTGGCGGCTCAGTCAAACAAAGGGAGGTGCTTTTCAAGCAGTACTTGATGAAATCGTGGAACTCGCTGCCACAGGTTGCTGTGGCTGTCAAAAGCATACACAAATCCAAGAGGCAAATAGAGGGCTTTCAGAGTCTTCATTTGTGGCTGTTTAACAAGACAGCCTTTCTGAAGTCTCTGGCACATGAAGTCCCTATGTCAGTGCTTCCTGGAGGCTGTGAGACCGTGCCATGCTGCTGTTTCTTGTCACCTCCCTGTACCTGTCCCTGAGACACAGTCCCATTGGGCTGTGTCTGGGGCATTTTCCTTCTTTGCCAGCCCCAGCAGGCAGTTCAGCAGTGAGAGTCTGCACTGGCACTCTGTAGCTGAGTTTCCACTCTGCAATCTAGGCCTGTCTGTCACCCACTCCACTCCACCTCACACATTCCCCAGGAAAGCAGCAGGATGCCCCAGAAGATTCCACACCAGGGCAAGAACAGATGAAAGTCTGGCTTTTCCCAAAAGCCCCTACCTAAAACAACAGCAACATGTTATTTACAAGGTGCAAACAACTCCCTCTCTCAGCACTTGCTTTGTGCAGGACCTGAGCTACAGGAAGGCGCGTGATGCATCGGGGCTGCAGCGCAGGGCTGGCGGCCGACGCCACGGGCATCCCTGAGTGTCACCCGCACCCCCCCCACAGCTGCAGAAGCTCTCTGCACCTCACAGGGCACCAAACAGAAATGGGGAAGAGAAAGCAGAAGAGAAAGGGCAGAGCAAAGGCGAGCAGTGAGTAGATGATAACCCAGACATCAAAAAGACAACCAATATCACCTAACATTTGTGGGGTTATCACCTCTGGACTTCTACAGGCCTCCTTCTGTCTGTGTCTAAGTTTGGGACACATTGTGAGTATTGACAAAACATCTCAGGCCCATATGAAGCAGTGAGAAGGAAACAGTTGAATTGCAAAAGTGCAAGATTCCTAGAGGATTTTATTTCTTTTTCCTTCTCTTCTGCCATGAGCCCCTCAGGACTAATGACAGGCTGAGTGACTCTATAGCACAACTCAGTGCATTTCTCAGAAAGAAGAACTCCCTGTAGCTGCTCCTAGGACTCACATGCGGAAGGTCACAGGCAGACCCTGACTCCTGCCACTGCTGCCAGCAGTGGGGCCAGAGACAAATCTCACTCAGTCCCACTGGGCCCTGAGGCACCCAAATCTCTACACTCCAAACTGCTGCCATCCTGCTTCTGGCTTCAGCCAGCAAATCATCTTGTCCCACAGCTTTCTCTCTTCCCTCAAGATTTCCTTTGCAGCCCCACAGGGCAGCAGGCAAAGCAAGGAAACAGCACGGACCTGCTGCAGCCGGAGCACTGCTGCAGACCAAGGCCAAGAAAAGGCTGCTCTCCAATCTTTATCCTCTCTCTGCTCTGGAGTGGTTTCACTGGTGCCCCGAGGCCCTCTGGGCTGTTGGGGCTCAGAGGCACTAGCAAGATACTCTCCTAACCTACCTTAACGCTAAGAGGGAGACAGAGTGAACGGGGCCTTTCTTACCAGTCATCGCTGCTGAGCAAGGAGAGTGCCTCGAGCAAGGACTGCTGTGGCTCCAAAGAGGCTCCGTCCTTCTGCCCCTTCCCACGGAGCGGCTCCTCTCGGCGCTCGGCACCAGTGGCCGTCTGCGGGGTCACTGTAAGGAGAGGGTCAGCCATGAGCGCTGCAGCCCCGGGCAAGGCACCCCGCCATGGAGCGGCCTGCAGCCCCATCTCCCAGCCAGGCTTCCATGAGGTACAAACTGGCACTGGCTCAGAGAATTCCCTGCTCTCTGGCTCCTTGCTTTCTCCCAGCCCCCCCAGCTGGGCACAGCTCCTTGGCTCAACCTGACAATTGCCCACACAGCGCCAGCTCCCAAGTGCCACAGGTACCACCGCCAGCGGCACCTTCCTGAGGCCGCAGAGCTCCCACTCCCTGGGAGACAGTGCCCACCAGCAGGACTTGCTCCCCAGGAGGGACCCCTCAGCTGCCTCTCCTGTCTCAGCGCCCTGATTTCCCCGAGCCCTGAGGACAGAGGCACTCTGCAACTCCCTGAGGAAAGACCTGCAGCTGCCTCGTGACAGCACCAAGCCGAGCCTGAACAACCGAGTCCTGCTGGGCCCGGCTGAATCCCCTCAGAGCAGCTACCAGGGAACAGCGATACCTGACCCTTCACACCTCACAGCACCTCTGTTCCCATTGGCTTCAAATATTCTAGACAGAGGGCAGCTGAGTGCACTTACATTTCAGCCTGCTCTTGGGAAGGGAGTAGTTCATGGATTTTGTTCTTTCTAAGCATCATGGATCTTTACTATTTCAGTAAAATACACACTGGCTGTATTTGAAAGATGCTGAGGTGAAATTTGTTTGTCATCAAATGGACTTGTGTGCACACTGTGCAAGACTAAGCTTTCTCTTGTGGAAAAATGGAATCTCTAGCCCAGATGGTTGATAAAAAAGCCTTCCAAATGCAAATTGATGATAAGAATACGTAAATACAGATGCAGATTGTTGGCAGACACAATCTCTTGACAGTCGGTTTACAAGGTATGAGAAAATTCAGATGATAAATGCATTTCTTAAGAAACCCACTTGTCATCCAAAGGACTGTTGATCATCAATTTCATGTCATGCACTCAACAGGTCGTTTTCTAATGTGTACAAGGAAACATCTGAGCTGTGTCAAATGATGGAGTTTAAATATTGCACAGAATCTAGATGAACTGCTCTAGACTCTGTAGAAGTTTTGTGCTACCCTGCATGTTCTCACACAGTATGGACGAAGCGTAACATCAAAAATATTCAGATGGGAGCTAATCTGGCTGTCACTGGTGTACCCCTGTCACTGCCATCAGTGGTGTCACTGCAGAAGGATGTCGATGTACACAGCTATATTCAATAGGAATGGGGAGCCACGTCAGGCTCGTTCTGGTCAATTGTGACCATGGAAGTAGCATCACTAGAAAAGAGCACTCAAAGTATCATTCCTACCTCCCTTCTTCTTATCTCACCCTACTCAAGATCACAGCACAGGCAGGCTGCCCTCACAGGAGAGGCAAGAGCCACCAGGGACTATGTGCTGTGTATTCACTGCGGGCAGCAAACAGCCTGGGAGCAGCAGGCAGCCCCTCCTGGCTGTCACCTGCTACACAGGCCGCTGTATTTGGGTGGGGTGACCCAGGAGGCGCTGCTTGTTCCCTCTTGGCATTGCAGGCCGTGGGATGGCAGCAGCAAGAAGCCATTGGGCACTTCTGGGAGCAGCAGCACGGCTGCACCAAGTGGCTGACTGCCATGCAGAGACAACCCTTGCTGGGAGAGCAGGAAAGCTGGCTGCAGAGCTGGACAGCAGCACAGGCAGAGGGCCAAGATGGAGAGTGGACAATTGATCGTGGTGGTACTCGTAGGTGCACAGTGAGCACACCCTGCCAGACTGCCCCGAGCTCATCCCTGCAGTTACAGCTGCCTCCTGGCACCAGTGCTGTAGTTTGCTCTATCAGGATGGGCAAAAGCCAGAGCTTAGCTCTTCACCACTACTTTATGCAGCTCAGCTTTCCAATGGATCAATAAGAACCAACTGCTCCAGTTCTGCCGAGCTGGAGTAACTCAAGAGTAGATTTGCTGTTCATTCTCAGCACAGGCTATGAACCCAAGATCCCAGCTGTGGTGGCTGAGGCAGGAGGCGGTTTGTGCTCCTTGTGCAAGGAAAGCCGGTGCAGGAAAAAGCTGCTGTGGAGCAGGCTTACCTGAGGAGTTGTGTGGGAAGCTGCCGTCTCCATGGATGATGGGCTTCTTGGGCAGTAAGGGCACGTTGTCCTGCTTCCTCAAGACCTTCTTCTTCATGGCACTACCAGGGTGTTTTCTCTGCACACTGGAAGCTGTGCCATTGACAGGCGGTAGGCTAAAGCCTGCAGAGACCAAAGAGGAGCTTGGAAGTGGAGGGTGACAATGGAAAGGCCCAGAAAACTTGCTGGAGCTGGGCAATGTCTCTTTGTTATCCCAAAGAACTTCAAGTATAACAGTGGCACAGTACCATGGGAAAGTGATCACAGAATAAGAGACTCCTAGAAGAGTTTGGGTTGGAAGGAACCGTTAACCACCATCTAGTCCAGCCCCCATGAGCAGGGACATCTTCAGCTAGATTCACCTAGGTTCCTCAGGGCCCCATCTAACATGGCCTTGAACACCTTCACGGATCGATCAACAACAGCTTCTCAGGGCAAACTCTCCCAGTGTTTCATCCCTTTCATTATAAAATAAATCTTCCTAATATCTAATTGAAATCTACCCTCTTCTGGTTTAAAACCAAATTGCAGTGATGCTTCCCCGAAGAAACAAGGAAACCCCAGTAGTGCTTTGCTTTTGTTTTCCTGTTTCAGAGGCTGGCTGGGGAAGTTACCAAAAGAAAGCGCAGATAACCTTGCCTGATGCCCTCGGGCTGAGTGCTGCCTCCTGAGGTCCCTGCTGCTGCCCTGGGGCAGCGCACACAGCACTGCAGTCAGGGCCCCTCAGCCGGGATTCAGTCGGGAACGCTGCTTGCTCCTGGGGCTACACCAGAAGCACTGGCTCGGGGCTTCAGCACAGCTCTACAGCGCCAGCTCCTCAGCAGGGAGTGGTGGGAGAAGGGTCTCTGGGGTTTTCATTAGAAGGAGTTGAATTTTGTTTCTTCCAGGTTGCACCTTGGTTGAAAAGCATTCTTTTGGACCCACTTTTCCTGGAGGCTGCTATCCAGGAGAGAGTCTGAAGCCCCAGTGTACTTTGCAAGACAGAATTTTACACTTTGAAGGACTTCAGAGGGGAAGGTGGGAAGCTGATATTCTGTTATGGACTCAGTGAGGCCATGGGCAAGACACTTCATGCCTCTCCATTTTCCTTTGGGGACCGGAAATACATCCTATGCAAACTCCCACTCAGATGCAAGTGTAACAGCCCCCCAGTCTGAGGGCAACACTGTGCAGAGGGCAAGCAAGTGATCAGAAAGGACCACAGGTGTAGCAACCACTTACTTGTTGCAGCTCCATCCCTGGGGTCAACTGTCTGTGGAGGCAGCTGCAAGGACGTTTCCTTTTTTCTCTCTGTCTTGATCTCTTTCTCCAAAAGCTCCATTGGCATCCGCTCTAAGTTCCTTTGAGCCAACATGCTCAATGCAGCACGGACCTACATGCAATGGGAATGCATCACAGACTGTAAGCAGAGACACACAAACCAGACACAACATCTCATCAGGAGCACAGAGTCCATAGAGTTCCACAGTCCTTGATGCAGCTCCATGTACATTCCAATGGTTTCTGAAGAATGTCAGAAATTACACACAGTGAGGTAGAATGCATTTACATTTGGCAATTACACACAGTGAGGTGGAATGCTTTATTGCCATAACCTCCCACTGCTCCAAGGTACTGTTTCTCAGCCTATGTCAAGAGGCCCTGCTTGAAGCAAGAAAATCACAGGAGTGCTCCAAGACAGATGAAGAGCCCACGTGACCAGTGAGCAGGCAGTTCCCTTCCTACAGACCATGGCAGGAGAATAAAAACCATGTGCAATACACAGCAAGGAGGGGTAATTAGCTGTTGCTTAACACTCATGGCCAGGAATTGCAGCTGTTTCTCACTTCTGGCTTCTGAAGGACTCAGCTGCTCTCAGAGACCGTGAGGCCAAAAAGACGAGTCACGTGAAAACAAGTTGCAGAAACATTGATGTTAATGTGTGGAAAAATTGAGAATGAGAGGGCTGTGAGATACAGCAAGAAAGGTAACCAGGAAAAATCAAAGTCTCCCATTTTATTTTGCAGCCTTGCTTACACTGAACATTAGAATCCTTGCCCACATTCACTGATGTGTAGCTTGCTCTGCCATTCAGAACTTCTCTACAAGGGCCTTTGCACATAAAGAATGCTTCTGGCATGACCTTAGCACCATCTCCAAACCAGTGACCTTGCCACCACTGGAAATAGCCAAGCAATTGCTCTGTAGCTGTCAAATATATGCCCAAGAGAATCCCCATCCCCCAAGAGTGGAAGATGATGATTTTCAGGGACATTTTGGGCCTAGCACTAAACAGTCACTGGCAAGGAAGTCTGCTCATCCCTGTCCTTATCCCTCACCTTTCGAAAGCCATCCTTCAGGGCTTCGGCACTCGTAAGGCCAGCACTGGTGGGGTGATCCGTCTCCTTGGCCTGGTTCAGTGGGAGTCCTGTTAATGGAAGCAAAGGTTCCTGGAAATCTCTGGCACACTTCAAGCCCCCAACAGCTGGGCAACAGGCAAGACAGCTTCCAGATTGCAGAGCTCTGATAAGACCCAGAGATTGTGTCTGAGAGCAGCAAGGTACATATGCCTAGAACCTCTCCCAATGGATGGGCTACTGCCACAGTGCACTGGCAGCAGACATGGCATTGCTCTGTTGGCCAGCAGAATGAAACCTCCTGCATGATGGAGGCCTCAGCCCTGGATGCTGGAGAGCTGCTGTGTTTGATAGAGAAGGGCAGAGACAGAGCTTGCTCTTGACAGAGATTCTTATCTGTCCTAATTCATGCTGATTTTAGTAAACATCTTCTTCCTGGTTCCTAAAAGAACTCCCGGGTTCTAACACCCGTAAGCATTTAGATCAATATTTTCTTCTCTTTGTGCCAATATTTTAGAGGACATGAAAAGAAAACCTTAGCATTGCAGGAGTGTAAGCAAAACGTGAATTGTGTTCTTGAAACTGGATAATTTGCTTTCCCCAAGGATTTTCATTCTAAACTGGGTGAGACTGGGCCACTTTCAGGCCAGTCTGACTAAAGGCTGATTTTCCTAATGGAAGTGGAACAATGTAGCTCATTCTGAAACACTCTCCAACAGAGCCCTTAAAACTCAGAGGATGAATCACTCTTTACATGGCTTCACAGAGGATAAAAACACGTGGCAGCAAAGAAGCAGAAAACCAATGCCTTAAATCAGGATTTTTTGCCCAGCAAAATGGTCAGCTTAATAATAAAAAAGAGTCAGATATGGGCTTTGAGGAAGGAGGGCTATTCTGGATTGGGGGCAAGGCCTTGGAAGGTAAGAGCATCTGGGAAGTTGACAGGGAAACTACTGACTCCGGGGTAACCTCCTTGGGACCAGTGCAGTCAGCCCCAAGTGCAAAGTGGAGACACAAAATATAACAGAGGCCACAATGCCAACATAAAGCATCGGAAGCTACAGTATTTCATTGGAGAGATTCCCTGGAAACCTCTAAAGAGCTGCACAGGGAAACATGCTCCTGCCCGCAGCCACTTGAGGCAGACCAGGGAGACACCCTGACCCACTTGCACAGAGCCAGCACAGGAGCAGCCTGGCCTCTGGGCTGCCCTGGGACAGCAGGGAGCCCAGAGGCCTGTGCTTTCCAGGAATGGCTCAGCTGCACACGCACCCTCCTGCTCCTCTCGCGGCCCCACAGCTGAGCAGCCCTACAGCTACACGGGGCACTGGGAGCAGCACAGCTCATTGCAGGGGGCACATGCAGGGCAGAACTGTTCCCTGGCAATGTGCCCAGGCTCTCTAGGCTGGCACAAGAGCCTTCCTCCCGCCAGAGAGCGGCCCAGCTCCCGCCTTACCTCTTTGTGAGGCTGAGCCATGCTCAGCCTTCACCTGGTGCTCCCTGGCAGTGACCCCGGGGGCAGCGCTGCTCAGCTGCCCCTGCCGGGGCTCCTGGGCCAAGGCCCCCTGAGCAGGCTGCGAGCGGAGACCTGCACTGCCAAGGCCGGGCTTCCGCGCATCAGTCTTCAAGCCAAAAAGTTCAGCCAGTTCCCTTGGGAACAGAGGCATCCCAGGTCCTATCACACACCATGAACTCTTTCCCTTCTTCCTCTGGGTTTTTGTTGTAGACTCAGAAGAAGCTGTAGATCAGGTACAAGGGAAGAAGTGAGTTAGTTGAACTCCCACCTTTACAATCACCACATCTAATGGGTGAGGCACTCGAGGGGTTATTTATTATTGAGAAGATCGCTTTGTTTTTATTTTTCATGAAACTAGCATCACTATAATTGCTCTGAGCTGTATGGAGCTGGCAGGACAGGAGAGAGAGGTTCCACTACTTTGCTTCTGTGCTGCTCATGGCTCATCCACTACTTGGGGATCCCTTTCCTTCCAAACAGTTGGCAACCCACAGGGGTCTCTAGAATTTGACAATTCCACCTAGGAAGTAATTGCTTTCCCAAGCCAGTTTTCAAGGCCTTTGTTTCTGTAACTCCCCCTCAGTTCTTGGTTGGGTTTTCTTGGTGGTTTTTCTTTCTCTTTACAACAAAGGCAGTGCTGGGACACAAACAATGGCACCCCATGTGTTAGAAGCAAAAGAAGATTTGCAATCAAATTTAGATGTCCCCAGTATTCAAGCAGCCCATATCTGTAGGGAACACATTGTTCATGCAAACGTCCCAGCTTTCTCTGCTTTGTTGCTCCAGGAGTTTATTCCCTGCTTTCCTTCCTGCAGAGACACCCAAACCCAACATAAACATGACCTGCCTCAAAACATTTCTGATCTTTGCTAATCCCGACAATTCAAAATTTTCTTAATGGAAATGGCACGGGGCAGGTTAATTTGAAATGCTCTCCATTGGAGCTTTTGAAACTCAGAGAACTAATCTTTCTGTACAGGCCTCCACCAATGATAAATCGTTTTTCTGCATCAGCAAAATTGTTTCTTCAAATCTCATCTCTCCTATCATTCCACGCCCAGAGATGGCAAAGGAACAACAACACTGGCATTGAGGCTTTGAACTTGAAAGCAGGGGCTGACACACATGCACCAGACACCTCATTTGGTCTGGCACAACTCTTCTTGTCAGGGATCAGGCAAGGCAGGGAGGGGGGACAAGGCAGAAGGCATCTCCTCCCCCAGCCTCAGCCTGCAATACTGACACAGGCAGAGAGAGTCAGGGAAGAGATTTGTCCTTGTGAACCTGCCATAGGTGGCTTTAGGCTTGTGCTGTCAGAGGATGACAAACTCTGATCCTGCATAGGCTGCATCCATTTGGAAGTCTCCTTCCCCTTAACTGGAACATTCACAAGGCCTTTCTGTCTAAGGAGGTTTCCCTATTTCTCCCCGTGCAAAACCAGGCAATGTCCATGAATCTCCTTCAGATCTCAAAGGGTTCCGCACAGAAACTGCCCCAAGGGAAGGTGTCTTCCTTCAAAGGCAGGAGGAAGGAGTGGGAACATTTCTCCTTTCATGCTAAATGTCTTTTTTTCTCTACTAATTATGACCTTAGAAAGGGTGCAGGGAGATGAAAGGCATGTGCACGATGGAGAGGAATGTTTTCTGTTCCTGCGGTGCATTTCCCAAGCCCCAAGGTACCAGTGCAGCTCCTGGAGTAATTTTCACTGCACCACTGGAGCACACTCCCAGTGACCAAGCTCTGGGAGAGCCCATCAAGGAATTGAAAGGAATTTGAAGACATTTAAACCAGGATGGTTTTCAACCAAACTGCCACAATGCCACCCCTGGGTCAGCATTCCAATGGTCATTTTAGGACAGACATGCCCTGTACCTACCTGCATGTTCAGAGTTCTTCTCTTTGCTTCTGCTGCTGGATCTTGGCCTTGAGAAAATGGAGGACAAAAGAATATATGAGGAGGTAGAAAGAGAAGGGCATGGAATGTGTGTAGCATCAAAGGAGGCAAACCTTCTTAGCATGGTCCCCCTGATGAAGGAGGAAATGCAACACATAAACCCAACACGATGCAAAGCTGATGAATTGTGTCATACATGAAATCCCTATTTGTCCTTGGTCTTTGCATATTAAGTGCTTTATTTAATTAATTTTGAGTTAATTATTTTTAAATTGAATGTTACAATTAACCCATCTGCCCAGGTACAAAAATCCAGTTCCACTATCAGTGTTTCCATTTGTTTAAAGTTTATTAATAGAGTTGCACCCTTCCCAGTTAAAATTTTCCCAGTTAAAAATCACAAACTTGCCCCTTTTCAAGCTTCAAACCACTGGTACACCATAAGAGTTACCTTTCCTGTGTTTACTGTATACTTTTACAAGTGTTTTGAGATGTGTTGGACTTGCATTCCAAGGCCAAAACCCTACCCAGTCTTAATAGCCAGCAGCTATTTATAGCCACGGCCATTACTCTGCAGGCAAGTCCCATGGCAACCTGAATACCTGAATTTTAATGAAAGTATTGTATTCCCTTATCTCTAACTGATACCACCCCCCCCCCCCCCTTGACAACGATGAGCCATTGGTGGACGAAGATGATCCATCAAAAGGAAAGCACCAATCGCCTTGGACCGAAGGGGCGGGCTGTGGGTGGGCTGTGGGCGGAGCAAAAACTCTAAAAAGGGCGAAGCCGAGAGGCGGGGTCTCTTCTCTCTTCCCCTCTTGCTCTCTCCAGACTAGCTGTGGGGGACATCAGTGCTGGCATTAAAAGCCTTACCCCTTTTAAGGGGCTTTTAGTAATTTTTTTAAGTCAACCCAGCACTGCAAGTTCTTTTTCTCTACCTGAGGTCTAGTGCTGTCTCAGCCAGAAGATCTCAAATCCCTGCGCTCCTGGGGCATACCATCTACCGAGCCATAGGATCCCAAATTTTTATATTTTTCTGATTTCTGTAATTTTTCAATTTTTCTGTTTTCAATAAATTAATCTTTTTAAGAGTTGTCTCATTTCTCACAATTGTCCAAAAGTCTTCAGGTGCTGGAATCCCACAGAGCTTGCCAAGCTCCGGCTGAAACACAGCAGTCATTCTTCAACTTGCATCAGACCTGCCCAGTTCTCTCCTTTTGGAGCCAAGTGGCTCCTACAGCCTCTGTGAAGCAGCAAGAGCTGCTGAGCTGAGACACAAGTCTGTATGGAGGGCAGCTACTTTTGTTCTGCTGCCAAAGCTTGACTTTGCCTGCTCATGCCTTACACTGGTGACAGTCTCGGGCTACATGGGGTCATAGCACTGCTCTCTCCTGAGAATGACAGTACACCTCCTTGCTCTTTCAAGGACAAAAAGGCCTTTTCCAACTCAGCTGCTAGGTAAGGATATTCAGTTTGCACTTTAAAAGCCCTACGGACGCTTTTCAATTGGAATGATACTTCTGGGACTCCTTCTTTATCCTTGTCACTAGGATAAGCTTGACAGCTACATTTTCTCACACATATATCCAAGCCAATATCTTTGCATCAGGTACAGTCCTATAACTCTTCTCTAGCACCTTGCCCTCTTTGATCTTAAGCCCAGATCGAAATACTAAACATGGATCAGATTATACATCTGTACCCCAAGTTTTATCTGGGCTCTGGTTTCACGGTGGAGGCCCAGGCACAGAGAAGTCACACCTGACATTTACAGAAGCAGCACCTGAATTTGCAGACACCTCCTCAGTAGCCAATATTTGCCCTGACATATCCTCATGGCTGCAGAAGTTGACAGTCAAGGATCACAGTATTCAAAGAACCGCAGTATCCAGATCCATGCAATACAGTTCCCAAATGACACCACAAACACCACAGAGGGAATCAGTAGCCAAGTCCAGCAGAGGACCTGTTCTGAGGTGCTCTTAAGCCCTGCCTCCTCTTCCCCACAACCACCTCTGCTCTTAGGGCATATGGTGTTGGGTTTGCCATTGTGCTGGATCACCACAGATGGGCCAAATGGGGAATACACTGAGGTTTGCCTAAATACATGGGAGAGATGACTGTGGAAAATAACCTCACGATACAGGAAGAGCGAGGGGAACAGCACACTGGAGCAGCAGACACCTTGGCTTACCTCATCTCCTGGGACTCCTGGAAATCCAGCTGCGGAGAGCTTGGGACAGACGCTGCCGCACTGCTCACAGGGGGACTCACTGCCTTGCGTATTGGGGGGATCAAAGGTGGTCCCAATGACCCTTTCTTCATATCCCCACCACTGGAACACAGCAAGGAAGCCTGCAAAGAGTAGAACACCGTACTCCTCAGATCAAGCATCCAGCCTTGCCCCCATTCATGCCTGAAGACATTTAGCCATGCTCTTAGCTGGGACCTGGCAGAAATGTCAAACTGATGGAGCAACTTGGTCTAGGACAGGGAATGGAAAGGGAATTGGTGAGGGAGAGACCATGTCCCACATTTGCCACCACTATCCCTGTGCTCACTTCTCTGGAAATGTGGCTACATTCCCAGATGGCATCCACATGTTTGGCACCAAGATGTTCTGCTGTGCCACTGCCTCCACTGGCCTTTTGGATCGTATGGGAATGGCCTTGGATCCCTATTCTCTCCCTGTCCCTAAAGCACCTAACAGCCAGTGCTGATCTCCAGCCAAGTCCCCACAAAGCCATCCTGCAGGATGTCCAAACCTGCTTTTCTCAAGCCCCTCATTTCTGCTGCTGCTTCCCTTCCCTCGTACAGTTCCCCAGCAGCCTTTGAGCCCCGATGCTGCTGAGCTCTGGGCATGCTCGGTGCTCTCTCTCCAGCTCCCACACATCCATCATCTCAGGCTCACTGGCATTTAGGAAGTTCTGCCGAGCTCCCTGCCCTGCTGCTCTCTGGAAGGCCTCTGCCTGCCCAAGTTGCTCCAGGGCCCCCATGCCATGTCCAGCAAGCGGGGTGGAGGCAGCGCGGCCAGATGCACACCCTTCCTTAGTATCCCATTGTCCCTGGCACAGCTAAAGAGCCAAATCAGGCCCTGTTCAAACTTCAGTGGAAGGATCAGTTCCTCTCAGGGATACGCTGGGCCCTTTCTCAGCAAGGCTGGAATCAAGTACACAAGCCTTGGGTTGGACATTCTGTTTACCAAAGCTGTTGTTCATCTGCCTCCTCCTGCACCCCACGGCAAACCCAGAACAACTGCAGGTCCTGGCCCTGCTGCAAAGGCAATCGTGGGGGTGGGCTCTGGGCTGCTCTCCCCATGGCCACCTGCCATATCTTCCCTCTGGACAAAGCCATGCCAGAATGCACAAAGCTGCCCAGAAGCTGATGAAGTCTAGAAATAGCATCAGAGACAACTGGGCACAAGGGCATGGCTGTACAACTCAAAAGCTGACACAACCTGCAACTGACTTTGCAGGACTGCCTGTTCCAGCAAACACCTTTCTCCGTCCAAACCGGACAAAGCTGACAGAGAACACCACCAAGACACAGAGATGGTTCACACACACCCGTAGTTTACTAAATGTAGAAGGATTGGTTCACAAGATTGGCCAACTTCAGCTGCTCTGACTGCCTGTTGGTGTTTTCTCAGCCATAAGACAGAGCAGGAGCCACAACAGAGCCAGAAACCATTCAAAGACCTCCCCTGCTATTGATACTCACTGAGGACATGAAGCCTGCACTACACACCCACTGCAAAGACAGCCTGAAGTGCAGTGTCCTGCTGAGCTCTCCCTTTGCTCAGCTGCTTCCCTGGCCTCACCCCACAGCAAAAGGTCTCAGAGCTCTGCCTACAGCACATAAACTGAAAACCTTCCACACAGGACTCTAGCTTCATTTCCTTACCTTCCATCCTTTTCCCTCTGTACTCAACTCCTGGTTTGCTCTACTGTCTTCATCGTAGCTAGTGCCATTTTTCCCATTCTCCTGCTCTCCACTACATATTTTCTTTGCATTTGAAGAAGGAGAGCTCTCCTGGATGGGAGGCAATGGCTTGGAGGGAAGGAGCATAGAGGGAGATGCCATGGTAAGGCTCTTGGCAAGACTGTAGCCAGTCAGTCCTGCAAAATGGAAACACAAAATGTAACAGAGGCCACAATGACAACATAAAGCATCAGAAGCTACAGTATTTCATTGGAGAGATTCCCTGGAAACCTCTAAAGAGCTGCACAGGGAAACACTCTCCTGCCAGCAGCCACTTGAGGCAGGCCAGGGAGACACCCTGACCCACTTGCACAGAGCCAGCACAGGAGCAGCCTGGCCTCTGGGCTGCCCTGGGACAGCAGGGAGCCCAGAGGCCTGTGCTTTCCAGGAATGGCTCAGCTGCACACGCACCCTCCTGCTCCTCTCGCGGCCCCACAGCTGAGCAGCCCTACAGCTACACGGGGCACTGGGAGCAGCACAGCTCATTGCAGGGGGCACATGCAGGGCAGAACTGTTCCCTGGCAATGTGCCCAGGCTCTCTAGGCTGGCACAAGAGCCTTCCTCCCGCCAGAGAGCGGCCCAGCTCCCGCCTTACCTCTTTGTGAGGCTGAGCCATGCTCAGCCTTCACCTGGTGCTCCCTGGCAGTGACCCCGGGGGCAGCGCTGCTCAGCTGCCCCTGCCGGGGCTCCTGGGCCAAGGCCCCCTGAGCAGGCTGCGAGCGGAGACCTGCACTGCCAAGCCTGGGGGTCTGCACAGCATCCTTGCAGCCAGCCAGGGGCGGGAGGGCACCAGGGTGGGGAGGCCGCACAGGGCCCTCCTTAGGCATGGTCTCCATCCACTTCTTCCTTGAGGTTTTGTCTACAGAAGAAGCTGTAGATCAGGTACAAGGGAAGAAGTGAGTTAGTTGAACTCCCACCTTTACAATCATGCATGAGGCACTCAAGGGGATTTTTAAATATTGAGAAGATCACTTTGTTTTTATTTTTCATGAAACTAGCATCACTATAGTTGCTCTGAGCT
The DNA here is from genome assembly GCF_965178545.1 of Coloeus monedula. Taxonomy (NCBI): domain Eukaryota; kingdom Metazoa; phylum Chordata; class Aves; order Passeriformes; family Corvidae; genus Coloeus; species Coloeus monedula. The sequence goes on along the minus strand of NC_138782.1, from coordinate 14,018,844 downwards.
GTATGGAGCTGGCAGGACAGGAGAGAGAGGTTCCACGACTTTGCTTCTGTGCTGCTCATGGCTCATCCACTACTTGGGGATCCCTTTCCTTCCAAACAGTTGGCAACCCACAGGGGTCTCTAGAATTTGACAATTCCACCTAGGAAGTAATTGCTTTCCCAAGCCAGTTTTCAAGGCCTTTGTTTCTGTAACTCCCCCTCAGTTCTGGGTTGGGTTTTGTTGGTGGTTTTATTTCTCTTTACAACAAAGACCGTGCTGGGACACAAACAATGGCACCCCATGTTAGAAGCTGCAGAAGATTTGCACTCCCCATGAGATGTCCTCAATACTCAAGTAGCCTGTATCTGTAGGGAACAAATGGGTCATCCAAATATCCCACTTTTGCTCTAATTCATGGTTCCAGGGATTTATTGCCTGCTTTCTTCGCTGCAAAGAAACGGAAACCCAACACAAACATGACCTGCCTCAAAACATTTCTGATCATGGCAGTTCCTGACAATTCAAAATTTTCTCAATGGAAGTTACATAGGGCAGATCATAAAAATAAGACCTGTCTTAAATCTGGAATTTTTTTCCCCTTGTAGAACAGTCAGTTCAATATTAAAAGAGATAGCTCATTTCTACTCCAGAATTAATCCAGAAATGCCACCTTACATACTCAGCAATTCTTCTCCCCAGATGCATTCAGCATTCCAGCTTCATATCAGTAATTAAGGAACCATTCCAAAGGGGCCGTGCCCAGGATTTGGCAGAACTAACCCTGAGGCAAGGGACCAGTGGGTCAGATCCCTTTTTCTGCATCAGCAAAATTGTTTCTTCAAATCTCATCTCTCCTATCATTCCACGCCCAGAGATGGCAAAGGAACAACAACACTGGCATTGAGGCTTTGAACTTGAAAGCAGGGGCTGACACACATGCACCAGACACCTCATTTGGTCTGGCACAACTCTTCTTGTCAGGGATCAGGCAAGGCAGGGAGGGGGGACAAGGCAGAAGGCATCTCCTCCCCCAGCCTCAGCCTGCAGTACTGACACGGGCAGAGAGAGTCGGGGAAGAGATTTGTCCTTGTGAACCTGCCATAGGTGGCTTTAGGCTTGTGCTGTCAGAGGATGACACACTCTGATCCTGCATAGGCTGCATCCATTTGGAAGTCTCCTTCCCCTTAACTGGAACATTCACAAGGCCTTTCTGTCTAAGGAGGTTTCCCTATTTCTCCCCGTGCAAAACCAGGCAATGTCCATGAATCTCCTTCAGATCTCAAAGGGCTCAGCACAGAAACTGCCCCAAGGGAAGGTGTCCTCCTTCAAAGGCAGGAGGAAGGAGTGGGAACATTTCTCCTTTCATGCTAAATGTCTTTTTTTCTCTACTAATTATGACCTTAGAAAGGGTGCAGGGAGATGAAAGGCATGTGCACGATGGAGAGGAATGTTTTCTGTTCCTGCGGTGCATTTCCCAAGCCCCAAGGTACCAGTGCAGCTCCTGGAGTAATTTTCACTGCACCACTGGAGCACACTCCCAGTGACCAGGCTCTGGGAGAGCCCATCAAGGAATTGAAAGGAATTTGAAGACATTTAAACCAGGATGGTTTTCAACCAAACTGCCACAATGCCACCCCATGGTCAGCATTCCAATGGCCATTTTAGGACAGACATGCCCTGTACCTACCTGCATGTTCAGAGTTCTTCTCTTTGCTTCTGCTGCTGGATCTTGGCCTTGAGAAAAGGGAGGACAAAAGAATACATGAGGAGGTAGAAAGAGAAGGGCATGGAATGTGTGTAGCATCAAAGGAGGCAAACCTTCTTAGCATGGTCCCCCTGATGAAGGAGGAAATGCAACACATAAACCCAACACGATGCAAAGCTGAGGAATTGTCCTTAAGCTTTCAGGTGCTGGAGTCCCACAGAGCTTGCCAAGCTCTGGCTGAAACACAGCAGTCATTCTTCAACTTGCATCAGACCTGCCCAGTTCTCTCCTTTTGGAGCCAAGTGGCTCCTACAGCCTCTGTGAAGCAGCAAGAGCTGCTGAGCTGAGACACAAGTCTGTATGGAGGGCAGCTACTTTTGTTCTGCTGCCAAAGCTTGACTTTGCCTGCTCATGCCTTACACTGGTGACAGTCTCGGGCTACATGGGGTCATAGCACTGCTCTCTCCTGAGAATGACAGTACACCTCCTTGCTCTTTCAAGGACAAACAGGCCTTTTCCAACTCAGCTGCCAGGTAAGGATATTCAGTTTGCACTTTAAAAGCCCTACGGGTGCTTTTCAATTGGAATGATACTTCTGGGACTCCTTCTTTATCCTTGTCACTAGGATAAGCTTGACAGCTACATTTTCTCACACATATATCCAAGCCAATATCGTTGCATCAGGTACAGTCCTGTAACTCTTCTCTAGCACCTTGCCCTCTTTGATCTTAAGCCCAGATCGAAACACTAAACATGGATCAGATTATACATCTGTACCCCAAGTTTTATCTGGGCTCTGGTTTCACGATGGAGGCCCAGGCACAGAGAAGTCACACCTGACGTTTACAGAAGCAGCACCTGAATTTGCAGACACCTCCTCAGTAGCCAATATTTGCCCTGACATATCCTCATGGCTGCAGAAGTTGACAGTCAAGGATCACAGTATTCAAAGAACCGCAGTATCCAGATCCATGCAATACAGTTCCCAAATGACAGCACAAACACCACAGAGGGAATCAGTAGCCGCGTCCAGCAGAGGACCTGTTCTGAGGTGCTCTTAAGCCCTGCCTCCTCTTCCCCACAACCACCTCTGCTCTTAGGGCATATGGTGTTGGGTTTGCCATTGTGCTGGATCACCACAGATGGGCCAAATGGGGAATACACTGAGGTTTGCCTAAATACATGGGAGAGATGACTGTGGAAAATAACCTCACGAGACAGGAAGAGCGAGGGGAACAGCACACTGGAGCAGCAGACACCTTGGCTTACCTCATCTCCTGGGACTCCTGGAAATCCAGCTGCGGAGAGCTTGGGACAGATGCTGCCGCACTGCTCACAGGGGGACTCACTGCCTTGCGTATTGGGGGGATCAAAGGTGGTCCCAATGACCCTTTCTTCATATCCCCACCACTGGAACACAGCAAGGAAGCCTGCAAAGAGTAGAACACCGTACTCCTCAGATCAAGCATCCAGCCTTGCCCCCATTCATGCCTGAAGACATTTAGCCATGCTCTTAGCTGGGACCTGGCAGAAATGTCAAACTGATGGAGCAACTTGGTCTAGGACAGGGAATGGAAAGGGAAGTGGTGAGGGAGAGACCATGTCCCACATTTGCCACCACTATCCCTGTGCTCACTTCTCTGGAAATGTGGCTACATTCCCAGATGGCATCCACATGTTTGGCACCAAGATGTTCTGCTGTGCCACTGCCTCCACTGGCCTTTTGGATCGTATGGGAATGGCCTTGGATCCCTATTCTCTCCCTGTCCCTAAAGCACCTAACAGCCAGTGCTGATCTCCAGCCAAGTCCCCACAAAGCCATCCTGCAGGATGTCCAAACCTGCTTTTCTCAAGCCCCTCATTTCTGCTGCTGCTTCCCTTCCCTCGTACAGTTCCCCAGCAGCCTTTGAGCCCCGATGCTGCTGAGCTCTGGGCATGCTCGGTGCTCTCCAGCTCCCACACATCCATCATCTCAGGCTCACTGGCATTTAGGAAGTTCTGCCGAGCTCCCTGCCCTGCTGCTCTCTGGAAGGCCTCTGCCTGCCCAAGTTGCTCCAGGGCCCCCATGCCATGTCCAGCAAGCGGGGTGGAGGCAGCGCGGCCAGATGCACACCCTTCCTTAGTATCCCATTGTCCCTGGCACAGCTAAAGAGCCAAATCAGGCCCTGTTCAAACTTCAGTGGAAGGATCAGTTCCTCTCAGGGATATGCTGGGCCCTTTCTCAGCAAGGCTGGAATCAAGTACACAAGCCTTGGGTTGGACATTCTGTTTACCAAAGCTGTTGTTCATCTGCCTCCTCCTGCACCCCACAGCAAACCCAGAACAACTGCAGGTCCTGGCCCTGCTGCAAAGGCAATCGTGGGGGTGGGCTCTGGGCTGCTCTCCCCATGGCCACCTGCCATCCCTTCCCTCTGGACAAAGCCATGCCAGAATGCACAAAGCTGCCCAGAAGCTGATGAAGTCTAGAAATAGCATCAGAGACTACTGGGCACAAGGGCATGGCTGTACAACTCAAAAGCTGACACAACCTGCAACTGACTTTGCAGGACTGCCTGTTCCAGCAAACACCTTTCTCCATCCAAACCGGACACAGCTGACAGAGAATACCACCAAGACACAGAGATGGTTCACACACACCCGTAGTTTACTAAATGTAGAAGGATTGGTTCACAAGATTGGCCAACTTCAGCTGCTCTGACTGCCTGTTGGTGTTTTCTCAGCCATAAGACAGAGCAGGAGCCACAACAGAGCCAGAAACCATTCAAAGACCTCCCCTGCTATTGATACTCACTGAGGACATGAAGCCTGCACCACACACCCACTGCAAAGACAGCCTGAAGTGCAGTGTCCAGCTGAGCTCTCCCTTTGCTCAGCTGCTTCCCTGGCCTCACCCCACAGCAAAAGGTCTCAGAGCTCTGCCTGCAGCACATAAACTGAACCCCTTCCACACAGGACTCTAGCTTCATTTCCTTACCTTCCATCCTTTTCCCTCTGTACTCAACTCCTGGTTTGCTCTACTGTCTTCGTCGTAGCTAGTGCCATTTTTCCCATTCTCCTGCTCTCCGCTACATATTTTCTTTGCATTTGAAGAAGGAGAGCTCTTCTGGATGGGAGGCAATGGCTTGGAGGGAAGGAGCATAGAGGGAGATACTCGGAAAGACTTGGCAAAAACGAACCTAGTTACGCCTGCAAAAGTGGAGACACAAAATATAACAGAGGCCACAATGCCAACATAAAGCCTCTGAAGCTACAGTATTTCACTGGAGAGATTCCCTGGAAACCTCTAAAGAGCTGCACAGGGAAACACGCTCCTGCCAGCAGCCACTTGAGGCAGGCCAGGGGGACACCCTGACCCACTTGCACAGAGCCAGCACAGGAGCAGCCTGGCCTCTGGGCTGCCCTGGGACAGCAGGGAGCCCAGAGGCCTGTGCTTTCCAGGAATGGCTCAGCTGCACACGCACCCTCCTGCTCCTCTCGCGGCCCCACAGCTGAGCAGCCCTACAGCTACACGGGGCACTGGGAGCAGCACAGCTCATTGCAGGGGGCACATGCAGGGCAGAACTGTTCCCTGGCAATGTGCCCAGGCTCTCTAGGCTGGCACAAGAGCCTTCCTCCCGCCAGAGAGCGGCCCAGCTCCCGCCTTACCTCTTTGTGAGGCTGAGCCATGCTCAGCCTTCAGCTGGTGCTCCCTGGCAGTGACCCCGGGGGCAGCGCTGCTCAGCTGCCCCTGCCGGGGCTCCTGGGCCAAGGCCCCCTGAGCAGGCTGCGAGCGGAGACCTGCACTGCCAAGCCTGGGGGTCTGCACAGCATCCTTGCAGCCAGCCAGGGGCGGGAGGGCACCAGGGTGGGGAGGCCGCACAGGGCCCTCCTTAGGCATGGTCTCCATCCACTTCTTCCTTGAGGTTTTGTCTACAGAAGAAGCTGTAGATCAGGTACAAGGGAAGAAGTGAGTTAGTTGAACTCCCACCTTTACAATCATGCATGAGGCACTCAAGGGGATTTTTAAATATTGAGAAGATCACTTTGTTTTTATTTTTCATGAAACTAGCATCACTATAATTGCTCTGAGCTGTATGGAGCTGGCAGGACAGGAGAGAGAGATTCTACTACTTTACTTCTGTGCTGCTCATGGCTCATCCACTACTTGGGGATCCCTTTCCTTCCAAACAGTTGGCAACCCACAGGGGTCTCTAGAATTTGACAATTCCACCTAGGAAGTAATTGCTTTCCCAAGCAAGTTTTCAAGGCCTTTGTTTCTGTAACTCCCCCTCAGTTCTCGGCTGGGTTTTTTTGGTTGTTTTTATTTCTCTTTACAACAAAGGCAGTGCTGGGACACAAACAATGGCACCATGTGTTAGAAGCTGCAGAAGCTTTGCACTCCCCATGAGATGTCCCTAGTAGTCAAGTAGCCTGTATCTCTAGGGAACAAACGGGGCATCCAAACATCCCACTTTTGCTCCAGGGATTTATTGCCTGCTTTCTTCTCTGCAAAGAAACTGAAACCCAACACAAACATGACCTGCCTCAAAACATTTCTGATCATGGCAGTTCCTGACAATTCAAAATTTTCCCAATGGAAGTGGCATAGGGCAGATCATAAAAATAAGACCTGTCTTAAATCTGGAATTTTTTTCCCCTTGTAGAACAGTCAGTTCAATATTAAAAGAGATAGCTCATTTCTACTCCAGAATTAATCCAGAAATGCCACCTTACATACTCAGCAATTCTTCTCCCCAGATGCATTCAGCATTCCAGCTTCATATCAGCAATAAAGGAGTCATTCAAAAGGGGCCGTGCCCAGGATTTGGCAGAACTAACCCTGAGGCAAGGGACCAGTGCATCTGATCCCTATTTCTGCATCAGCAAAATTGTTTCTTCAAATCTCATCTCTCCTATCATTCCACGCCCAGAGATGGCAAAGGAACAACAACACTGGCATTGAGGCTTTGGACTTGAAAGCAGGGGCTGACACACATGCACCAGACACCTCATTTGGTCTGGCACAACTCTTCTTGTCAGGGATCAGGCAAGGCAGGGAGGGGGGACAAGGCAGAAGGCATCTCCTCCCCCAGCCTCAGCCTGCAATACTGACACGGGCAGAGAGAGTCAGGGAAGAGATTTGTCCTTGTGAACCTGCCATAGGTGGCTTTAGGCTTGTGCTGTCAGAGGATGACAAACCCTGATCCTGCATAGGCTGCATCCATTTGGAAGTCTCCTTCCCCTTAACTGGAACATTCACAAGGCCTTTCTGTCTAAGGAGGTTTCCCTATTTCTCCCCGTGCAAAACCAGGCAATGTCCATGAATCTCCTTCAGATCTCAAAGGGCTCCGCACAGAAACTGCCCCAAGGGAAGGTGTCCTCCTTCAAAGGCAGGAGGAAGGAGTGGGAACATTTCTCCTTTCATGCTAAATGTCCTTTTTTCTCTACTAATTATGACCTTAGAAAGGGTGCAGGGAGATGAAAGGCATGTGCACGATGGAGAGGAATGTTTTCTTTTCCTGTGGTGCATTTCCCGAGCCCCAAGGTACCAGTGCAGCTCCTGGAGTAATTTTCACTGCACCACCGGAGCACACTCCCAGTGACCAAGCTCTGGGACAGTGCACTGTGCCCATCAAGGAATTGAAAGGAATTTGAAGACATTTAAACCAGGATGGTTTTCAACCAAACTGTCACAGTGCCACCCCTGGGTCAGCATTCCAATGGTCATTTTAGGACAGACATGCCCTGTACCTACCTGCATGTTCAGAGTTCTTCTCTTTGCTTCTGCTGCTGGATCTTGGCCTTGAGAAAAGGGAGGACAAAAGAACATATGAGGAGGTAGAAAGAGAAGGGCATGGAATGTGTGTAGCATCAAAGGAGGCAAACCTTCTTAGCATGGTCCCCCTGATGAAGGAGGAAATGCAACACATAAACCCAACATGATGCAAAGCTGAGGAATTGTCCTTAAGCTTTCAGGTGCTGGAGTCCCACAGAGCTTGCCAAGCTCTGGCTGAAACACAGCAGTCATTCTTCAACTTGCATCAGACCTGCCCAGTTCTCTCCTTTTGGAGCCAAGTGGCTCCTACAGCCTCTGTGAAGCAGCAAGAGCTGCTGAGCTGAGACACAAGTCTGTATGGAGGGCAGCTACTTTTGTTCTGCTGCCAAAGCTTGACTTTGCCTGCTCATGCCTTACACTGGTGACAGTCTCGGGCTACATGGGGTCATAGCACTGCTCTCTCCTGAGAATGACAGTACACCTCCTTGCTCTTTCAAGGACAAACAGGCCTTTTCCAACTCAGCTGCTAGGTAAGGATATTCAGTTTGCACTTTAAAAGCCCTACGGGTGCTTTTCAATTGGAATGATACTTCTGGGACTCCTTCTTTATCCTTGTCACTAGGATAAGCTTGACAGCTACATTTTCTCACACATATATCCAAGCCAATATCGTTGCATCAGGTACAGTCCTATAACTCTTCTCTAGCACCTTGCCCTCTTTGATCTTAAGCCCAGATCGAAATACTAAACATGGATCAGATTATACATCTGTACCCCAAGTTTTATCTGGGCTCTGGTTTCACGGTGGAGGCCCAGGCACAGAGAAGTCACACCTGACATTTACAGAAGCAGCACCTGAATTTGCAGACACCTCCTCAGTAGCCAATATTTGCCCTGACATATCCTCATGGCTGCAGAAGTTGACAGTCAAGGATCACAGTATTCAAAGGACCGCAGTATCCAGATCCATGCAATACAGTTCCCAAATGACACCACAAACACCACAGAGGGAATCAGTAGCCGCGTCCAGCAGAGGACCTGTTCTGAGGTGCTCTTAAGCCCTGCCTCCTCTTCCCCACAACCACCTCTGCTCTTAGGGCATATGGTGTTGGGTTTGCCATTGTGCTGGATCACCACAGATGGGCCAAATGGGGAATACACTGAGGTTTGCCTAAATACATGGGAGAGATGACTGTGGAAAATAACCTCACAAGACGGGAAGAGCGAGGGGAACAGCACACTGGAGCAGCAGACACCTTGGCTTACCTCATCTCCTGGGACTCTTGGAAATCCAGCTGCGGAGAGCTTGGGACAGATGCTGCCGCACTGCTCACAGGGGGACTCACTGCCTTGCGTATTGGGGGGATCAAAGGTGGTCCCAATGACCCTTTCTTCATATCCCCACCACTGGAACACAGCAAGGAAGCCTGCAAAGAGTAGAACACCGTACTCCTCAGATCAAGCATCCAGCCTTGCCCCCATTCATGCCTGAAGACATTTAGCCATGCTCTTAGCTGGGACCTGGCAGAAATGTCAAACTGATGGAGCAACTTGGTCTAGGACAGGGAATGGAAAGGGAAGTGGTGAGGGAGAGACCATGTCCCACATTTGCCACCGCTATCCCTATGCTCACTTCTCTGGAAATGTGGCTACATTCCCAGATGGCATCCACATGTTTGGCACCAAGATGTTCTGCTGTGCCACTGCCTCCACTGGCCTTTTGGATCGTATGGGAATGGCCTTGGATCCCTATTCTCTCCCTGTCCCTAAAGCACCTAACAGCCAGTGCTGATCTCCAGCCAAGTCCCCACAAAGCCATCCTGCAGGATGTCCAAACCTGCTTTTCTCAAGCCCCTCATTTCTGCTGCTGCTTCCCTTCCCTCGTACAGTTCCCCAGCAGCCTTTGAGCCCCGATGCTGCTGAGCTCTGGGCATGCTCGGTGCTCTCTCTCCAGCTCCCACACATCCATCATCTCAGGCTCACTGGCATTTAGGAAGTTCTGCCGAGCTCCCTGCCCTGCTGCTCTCTGGAAGGCCTCTGCCTGCCCAAGTTGCTCCAGGGCCCCCATGCCATGTCCAGCAAGCGGGGTGGAGGCAGCGCGGCCAGATGCACACCCTTCCTTAGTATCCCATTGTCCCTGGCACAGCTAAAGAGCCAAATCAGGCCCTGTTCAAACTTCAGTGGAAGGATCAGTTCCTCTCAGGGATACGCTGGGCCCTTTCTCAGCAAGGCTGGAATCAAGTACACAAGCCTTGGGTTGGACATTCTGTTTAGCAAAGCTGTTGTTCATCTGCCACCTCCTGCACCCCACAGCAAACCCAGAACAACTGCAGGTCCTGGCCCTGCTGCAAAGGCAATCGTGGGGGTGGGCTCTGGGCTGCTCTCCCCATGGCCACCTGCCATCCCTTCCCTCTGGACAAAGCCATGCCAGAATGCACAAAGCTGCCCAGAAGCTGATGAAGTCTAGAAATAGCATCAGAGACAACTGGGCACAAGGGCATGGCTGTACAACTCAAAAGCTGACACAACCTGCAACTGACTTTGCAGGACTGCCTGTTCCAGCAAACACCTTTCTCCATCCAAACCGGACACAGCTGACAGAAAACACCACCAAGACACAGAGATGGTTCACACATACCCGTAGTTTACTAAATGTAGAAGGATTGGTTCACAAGATTGGCCAACTTCAGCTGCTCTGACTGCCTGTTGGTGTTTTCTCAGCCATAAGACAGAGCAGGAGCCACAACAGAGACAGAAACCATTCAAAGACCTCCCCTGCTATTGATACTCACTGAGGACATGAAGCCTGCACTACACACCCACTGCAAAGACAGCCTGAAGTGCAGTGTCCTGCTGAGCTCTCCCTTTGCTCAGCTGCTTCCCTGGCCTCACCCCACAGCAAAAGGTCTCAGAGCTCTGCCTGCAGCACATAAACTGAAAATCCACCAGACAGGTCTTAGGTTGGTGTCCTTACCATATGTCCTTTTCCCTCTGAACTCAGCTCCTCCTTTTTTCTCCTGTCATCATCATTGCCGGTGATAGTTTTCCCATTCTCCTGCTCTCCGCTACATATTTTCTTTGCATTTGAAGAAGGAGAGCTCTTCTGGATGGGAGGCAATGGCTTGGAGGGAAGGAGCATAGAGGGAGATGCCATGGTAAGCCTCTTGGCAAGACTGTAGCCAGTCAGTCCTGCAAAATGGAAACACAAAATGTAACAGAGGCCACAATGCAAACCTAAAGCCTCTGAAGCTACAGTATTTCATTGGAGAGATTCCCTGGAAACTTCTAAAGAGCGGCACAGGGAAACATGCTCCTGCCAGCAGCCACTTGAGGCAGACCAGGGAGACACCCTGACCCACTTGCACAGAGCCAGCACAGGAGCAGCCTGGCCTCTGGGCTGCCCTGGGACAGCAGGGAGCCCAGAGGCCTGTGCTTTCCAGGAATGGCTCAGCTGCACACGCACCCTCCTGCTCCTCTCGCGGCCCCACAGCTGAGCAGCCCTACAGCTACACGGGGCACTGGGAGCAGCACAGCTCATTGCAGGGGGCACATGCAGGGCAGAACTGTTCCCTGGCAATGTGCCCAGGCTCTCTAGGCTGGCACAAGAGCCTTCCTCCCGCCAGAGAGCGGCCCAGCTCCCGCCTTACCTCTTTGTGAGGCTGAGCCATGCTCAGCCTTCAGCTGGTGCTCCCTGGCAGTGACCCCGGGGGCAGCGCTGCTCAGCTGCCCCTGCCGGGGCTCCTGGGCCAAGGCCCCCTGAGCAGGCTGCGAGCGGAGACCTGCACTGCCAAGCCTGGGGGTCTGCACAGCATCCTTGCAGCCAGCCAGGGGCGGGAGGGCACCAGGGTGGGGAGGCCGCACAGGGCCCTCCTTAGGCATGGTCTCCATCCACTTCTTCCTTGAGGTTTTGTCTACAGAAGAAGCTGTAGATCAGGTACAAGGGAAGAAGTGAGTTAGTTGAACTCCAGCCTTTGATATCTACTCATCAAATGGGTGAGGCACTCAAGGGGTTTTTTAAATATTGAGAAGATCGCTTTGTTTTGATCTTTCATGAAAATAGCATCGCTGTATTTCTTCTTAACAGTATGGACCTGGCAAGCCTGAAGGGCAAGGTGGAAGGCTGCAATGATAAGAGGGGAAAAAACCCATTCCTTCTTGAGACTGGGCTTCTGTGCATACCAAGTACAGACCCACACAGTCCTGACTGCTGTTCCTGCAAAGCAGCAAGACCTCTCAGCAAGCAGGCAGGCCTTGCTGGTGTTTTAATAGCACCGTTATAACATCCTCAGGGTTGGAGCTGATCAGCAAGCAGCGGAAGAACAGGAAATTTGTTTTTAGTGAGACCTGACATTGATGGCAAAGGTAGAAACAGGCCTTGCATCTTATGAGCATGTCCACTTTGTGGTCTGCTGTGGCCACAGTCCCTGTCCTGGCTGGCAGTATGAGTGATTTGGCTACTGAGAAAAAGGAGAAAGCAGAGGAAACTAAGGACAGAATGTTGTGATGCCTTGGGCATCCTTGCAGGATCATCTGTACCTGTCAGCCACCTACTCTGACACAGAGCCAGCACTGACCACCATCGACCAGTTTTCCCTGAAATCTGCTGGGATTTTTTTCCATTTGGCTGAGGCCTTTCCTCTCCATTCTATCCTCACCTTTTTCTTCAGCGGTCTTTCCTTTTCCAGTGAAGTCCATGTTGGAACCCGTGCTTCTGCCTCGCAGAAGTATCTGGGTTTGAATTTGGGAACGCTCTCGGCGTAGACAGCGACGGGAGCTTGGTACTGTTGGGGTTTTAGTTTAGTCTTAGGTTTTTTTTTCTGTTAAAGGAATTTTCTCCCATATGCATGTTGCTAGGGGACAAATAGCTGTACTTAAGAAAGACAAAAAGGGAGTGGGGCGGGCCTGGCTACTTTTTTTGTCTACACCTGGGTGTGGGGGCAGTTCGCTCTGAGCGTCCGGAGAGAGAAGCTGCAGAGAAAGGAGCTGCTGCTTCTTCTTTTTTTGGCCGTTCTTCTCTTCCTGCTGGAAACAACGCCGGGACCCCAAAAGCCGCTTTCCCTGCCCTGCTGGAGGCCGAGCTGTGGCTGCCCTGCCCCACTGCTGCTGCTTCGAGTTTTTCGCTACGCTGCAGCCCTGCTCGCCCTGCCTGCCTGGGCACCCGTGGGGTTCTCCCATCTGGATACATCTCGCCTGCCACCCGGGATTTGCGTTCGTCCCTGCCGCTCCTGCCTGCCGTTTCCAGCCTGCTGCTCCCGCCTGCCGTTCCCAGCCTGCTGCTCCTGAGAGTCCGGGATCGGCTGCCCAGGGGTTTGTGAAGCCTTTGTTCCTTCCCTTCCCGGGATCCCAGGCCGCCATTGCCCGCGTGTTTCCCGAGCTCGCTCCGGAGCGCCCCCTGCAGCCGCGGGGGAACCATCGCACCTGCCCTGCTCACCGGGAGCCGCCAGCGCCCCTGCCGGCTGCGAGCGGAACTGCACCCGAGGGGAAATAGCCTGACAACCGAGAAGGCTGGCACTGGGTTTGTGTGTGCTGTTACTGCCATAGTTGTTGTTGTTTTTGTTTGACTGGTTATATACATATACATATATATATATATATATATAGTAAAGAACTGTTATTCCTATTTCCCACATCTCTGCCTGAAGGCCCTTGATTTCAAAATATAATAGCTTGGAGGGAAAAAGGGTTATATCTGCCACTTCAAGGGGGGCTTCTGCCTTCCTTAGCAGACACCTGTCTTTCAAAACCGAGACAGATCTTGGCGCCCAACGTGGGGCCTGAGGGCATTAAGAGAGAGAGGTGAAAAAAAAAAGGAATAACAGTTCTTGGAACTTTATTTTGTGTGCCAGATATAGGAACCTTGTTAGGCTGCACTATGTGGTCTAGTTTACCCTGGTTCGGGTGGCATGTGGCCGTAGCTATATTCTTCCCCTTTGCAGCTCCTTACTTGAATCTGGGTCCTCTGACTAAGGCTACCATTGCTGTTATCCAGCTTGCGTTATGGGTTGAGAAGGTGAGGAATTCATGGGTTTTTAGCTTCCTCCGGAATGTGGGCACATGGATAAACGGCTATCACACACTGAGCACATGTTTTTGGGGTTATGTTAACAATGGTACCTTCTGTGAGGAAATGACACCAGGGGAAGTTTTCCCCCAACCCCTCAACCAGTTCTTCGGGCCCACCCCATCAATTTTCGAAGGGTTTAAATTCCCTCTGAATATTAACCATCTGCTGCTGATAGGCCTACTCTATTTAGCACTCAAGGATAAGTTGAGATTGGCTTGGATATCTACCCGGACACCAGCCCCAGAGACTAGAGATCCTGCCCCAGAACCTGACCTGGCCCCAGAGAGTAGAGTTCCTACCCCAGAGCCTGATCCTGCCCCAGAACCTGACATGGCCCCAGACACAAGAGATCCTACCCCAGAGCCCTATCCTGCCCCAGAACCTGGCACGGCCCCAGACACTAGAGATCCTACCCCAGAGACTGACGTAGCCCCAGACACTAGAGACCCCGCCCCACAGACTGATACCGCCCAACAGTCCACCTCAGAAATGGACTACCCAAACTGGGTGGGGGTACTGGCAAAAGGGATGCAAGAGATGTGCCAAGAGATGGGTCAGGTGCGCCAGGGGATATGCCAGGAGATGGGCCAGGTGCGCCAGGAGATGTGCCAGGAGATGGGCCAGGTGCGCAAGGAGATGTGCCAGGAGATGGGCCAGGTGCGCAAGGAGATGTGCCAGGAGATGGGCCAGGTGCGCCAGGAGATATGCCAATTGCTAAGGGAATACACCTCCTCAGCTAGTGAAAAGCCCTCTCCCTGCCCCAAAGAGGGTGAGTCCGATGGTACAGCAGTAGAACCCACGGATGTTACAACCGTCCAGGCTTCAGCTGAACCACAAGGACAACCACAGCCAGCAGCAGTCGCCCCTGTGCAAAGGAGGAAGTGTAAGACCAAATCAGTACGACCAGTTAATGATGATGGACAACCAGGGCCCTCACAACCAGCAGGAGAGCCAGAGCCAGAAATCATCACTGAGTCCCTGTCGTACGACAGTCTCCGCACTATGCGAAACGACATTGCGCGAAGGGGGCGTGAGCCTTATACCACCTGGCTGCTTCGGGTTTGGGACCTTATGGGCACAAGTGTGCAACTGGATAGTGGTGAGGCAAGGTATCTGGGATCATTGACCCAGGACCCAGGTGTGGACCAGGTATTTGTGAGGGAGCCAGGGCCCCTTTCTCTCTGGGAGCGGCTCTTAATGAGTGTGAGAGAAAGGTTCATTCACAAAGAAAGAATGCAGGAGTACCATCATAGAATGCAGTGGAAGACACTCGAGCAAGGGATTCAACAGCTAAGAGAGGTGGCAATATTAGAGGTACTCTTTGGGAGGGATGGACAGCATGATAATGACCCCGATAAGGTCAGGTGCACAGGACAGATGATGTGGAACCTGGCAAGGCTGGGGCCATCGCAATACACCACCTTCATTGCAACGATTGATGCTGACAATACCCGAGAAACCGTGGGCTCTGTTGCCAGCAAGCTCAGGCATTATGACAGCATGATCAATGGCCCGCTGAAAGCTCATGTCTCTGCTGTGGTCCAGGACCTCAAAGAGGAGATGAAGGAGATGAGGAAGGAAATGAGGGAGGAGATGAGGGAGGAGATGAGGAGGGTCAGTGTGGCACCAGTGCGAGTCACAGGCCCCCAAGTCAGAGCCCGTCGTCCCCCTGCTAGAGAGAGAGGGTACACCCCACGAGCTGAGCTGTGGTTTTTCCTGTGTGAGCATGGGGAAGACATGAGGAGGTGGGATGGGAAACCCACCTCTGTCCTGGCAGCGCGGGTGCGTGAACTCAAGGAGGGAGGCACTAACCGAGGGGGTTCCGCTAAGGTGAAGGTAGCCTCAGCCTCCCGCGATCGAGCTGCCAGGTATTACAGAAGGGAGGATGATATGTCGGATCCCCTTGAAGGTACCTCGAGCATGTACACCCAGGGAAAGAATGATAACCAGGGCTAGAGGGGCCCTGCCTCTAGCCAGGAAGAGGCACGGGAGAACCGAGTTTTCTGGACGGTGTGGATCCGATGGCCTGGCACATCAGAGCCACAAAAATATGATGCATTGGTTGATACTGGGGCACAGTGTACTTTAATGCCATCGGGACATGTGGGGGCAGAACCTGTATCCATCGCTGGGGTGACTGGGGGATCACAGCAGTTGACCCTTTTGGAAGCTGAGGTGAGCCTGACTGGGAAGGAGTGGCAAAAGCATCCGATTGTGACCGGCCCAGAGGCCCCGTGTATTCTGGGCATAGACTTCCTCCGGAATGGCTATTACAAAGACCCAAAAGGACTCAGGTGGGCATTTGGTATTGCTGCTGTGGAGGCAGAGGGCATTAGGCAATTGAACACCCTGTCTGGACTATCTGAGAATCCTTCTGCAGTTGGGCTCCTGAAAGTGGAAGAGCAACGAGTGCCAATTGCCACCTCGACAGTGCACCGCCGGCAGTATCGGACAAATCGAGATGCTGTGATCCCCATCCACAAGATGATCCGCGAGCTGGAGAGCCAAGGGGTGGTCAGCAAGACCCACTCACCCTTCAACAGCCCCATCTGGCCTGTGCGCAAGTCTGATGGGGAATGGAGACTGACTGTGGACTATCGTGCCCTGAATGAAGTGACTCCACCGCTGAGCGCTGCCGTGCCAGACATGTTGGAGCTCCAGTACGAGCTGGAGTCCAAAGCAGCAAAGTGGTACGCCACTATTGACATTGCCAATGCATTCTTCTCCATTCCTCTGGCAGCAGAGTGCAGGCCTCAGTTTGCCTTCACCTGGAGGGGTGTGCAGTACACCTGGAACCGACTGCCCCAGGGGTGGAAGCACAGTCCCACCATCTGTCATGGACTGATCCAGACTGCACTAGAAAAGGGTGGGGCTCCAGAACATCTGCAGTACATTGATGACATCATTGTGTGGGGGAACACCGCGACCGAAGTGTTTGAGAAAGGAGAGAGAATAATTCAAATTCTCCTGCAAGCTGGTTTTGCCATCAAGAAGAGCAAGGTCAAGGGACCTGCCCGAGAGATCCAGTTCCTGGGAGTAAAGTGGCAAGATGGACGGCGTCAGATTCCCACTGAGGTCATCAATAAGATCACAGCAATGTCTCCACCGACCAACAAGAAGGAAACACAAGCTTTCCTAGGCGCCATAGGTTTCTGGAGGATGCACATTCCCGAGTACAGCCAGATCGTGAGTCCTCTCTACCTGGTTACCCGCAAGAAGAACGATTTCCACTGGGGCCCTGAACAGCAGCAAGCCTTCGCCCAGATCAAGCAGGAAATTGCTCACGCCGTAGCCCTTGGCCCAGTCAGGACAGGACCAGAGGTGAAGAACGTGCTCTACTCTGCAGCCGGGAACAATGGTCTGTCCTGGAGCCTCTGGCAGAAGGTGCCTGGTGAGACTCGGGGCCGACCACTGGGATTCTGGAGCCGAAGCTACAGAGGGTCTGAAGCCAACTACACTCCCACAGAGAAGGAAATCCTGGCAGCTTATGAAGGAGTCCAGGCTGCCTCAGAAGTAATTGGCACAGAGGCACAACTCCTCCTGGCACCCCGACTACCGGTGCTGGGGTGGATGTTCAAAGGAAAGGTTCCCTCCACGCATCACGCCACCGACGCTACTTGGAGCAAATGGATCGCCCTCATCACACAGCGCGCCCGAATTGGAAACCCAAGTCGCCCTGGGATCTTGGAAATAATTACGAACTGGCCAGAAGGTGAGACTTTTGGGTTATCTTCTGAAGAAGAAGAGGAGCAGGTGACACGTGCTGAAGAAGCCCCACCATATAACGAGCTACCAGAGAGTGAAAGACAATACGCCCTCTTCACTGATGGTTCCTGCCGAATTGTAGGCGCTAGCCGGAAATGGAAAGCCGCTGTATGGAGCCCCACACGACAAGTTGCACAGGCTACTGAAGGAGAAGGTGGATCGAGCCAATTTGCTGAGCTCAAAGCTGTCCAATTAGCTCTGGACATAGCTGAAAGAGAGAAGTGGCCAAAGCTCTACCTCTACACTGATTCATGGATGGTAGCCAATGCTCTGTGGGGTTGGCTGGAAAGGTGGAATAAGGCAAACTGGCAGCGCAGAGGAAAACCAATCTGGGCTGCTGAAGAGTGGAAAGACATTGCCACTCGGGTAGAGAAGCTATCCGTGAAGGTCCGTCATGTAGATGCTCACATCCCCAAGAGCCGGGCTAATGAAGAACATCGTAACAACAAACAGGTAGATCAGGCTGCGAAAATAGAGGTGTCCCAGATAGACTTAGATTGGCAACATAAAGGAGAACTGTTCCTAGCTCGATGGGCCCATGATGCCTCAGGTCATCAGGGCAGAGATGCCACCTATAAGTGGGCACGAGACCGAGGGGTGGATCTAACCATGGACAGTATCTCCCAGGTTATCCATGATTGTGAGACATGCGCTGCGATCAAGCAGGCCAAGCGGGTGAAGCCTCTGTGGTACGGTGGGCGATGGTCCAAATACAAGTATGGGGAAGCCTGGCAGATTGATTACATCACACTGCCTCAAACCCGCCAAGGCAAGCGCTATGTGCTCACAATGGTAGAAGCCACCACTGGATGGCTGGAGACCTACCCTGTGCCTCACGCTACTGCCCGGAACACCATCCTGGGCCTGGAAAAGCAAGTCCTTTGGAGGCATGGCACCCCTGAGAGAATCGAGTCTGACAATGGGACTCATTTCAAGAACAGCCTTATAAACACCTGGGCTAGAGAACATGGCATAGAGTGGGTGTACCACATCCCTTACCATGCACCAGCAGCTGGGAAGGTTGAGCGGTGTAATGGATTGCTTAAAACCACCTTGAAGGCACTGGGTGGGGGGACTTTCAAAAACTGGGAGATGCATTTAGCAAGAGCCACCTGGTTAGTTAACACCCGAGGCTCCACCAGCCGAGCAGGCCCTGCCCAATCCGAACCCCTACAAACAACAGACGGAGATAAGGTTCCAGTGGTGCACATGAGAGGTATGCTTGGAAAAACTGTTTGGGTAAAGTCTGCCTTGAGCAAAGACAAACCCATCCGTGGGGTCGTTTTTGCTCAGGGACCAGGTTGCACCTGGTGGGTGATGCAAAAGGATGGAGAGACCCGATGCTTACCTCAAGGGGACCTTGTTTTAGGGTGAACTACCCATGACTCTGTACTTGTATCATTATCAGCATGTATATTTGTGTATAATTTGGGTAATGCATAGATTTATATGGTTAAGAAAAAAAGTTAAGTTTCATGTAACATGTTAGTATGGGAAAAAATTCGGGGTGGATAATGTTGGGGTTTTAGTTTAGTCTTAGGTTTTTTTTTCTGTTAAAGGAATTTTCTCCCATATGCATGTTGCTAGGGGACAAATAGCTGTACTTAAGAAAGACAAAAAGGGAGTGGGGCGGGCCTGGCTACTTTTTTGTCTACACCTGGGTGTGGGGGCAGTTCGCTCTGAGCGTCCGGAGAGAGAAGCTGCAGAGAAAGGAGCTGCTGCTTCTTCTTTTTTTGGCCGTTCTTCTCTTCCTGCTGGAAACAACGCCGGGACCCCAAAAGCCGCTTTCCCTGCCCTGCTGGAGGCCGAGCTGTGGCTGCCCTGCCCCACTGCTGCTGCTTCGAGTTTTTCGCTACGCTGCAGCCCTGCTCGCCCTGCCTGCCTGGGCACCCGTGGGGTTCTCCCATCTGGATACATCTCGCCTGCCACCCGGGATTTGCGTTCGTCCCTGCCGCTCCTGCCTGCCGTTTCCAGCCTGCTGCTCCCGCCTGCCGTTCCCAGCCTGCTGCTCCTGAGAGTCCGGGATCGGCTGCCCAGCGGTTTGTGAAGCCTTTGTTCCATCCCTTCCCGGGATCCCAGGCCGCCATTGCCCGCGTGTTTCCCGAGCTCGCTCCGGAGCGCCCCCTGCAGCCGCGGGGGAACCATCGCACCTGCCCTGCTCACCGGGAGCCGCCAGCGCCCCTGCCGGCTGCGAGCGGAACTGCACCCGAGGGGAAATAGCCTGACAACCGAGAAGGCTGGCACTGGGTTTGTGTGTGCTGTTACTGCCATAGTTGTTGTTGTTTTTGTTTGACTGGTTATATACATATACATATATATATATATATATATAGTAAAGAACTGTTATTCCTATTTCCCACATCTCTGCCTGAAGGCCCTTGATTTCAAAATATAATAGCTTGGAGGGAAAAAGGGTTATATCTGCCACTTCAAGGGGGGCTTCTGCCTTCCTTAGCAGACACCTGTCTTTCAAAACCGAGACAGGTACCCAGCCTTAGAACAAGGTCGGGGGACTCCAATCGCCAGCAGTCGGCACAGAGAGGCAGAGCCAGACGCGTCTCCTGCCGCTGTGTCTGTGACACCCGCGACCTTCACAACCTCAGCGCGGGGCTGCCCCTTTGTGACGCGCTCGCCCGTGGTTCTCTCGTCTCCATGGCCGCAAAACCCCCATCCCAACACCATCCCCTTCCCTTCCCTTCCCAAGGGCAGCCAGCCCTAAGCCCCAGCAGGCCAGGCCTCTGGGTTTGACACTGTCTAGGAGGAAAGGCACTTTCCAAAGCTACTTTTCAAGGCATTTATTTTTGTAACTCCCACTCCGATCTGGGCTGGGTTTTGCACTTTTTGGATTTGATTTTTTCTGTTCACAACAAACGAAGGGCTGGCACATGAACAATGGCACCCATATGTTAGAAGTTGAAGAAGCTTTGCACTTTCCATTAGATATCCCCACTATTCAAGCAGCCCATATCTGTAGGGAACACATTGGCCTATCCAAACAATCCACTTTTGCTCTACTTCATTTTTCCAGGGGTTTATTCCCTGCTTTCCTTCCTGCAGAGACACCCAAACCCAACATAAACATGACCTGCCTCAAAACATTTCTGATCTTGGCTAATCCTGACAAATCAAAATTTTCTTAATGGAAATACCACTGGGCAGGTCATTCTCAAATGCTCTCCAACAGAGCTCCTAAAACTCAGAGAACTAATCATTCTGTACAGGCCTCCACCGATGATAAAACTGCCAAGCAGTAAAAAAAAAGAATAACTTTCTGAAATCTGGATTTTTTTCCCCCTGTAGAACATTACAGTCAATAATAAAAGAGAGAAAGAGAAGCTTTCATGAGATAGCTCACTCCTAGTCCAGAATTAATCCAGCAAAAATGCCACCTTACATACTCAGCAATGCATTCAGCATTCCAGCTGCATATCAGCAATTAAGGAACCATTCCAAAGGGGCCGTGCCCAGGATTTGGCAGAACTAACCCTGAGGCAAGGGATCAGTGGGTCTGATCCCTTTTTCTGCATCAGCAAAATTATTTGTTCAAATCTCATCTTTCCCATCTCTTAAAGGAAGCTTTGCCCCCTGCACTAGATGCTCCCAGTATTCAGTGGGCCGATATGATCAGTGTATCTGTAGGGTGTAAATTGGCCATGCAAATGTTCTCCTTCCTTGTGGCAGGGGTTTATTCCCTGCTTTCTTTCCTGCAGACACACCCAAACCCACCATTAACATCACCTGCCCCAAAACAATTCTCATCTTGGCTGTCCCTGAAAATTCAAAACTATACACAGAGAGTTTCCCTGTCCCCAGGGACAGGCTCTAAGGCTGGGCTCTCACTTGCACGGAATGAAGAAGAGCTGCTGCACTTGCCAGCGGCTCTGGGGTCTCGCAATCAGCGCTTTGAGCGCAGCTTTTGTACACACTCCGCCTCCCTGAGCCGAGCAGCATTCCTGGGCATGGGCACCGCCGCTGCAGGCCAACATCCTCCAGGCACAGCTGCAGGAAGGAGATTGCAACGAGTCCTGGCTGAAGGAGTCTCCAGTCTGCTGCAGCCCTTCACCTGGGGCGGAATTGTCTTGTGCCGCCATGGGGGGAGCAAAGGGGTGATGGGCTCTGTGCAGATGAGGGTCTCCTCGATGTGCTGCTGGTCGCTGGGCCGATACAGCTGCTGGTGCGTTGCCCCGCAGCATCAGGAGCCTGCATGGAAAAATAACACTGCCAGTGCAAGTGACAGCCACCCATCCCTGCCATGGCCCTGCCCGCAGGGCGTCCTGCCTACCAAACTGCTCGAGTCAGGTCATGTTAGAGCAACATAAAAAATGTTCAAATGATGCATTTTCCACATGCTGTCAAAATCACGGCCATACAGTCCACATGTTGGAGGCAGACTTCTGTCAGCAGAATGGAGGAAGCCCCATCAGCTGCTCTCCCCATGGCAGGATGCCCATGGCAGCAGAGGCAAGTCTCTGACCTTGCCCACTGCAGTGGGACCCAGGACAGTGCTTTGGAGTTGTTCCCGCTGAACTCAGGCTGCTGCTACAGCAGCAACATCACTTCACACATTTGATAGCAAAGAGTTGGAATGGCACGCAGGACTTGCCCCAAGAGCTACAAATAAAAGGCGGGGTGGTTAGAAGAGTTTGCTCCTTTTTAATACAAGCAGGCCTGGATTTAAGCAGGGACACTGGGCTAATCGTACTGGGGACTGCTTTATAAGCCTTGTCTCTAGCAATTCCCACCAGTCTGCAAGATTTTGTCAGTAGAAAGGGGTAGATAAGATTTTACAGCACATCCATGAGCAAGTCTGGGCCAGAACTCAAAGCACAAGACAAATACTCCCAAATCTGCCCCCCATGGGGAAAGGAAGCAGAAAAGCAGGTGAAACAAGTGCCATTGCAGCTAAATTGCCTGCATTTATCTTCTGGTCCAACCTTTCTGTACAAAATCTCCTCAATTCAAACACACAGCTTAAGATCAAGGAATAAAAGTGTTTCGAGAGCATTTCAAGCCTGATTCCTCTTACTTGCATGGAAAGGTAGATGCTAAATTCCTTAAAAACACAAATGCGGGTCTGTTTGGGACTGCATCCTTCAAAACAAGGAATGGAGGTTTAGAATCACAGAACTGTTTCCATTGGGAAAGACCTTTAAGCTCACAGAGTTCCCCCAATAACCTGAGACCGCTAACACTGCCAAGGCCACCACTAAATCATATCCCAGGATGGGATGCCATTGGCCTTCTTGGCCACCTGGGCACACGCTGGCTCACGTTCAGCCACTGCCAAGCAGCACCCTCAGGTCCTTCTCTGCTGGGCAGCTTTCCAGCCACTCTGCCCCCGGCCTGTAGCCTTCCGTGGGGTTGCGGCCCAAGTGCAGGACGGGACACTTCACCTTGTTGAACCTCATACCACTGACCTCAGCCCATGATCCAGCCTGGCCAGATCTCTCTGTAGACACTTCCTACCCTCCAGCAGATCAACACTCCCACCCAGCTTGGCGTCGTCTGCAAACTGGCTGAGATGCCCTTGATCCTCTCCTCCAGATCATTGATAAAGCTATGAAACACGACTGGCCCCAGTGCTGAGCCCTGGGGAACACCACTTGTGACCAGCCACCAACTGCATTTAATTCCATTTAATTCCACCACTCCCTGGGCCCGCCCCTCCGGACAGTCTTCACCCAGGGAAGGAAGAGTGCATTAAGTACTTCAGGCTTTTCCTCAGGCTTTGTTCTATGTTTCCCCCCACATCCAGTAAAAGGCAGAGATTCTCCTCAACCCTCCTTTTGTTGCTGTTGTATTTACAGAAATAGTTCTACTCTCTTTTGCAAGTTTCTAGGAAGAAATTCTTTACTGTGAGGCTGCTGAGGTACTGGGAACAAGTTACCCAGAGAAGCTGTGGATGCCCCAAGCCTGGAAGCGTTCAAGGCCAGGTTGGAGAGAGCCCTGAGCAACCCCGTCTAGTGGAAGATGTCCCTGCCCACAGCCAGGGCTTCGGAAGTAGAAAACCTTTTGGGTCCTTTCCAATCTAAATCAATCTGTGATTCGATGATTTCCCAGCAGGAGTCACATTAAATATGGGCGTTGTTTCCGGTTTCTCTCCCCACTTGCAGGTGGCCATCAAGCGAGTGTCCCGCGATCGCTTCCCGGAGTGGGCGCGGCTGGGGAGTGAAAGCCGGCGGGGCGTGGCGGGCGGGGCTGGGGCGAGGCCCGGGCAGGTGGGAGCCGGGACGCTGCGAGGGGAGCGAGCGTGGAGTGAGCGGGGGCCGCGGAGCGTCCCGGGCCGGGCAGTGGCGAGCAGCGGTGGGGCCAGGCCGGGGTGCCGAGGGCTCGGTGCAGCATCGGCCCCGCTGACGGCATCGCGGTCCCCCCCACAGCACAGCGGCGCCCTTGTGCCCATGGAGCTGGCGCTGCTCTGGATGGTGTCGCGCCCTGGCTTCCGCGGCGTGGTGCGGCTCCTGGACTGGTTCGAGCTGCCCGACGGCTTCGCGCTGGTCATGGAGCGTCCGGAGCGCTGTCAGGACCTCTGGTACTTCCTGGAGGAGCGGGCGTTCCTGACGGAGCCCGTGGCGCGGGGGCTGTTCCGCCAGGTGCTGGAGGCCGTGCGGCACTGCACCAGCCGCGGCGTCCTGCACCGCCACATCAAGGCCGAGAACGTCCTCGTCGACCTGGCCACCGGCGAGGCAAAGCTCATCGACTTTGGGTGCGGCACGGTCCTCCAGGACACCTTCTACACCCGAATGTCAGGTGAGCCCAAAGGCGGGGCCCAGCCGGGCAGCAGAGATTCCCCCCTTTGCTGACAGAGGGGGAAGAGGGAGGGAGCGAGGGGAAATCCTTCTGCAGCCGGCCGCAGCCAAGTTGCTTTCCGGCGGGGCAGGGGCTGCGTGTTGTGGAACGGGAGCTGGCTGGGAGGGAGCAGCACTCATCAGGGCCTGATGAGCTGCGCCCGTGTCCCGTAGGCACGCCGGGGTACAGCCCGCCGGAGTGGATCCTCTTTGGCTGCTACCATGGCCAGCCAGCCACCATCTGGTCCCCGGGCATCCTGCTCTATGAGCTGGTCTGTGGGCACCTTCCTTTCAACACGAATGAGGACATCATCCGGGGCCAGCTCTTCTTCCCGCCCCGGCTGTCTCAAGGTGGGGATGCACCTTCAGGGCACGGCGGGGTGAGGGAAGGACGGGGTTGGCAGAGGGCAGGTGGCACGCAGGCATCCTGCTCTTGCAGCTAGGGAGGAGGCTGATCTCCTGAGGTTAGCTGGAGGAGGTGGCACGTGTGCCTCTGGGCTGCTCTCGTCCGAAAGGGAGGATCGACGGGAAGGTTGGGCTGCAGCTTCCGAGCGCTCCTAGTGTGGCCTGGGCACCGTGGAATCTGGGAGAGCAGGGGCAGGAGCCTTGTCCCGCTGAGCAGCGGTTTCCGGTTTCTCTCCCCAGAGTGCCAGCACCTCATCCGGTGGTGTTTATCCATGGACCCTGCGCACAGGCCGTCCTTGGAAGACCTGTTTGAGCATTCTTGGCTGCAGGACCGTCACCTGGCCCAGGAGACAGCAGAGCTCCATCCCTCTGCACAGTAGGATCCAGGAGCCCAGCAAGCACCAGCTGCACACATCTCGGGGCACTCGGGGCAGAGCGTTTCCCTGCGGCCGTGGCACGGAGGAGAGAGCGCAGCCGAGGAGATGCTTCCGCTGGCCCTCAGCGACTTGTGGAGGAAGCGGCTCAGTGCTCCCCATCCTCTTGGAGAAGTCGTGGCAGTGCGGTGAAGTTGCCACAGACTGGAAAAGGGGAAACATCCCCCTGCAGCTCAATGGCATCGTGATGTCCCCGCAAGCCGAGGCACCGCCGGGGTGTTCTTCTGGAGCACGACCTGGAGCCGGACAACACCATCCTTGAGCTGGCCTCTGGCAGGGCAAAGCCGGTTGGCTTTGGTTGCGGCCCCTTCCTGGAGGACACGCTCTGCGCCCCGACAAAATCAAGATGAGTCCACAGCCGGCGGAGGGGTGGGGGGATGCTCGTGGTTCCAGGCGTGGCAGGGCTCGGCCGGGCCAGGCGCCGGCGCTTCCCCGCTTGGCGGTGCTGGGGAATATTAATTTTTCCGCCGGCCGCCAAGTTGCTTTTTGGCGGGACAGGGGACGGATGCTGTGCAGGGGGAGCCAGCGCCCGGCCTTGCTGACAGCTTCTGCCACCCAGCCTGGCCCGGGCTGGGGCGGGGGAGCCAGCCTGGCAAAAGCATCCATCCGTAGGGAGGCAGCAGAGGGGGGCGGGTTCCGAAGGCGTGCCCCAGCTGGTCTGCTTTGCGGGCCCTTGAGGAAGGGGTGGGCTTATGCGTGGGAAAGGTGGGGTTTTTCCCCAGCTGTGGAGAGCCTTAATGCTTGCATGGAGTGCTCAGACACTCCCCAGGCCCGCAATACAGTGATAACCTTTGACGCTTTTTCTTGCTTCCAGGTCTTGTTTTGAATTGACTTTCATGCAATCGTTCTTTGCTTTTTCCAGGAAGATTGCACCGGGTGCCCGGACCGCATGGGGAAGCGCTGGCACCCTCTGTGGAGTGCGTCCGGTGCCGGCGCCACCCCGGGGGGCCGCGGTCTGCGGGGCCATCGCCTTCAAGACGGACGAGGACCTCGTGCGGGATCGGCTCCTCTCCTGGCAGCAGGTCTCCAGAGGTGGGTACCCGGCGTCACAGCAACGGGTGGCAGAAGGGCTCCCGGCAGACGGCAGCGGGCACACGAGCATCCCGTTCTTGCAGCTGCTGAGGAGACTGCTCTGCCGTGTTTCAGTGGAGGAGGTGGAACATGGCCTGCCATGCTGCTCTCCTCTAGAAACGGAGAATTGGCACAGCCAGCAGCCTGGCCCGGGCACAGGCCATGCTGGGACAGGGGGGACAGGAGCCCTGTCCGACTGACCGCGGCTTGCTGGTTTCTCTCCCCAGGGTGCCAGCACCTCAGGCACGGAAGCAGCACCGCTCAGCCTGCAAATCTGGGAGGGCTGGAGGGCGGCGGGTGTTAATTTGCTGTCAAAAATAAATCTTGTTCTTGTCGTTGTCATCGGAGTGTTTCTTTCATCCTTTTCCAAGCTTTTGGTCCCCTTCTTCCAGGGTAATCTTTTTGGGTCCTTCCTCAGCCACTTGGTGGCCTTTGGCAGGGGGGGTTAAGCAACGCAAAAATTTCAACAACAGCTCCTGTTGCCAACAGCAGCAGCCCCTTCGAGAAGCCGGAGCTGCCAGCCAGGCCCGCGTGTGCCTTGGAAAGGGGAGCGGTTTGCAGGGACGCAGTGGTCGCCCCGCTGCAAAAGTGGCAAAATGCCGTTTCAGCTCAACCCCCACCCAAATACTTCTTCATCTTTCCCCTCTGCTCCAAGATAGGCAGGCAGGGCTGGACTCCGGCAAGGTTCCAAGTTCTTTGTGCTCCCTGGCATCAAAGGGATCACGTAAACTCTCATACGCAGTGACTGCAGTACAGCTACTGAAGGAAAAAAGGGAGTGTCACGAGATGGGACATCCTTCTTGTCTCCTTTGTCTCCCCAGGAGCCCCTCGGAAAGAGAAATGCCTGCGAGGGCTTTATCTGACTCCTTCCCAGCCAGCCCTTCCCTCCTCGCTCCCGGGTCTCGTTTGCTCCGCAGGCCTCATTAGCTCGCTAAACTCAGAGGAGCCCCGGTAGGAGAAAACGCTGCCTGGCATGGCGCTGGTTGATCCCTGTCTCATCTTGATTCCATTTGCCCTGCTCCCCCCCCCCAAGAGACCAAAGCATCCCCCACAACCCCACGGTGCTGCACCAGATCCCGGGCACGTGTCCTCCTCCAGTCCTCGGCGGCCTCGGGAGGCTCCAGAGCCCTGTGTGCGGGAGAGCTGCTGCAGCACCCACCGCTGTGCCTGGGGGCAAACAGCGCCCAAGGAGCAGCTGCGCAAGTTCAGAGTCTGGAGCAGAATCCCCGGTGCACGCAAGTGAGAGCTGGGATTTCGGGGCTGCCAGGAGAAGCTGAATTCCTCTCCTCGCTGCCCTTTCTAGCCACGGCCACGCTGATGCAATCGGAAGAATTGCCCCTGCCCAGGCAGCTCTCAGGTAGAAGACTGGCTTTTGCTCCTCATGTTTCTGAGGGGCTAGCTGCCAATTCCTCAGGTTTTCCTTCCAATTAATAAGGGGTTATGACTATTTTTACTAGTTTTTTACTAGTTTATTACTATTTTTACTTCCTGCGGCTCCCTGTGAGCGAGGAAGCACCACAAACCCTCGTTGTAAACGAGGCTTGGACTTTTTGGGTGGAGTAAAAGTCTGCTCGTTTATTAAAAAGAAAACCCGGAGCGGAGACTCAGTGTAAGCCCAAGTCCCACTCGACAACCCAGAAAAAAACAGTGCGAGGCGGAGGGCTTTCCCTCGGACTCAAGTTCCTCAGGAAGGCCCCCCCGGGGGCTGAGTCCCGGGGCAGTTTTTATAGTCTCTCTTGATGTTGTGATTGGTGCAGCTCAGATCCTCCCTCTGATGGCTCGTTGCTAGGGTCCTCATTGGTGTTCAGTTCCGTCAGTCTCTGGGGCATCGAGTGATTGGTTTGCCCCCCAACCAATAATTCCTCAAAATGTTTACATCATAATTATTAAGTCATCTTAAGAACATTCTAGAACATTTTCCTCTTTTCTATAGACCCATTACTTTCCCCCATTGGTGTCACCATCTAGCGGGCACATAGCAACATTACACCTGTAGAGTCACAATAACGATTAACTCCTTAACTGTATATCCCCAATCTTTTAATAAGCAACTTTTGAACTTCTTCTCAACAAAAAAAAACCTTTTAACCATTTATTACAACTCCCACCTCTAAAACTTTGATCGGGCCTTTGCCCGCATCAACCATCTCACAGTTTAAACAGTTTTTCATTAGGCAGTGTCCTCATAATTCTTATAAATCTTTTGCAGCCTTTGGTATTTCTTATAAATCTCTTTCGCCTCTTCAGGGGCTTTCTTTCCTTCTTGATCCTCTTCCAGTTCATCCGCTTGCAGCACTCTAATTCTTGCAATTTTCTCCCGGTTTTGTGTCTGTAATTCCTGAATGAGGGGCATATTCTGCACAACAGAAGTTATAAGTCTAACAAAACAGGGGATTAAACACGGCAGGAATATGAAACCAGCAAACGAGAGTCCAACAATTATCAATGCCTTCTTCCACCACTCTCCGGTTAGTAGGCTGTCCCGCCAGTTAGACTTAAACAGCGGGGTCCACCTTTGTACAGGAACATGGGCCAATTTTCTGATGTTAGTAGTTATATTGGAGTCCTGTACCCCCATGATCCGTCCTGGGCCCAAGTTGCAGGACCATAGGTAGCTATGATCCGCTCAGGTGGCCACTCGTCCTCCCCCCACTTCTGGGTTCCCCCTATCTGGATGTCCCTTTTTCTCCGTGCCAACTCATCATACAGAGGAACCCCAAGACTTTGTCCCTCAATTCTTGGAAGTAGGAAAAAGGAGGGTCTAATTATGCCTAGGGTACAGCTTCTAGCCCAGTCTTTTTGGAGCATAACATAGGCCATTTTCCCACATAACCAGAAGAGTCCTTTTGGTGCTCGCCAATAATTATGAAATTTTACATTGTTTATGCCAATCTTACTCCAAAATTTTGAGATTTTTGGTTCATCTTGGAAGGGGTTGGGTTCCCTGGTAATACATTCATACAGGGAAGCTCACCCACATACGCTATGTATTTAGGACCTCTCCTCCACAGACATTCTTCTCCGATGACTCCTGACCTCAAGCTCCAAGTTTCTTCTTCCTCCCTCTCATCTGGTCCTGATGATTCCTTCTCCATTATCTTTAGGGTCTCCTGTGGGGTCAAAGCAATCCCCTCCCAAGGCCAAACCTCTGCCATCCGGGTTATCTCCACAAATCCAGCAATCAGTTATATTCCATTCGTGACTTATCTTCTCAACTAGATCTAGGAACAAGTTCTTTCCTTCCATCATTCGGATCTCAGGTCCCTTCTTAATTACCCCTTTTACCTCCTTTTCTCTAATCAAGTCTGGCTCCCATTTTCCTGCTTTTTCTTTTTGCTTTACCGGGTCTTTCTCAGAGCAGATCCATTTCTCTTTCATAGGGCATTCTCTCAGCAATTTCTGTTTAAAAGTCCCTACATTCTCAAAAAGCCAATAGGTTCGGCCATCCTCTATGCAAGTTTGCAGCTTTAAAAGTTGGCACAATTAGGGCTCGGATTCAAATGGGTTCTTAGGATGTCCGTCAGAGAGTCTCCCGCATACAAGGGGTAGTAACATTTTACTGTTACCCTCTTGTTGCGGTGACAATCTCCCTTTTGTGTCAACTTATTTTCTTTCCTTTTAGGGTCTGATTGCTAGGTGTGTGGGAGGATGCTCTATTCCTTCAGAGTTCTTTGGATCTGTAATGAGATGCATCAAACAAATTTTAAAAAAAGTTCTTTTAAATTCTTCAATAAATAACTATTTTAAACTTTAAACATTAACAAGTATTAATCATGCAATAAACAATTTCTAATTCTTAAAACTTATATCACTAAAACAGTTAATGAAGTATAAATCATCTTAAAAACTCCATCTTTGTCTGTCCTTTCATGGCTTCTTCTTTAGTGTCAGCTTGGTGATGGTCGAGTTAAGTACTGTCCACTCAGTTGGGGTTTGTACAGGTCCTTTCACCCTGGAGACATGAGTCCATCCTTTTTCTTCAGTTCTTATTGCTGTTGCTGTGGTCAGCAAAATTTGAAAAGGGCCTTCCCATTTCGGGGTCAATGGCTGATCTTTCCAAGTTTTAATTAATACCCAATCGCCAGGCTGGAATTTATGAATATCGAAATCAATGGGCATAGTTTGGGGAAGATACCCCTTTTCTCTCAGTTCTTTGAGAGTCTTTGCAACAGTTTGTACGTATTTCCTCACACTCTGTTCTCCCTTTTCATAAGTTCCAAGATAGCCTGGAGTAGTGAGAAAAGGTAGTCCAAACATCATTTCATAGGGCGAAACCCCTATGTCTGCTCTAGGTTTTGTTCGGATCCTCATTAGGGCCAGGGGAAGACATTTTACCCAGTTCATTTTAGTCTCTTCTACTAACTTTGTAAGGGCTACTTTCAGTGTTTGATTTACTCTTTCCACCCTTCCAGAGCTTTGTGGTCGTCATGGAGTATGTAATTTCCATGTGATGTTTAGGGCCTCAGCTAGTAGTTGTAACACTTGGGCTGTAAAATTAGGACCTCTATCTGAGTCTATAGTGTGTATTATACCATACCGAGGTATTATCTGCTCTAACAGGATCTTCCCAACTACTTCAGCTGTTGTTCTTGGTTGTAGGATGAGCCTCTACCCAATGGGTTAGGTGGTTGACTATGACTAGCAGATATTTAAATCTTTGCACCTGGGGCAACTCAGTGAAATCAACTTGAATACTCTGAAAGGGTCTTCTTGCTAATTCCCTTCCCCCAAGAGGCATTTTCCGCATCACTTTTCTATTCACTCGCTGACAAGTTATACAGTCCCGTGTTATCACTTTTGCAATTGTAAAAATTCCAACACACACATATGTCCTCAGAAAGTGGTCACACAATGCTTGCGTTCCCCAGTGTGTTGAGGAGTGTAACTCTTCTAACACTTTTCTAGCTAGGGCCTTGTTCAATACTTGTCTCCCATCTGGCATCCTCCACTCACCCTTCTCATTTTTGATTGCCCCATGCTTCTGGAATTCTTCTAGCTCTTTCTCTCTAACATGTGGGATGTCTCCATCTTTGCCCTTGTCTTCTAAACTTGCTATATGTAGGATGGTTCTTTCATCTCCTAAGGCTGCTTTCTTTGCTATCCGGTCGGCCAAATTATTTCCTTTCATCTCCAGGGAGTCTCCTCTTTGATGTCCTCTTACATGCACTACGGCTATCTCCACTGGGTCTCTTAAAGCTTCAAGTACCTCTTTTATTAAATTCTCATGCACTAACGTTTTTCTTTTTGAATTTACAAATCCTCTCTCTGTCCAGATTTTACCAAAAGCGTGTACCACTCCATATGCATATTTTGAGTCAGTAGAAATAGTTCCTTTTTGATAACTAAGCCACAGTAGTCCTCATAATAAAGCATAGAGTTCGCAGCACTGTGCCGACCATTGTCTTGAAACATTTCCTTTTTCTATAATATTCATGTCTTTTCCATTTATCACTGCATACCCCGAAACTCGTTTTCCTTCTATTACTCTGGAAGAACCGTCCACAAAAAGGATCTCTCCTTCTGGTAAGGGGTGTTCCAATAAGTCAGATGCTCCCTGACTTTCGTTTGAAAGTCAATGGTTTTGATGCAGATATGCTCAAGTCCCCTGTCTGGTTCTCCATATAAAAATTGGGCAGGGTTTATTGCTCTGGTTGTGGTTAACTCTAAATTTTCCATATTATTCAGAATCAATTCATATTTTAAAAGCCTGCTGTCAGAGATCCATTGGCTAGCTTTTTTACTTGATATGGTTTTGTAGTGGTTTGGTCCAAAATACTCATTACTGTTTGTCTGCTGTGAGATAAGAATTAGGAGAAATGCAAAGCAGGCACCAAACTTGAAAGAATACAAAGAAGTTTATTAACAGACCTAAAAGAGGAAAAAAAAATTATACCACCTTCAGAACTCTCCTCCTCCCCCCACCTTCCTCCCTTCTCCCACTGACAATGTAAAAAAACAACCCTTAAGATGTTCAGTCTGTTTACCACTTCCATAATAACCTTGTTTAGTCCATTTAGAAAGAGAAGTCTCTTCTTGCTCATGCTAGGAAAACATTATCACAACGAGACAGACGCCCACTTCCAAATATCATTCAGTCCATTTAGGAAGAGGAGTCTCTCTGCCTGCGTGTGAGTCCTTTCCCCCGACTTGCAGCTTTTCCCACAACTGCTTTCGAGGGTCCACTCTTGAAGTTTTTTGGGGTACAATTTTAAGGTTGAGCTGTTCAGAAACAAAAACAGAGGCCCTTCTCCTTCCCTGGGAGCAAAGGGTCTTCATCATCTTCACCTTTAGAACTATCTCTGGGAGCATCTCTAGGGACTGAAGTTTTCTCCTTTCCCATTTGGAGCAAAAGTCCTCATCTGGTTCATCTCTCCCTGTCCAAACTTCTCATGAAATTACAGCTGCGTCAGCATCTGCCTATCTCAGCGCAGGTGCTTTTGCTTATGAGTTGAACACTCCACCCCCCATATCTTCATGAAATTACAACAGGATACTCTGATATATCATAGCTTCACAACAGAATTTCAGCTTTAAGCATCTCCTCTCTCTCTTCCCTCAGGTTTCAGCTCTTCACAGCAGTAAAAGGGTTAATCTCACCTCGGCCTTGCAGCTTTGCAGCTGGAATGTTGAATTTTTCTTATCGCAGTGGAGAGGGGGGAGAGCCGAGCCGCTCCGGCTGCCCACGGCAAGGCAGTGGGGGGGGGTTCCACGGCTGGAACAGGTCCATGGCTCCAGGATGGCCGTGGCCCAGCCTGGCCTGGCCCAAGCAGGGCCTGGCCGGGCCCACTGGCCCCCACACGGGGCCCGCAGCCACCTGTGCCAGCGCCAGAAACGAGAGAGAGCTTGGGGGGGGGAGTTTGCCCATTCTTAAATGTGGATCACAGAGGTGGTCACAACTTTAAGTGGCTTAGAGAATTGTCCATATTCAAACTGGCCAGCTGATAGGTTCTATCAGTTCCCAGAGGAAACTGTAAGCACCCCTTAGCAAGGACGTCCCTTCCGGGACTATGCTTGCTAACCTATGACAGGTTTTCAAATCATGTGGAGTGTACACTCTAATCTTGTTACCAAATGTTAACTTATATCCCTCCTCCACCAGAGTTACTGTGGCCGCAACAGCCTGGAGACAGGTTGGCCATCCCCTTATCACTGGGTCTAATAACTTTGACACATAAGCAATAGGTTGTTTTACTCCACACACCACTCCTGTTCAAGCGCTCCATAAGCCACTCCTTCTTCAACATTCACAAGTAATTCAAATAACCTGTCTAAATCAGGCAAACTCAACACTGGAGCAGTTATCAGTTTCTCTTTCAGTTCTTCCAACCTGTTATTATCTTTCTCATCCCAGGTTAAGGGTTCTTGCTCTACTAATTTGTCATACAAGAATTTCACTAGTTTGGTATGTCCCTCTATCCATAATTTACAGTACCCAATCAACCCTAACAATTTTCTCACATCAGTTTTTGGTTTTGGTGCTGGCAATGACAATATTCCTTGTATTCTACTTGAGTCTAGTTTCTTGTAGCCATGCCCAATTAAATGATCCAAATACTTCACCTCTGATTCTCCAAGTTGCAACTTCCTTTTTGATACTTTCAAACCCTTTTCTGCTAGAAAATTTAGTAATTTAATTGTCGTTTCCTGGCCTGGACCTCTTCTTTTTGTTCCCCTGAGACCAACAAGTCATCCACATACTGTAATATCTGTACTTGTCCAATTGGTAAAAATTCTCGCATCAGTTCTTCCAAAGCCTGACCAAATAAATTTGGGGATTCTGTGAATCCCTGAGGTAGTCGAGTCCGTTGTAGTTGTTGTTTCCTCCCTGTAGTCTCATCATGCCATTCAAAGGCAAACCACCCTCTGCTCTCTTTTTCAAGTGGGCACGCCCAAAAGGCATCTTTCAGATCGATTACACTGAACCGTGCATGTCGTGATGATATTTTATTTAATAAGGTATATGGGTTAGTGACAACTGGATAATGTGCCATGGTTTGTTTGTTCACCTCCCTCAAGTCTTGTACCAGGCGGTAGGTCCCGTCTGGCTTCTTAACTGGCAAAATTGGGGTGTTGTGGGGGGACATGCATGGCTCAAGTATACCACCTAAAATTAATTCCTTAATTACAGGGGCCAATCCCTGTTTTCCTTCAGCTGATATATGGTATTGTTTAACCCTTATGGGTGGTATATTCGGCTTCATCTTTATTTCAATGGGTGGGATGTCTAGCAATCCATGCCCTCCTCCTTCTGCCCACACTTCAGGGTTAATAGTCTCCTCCTCATCTTCTGTTAGCACCATTATTTTAGCCACCATTCTGCCTTCCTCAGGGACTACCCCTATCCCCAGCTGTAATTGCAGGTCCCAGCCTAGTAAATTGCATCCCAATTTTGGCATGTATAATAAATCTACACAACTTTCTCGGGAATTACCTTTCACTTGTACTTGTTCAATCATGGCCACATCAAATGGGTCATTCTTAGCTCCCTTAACCTTACATTTTCTATCACTTACAACCCTCTGGAAGTTTTGATAGATATGATCTGTCTGCTCCAGTATCAACAAGAAACTCATATTCTTCGCTCTGGGGGCCAACTTCTAGATTTACCAAGGGTTCTGTGTGATTTTCAAAACCTTCGCCCAGAGCAAAGAGCCCCTGACACCCCTAATCATTTTCCTTTAGAATCTTTTCCAATGTATCCTGTTCTCTTGCAATTGCTTCATCCAGACTTCTTCTCTTGGCAGTTTCTCTTTGTGTGTCCCTCTTCACCACAATAATAGCATATGATTTTGTCCCAGTTCTGTTTTCTCTGCCTGTACATCTTTTCCTTCTCCTCCCCATCTCCTTTTGAATCTCCCCTTCCAAACCCAGTGCTTTCTCTAGCTATCACTACCATGATCTTCGCCTTAGTTTTTGTCTTCTCCTCCTCTCTTCTCAAGTATACCTTCTGCGCCTCCCTCAACAATTCATTCAAACTCTTTTCCTGCCAGTCATCCATCTTCTCTAATTTCCTTCTAATATCTGTCCACGCCTTGGTGACAAACTGGATCTTCACTAATACTGGCCCTTCTGGGCTATCTGGATCCACACTAGAATATAACTGAAAATTCCTTTTTAACCTTTCCAACCAAGCACTCGGGGTCTCATCCTTTTCCCGCTGGCTATCAAAAGCCAGCCTGGCATTGTTTGTCCTGGGCACAGCCACTTGTACACCTTTTACTATGAGTGCCCTATAATCTCTCATATTTCTCCTTCCTAGCTCATCATTTGGGTCCCAGTCTGGTTGCACATGCGGCATTTTCTCCTCCCCCCAAAGTCCATTCTCGCTCCCAGATCCGCATGCCAGCTGCCCTGATTAGTTGGATTTCTTCTGGGGAAAAGAGTATACCCATGATAGAATTCAACTCTTCCCATGTGTAAATGCTAGGACCCAAGAACTGGTCAACTTGATTAGATATACCTAGTGGATCCTCCAGCAAACTTTTTAACTCTTTCTTAAAATTCCTCACCTCAGAAGCTGTCAGCGGTGCATTAACAAACCCAGTTCCTCCTCTAGCACCTCCCATGGGCACTTCTCTCAAGGGGAATAATCGGGCCACTGTCTCTCTTTGAGGCACACCCTTCTGGTTTTGAAGCCTAGTATTGTAACCATGGTGTTTTACCATCTCATCTAGGCCCTTCTTCATCTCTGATTCCTTCCTCCCCTCCCCGCCCCCCCCCACAGCTGCAACTTTGCACTGTACTCCCTTCAGCAGGGACATTATGTATCGAGGAGAAACTAAAGGGTGTAGTTTGAGATGTAGGAGGGACAAGAAGAGGTGTAGGCAGGTTCTGTGGTATGGCTGGGACATTAAGAATACTTAGCTGGGGTACAGGAGAAATTGGCTCAGGGGTTGGGGAAGCAGATGGAGCAGATGGGGTCTGGGGTGATGGAATAGGGTGCAGCAGAGGGGATTGAGATGTGTGGAGCAGGTAGTGGAGGGGGTGGGAGAGACACTGGCTGAGCAGGGGGAAGCACCAGAGGAGTAGGAGGGTGAGCCACGGGTAGAGTGGGTGGAGAAAGGGGTGGAAGACAGTCAAGAGGGTCCCATCTTTTTGAACTACTTTTCTCTCCTGCTTCCTGTGTTTCTTTCTCATCTCTTTCCTTCTCTTTTGATACTTTGTACACTCTTACTTTCTTATCCCGGATCTCATTTTCAAGCCAGCAGGCTGCATATAATATCTCTTCCTCATTTTGGGTCTCTTTTAAGTTAACATGTCTGTTTAAGGCCCTGCACATCCACTTTTCTTTGGATCCGTACCAGGGACAATAAACAGGCCCTTCCTGAATCACTTCCTTTGACCAAATTTCAACGCTATAATTAATCATTTTAATTCTGTCCAACTTCTTTAAATTTTTATCCAAATCCCAGTTTTCGAGCATTTCTCCCAATGGGCTTTCAGGAGGAATATCTTTTAAGTCAGTTTTGTCCTTCTTTATCTTTTTGTTCTTTCCCGCGCACTGGCCCATGATTTTTGATAATATTTATAGAGTGTACCTAAGTATCAACAGAGGAGGGTTTTTTTTAAATTAAAAAAAAGAATTAGTTTAAATCTAAATTAATACACAACACACAAATCTACTAATATCTAAATGAATTCACAAAACTAAGATGAGCTACCACAAATTCTAAGAAACCAGGCAGAGCTATGAGAGAACAGATGGGGTTTTGGTAAAAGGAATGAAGGTCACAAAAAAAAATAACAGTCAACAGAGGAGGTTCTTAAAAGCAATGACTGTAATTACAACTGCCCGTGGGAAAATCTACCGACCGTGGGAAATCCGACCGGAGACCTCAGAAACTACAATTAATATGGCGACCCAGCTGGAAACTGGATGAACCCTATCAGGCTCTTCCAGCCCGTCTAGGACCCAATTACAGACTCCACCCCTCGCCGGAGCAGGGGGGACCCTCCCTCCTCCGGGGAGTTCTCTCAAAAATTAAGATGGCGCCTGCCAGACGCCACTGAACACCCCTCCTCTGCAGCCTAGATCTTAAAATGGCCGAGACACCGAAAATTTCTCAAAAAGTAAAATGGCGTTCGCCAGACTCCACTAGACACCTCTCCTCTTTGCCTGGTAGGCAGTCTGGGGACTATTGGACCCTCCTCACCCCAGAACCTCACCTGTCAGGCTCACCGCAGCAACCACGCAATTAAAATAATTTATAAGGCTCTTTTAACATAATTAATATGCACCTAAAAAAATCTTCTGAATAACAAAAAAAGGACCAACAGAATACACTCAAGTAGTCTTGAGTTCTAACTTAAAACATAAATTGCCAACAGAAGACGCCACCAAAGAATAATCAGAACAATTTCTTTTATTGTAAAATGGCGCTCGTTAGCTGTAAGACACCTTTCACAGCCTTTCACCAAGCCCTGACCGCTCCAGTGAAGTTAACAACAACTCTGCGATTTAAAACCTTCTTATATTTAAAGAAATACATAAAATCCCAACATCATACTAGCAAGCTCACTCTTACACAAATACACAAACCTATCCACGTATAATACACTCCAAAACAAATAAAAGCACCTACACAAACTAAATATTCTACATTCATACACTCTCTCCTTAATAGACAGCCTAAGGACTATTGGATAAATCTCACCTCAGGACCTCGCCTATTAAGCCTCCCGCAATCACGCGACCAAATCAATCTCTCCGCCCCCTAAAAAAAATTCATATATATATCACTGATATGAAGTTATAAAATAAGTATTTAGATAAAACAAACACTACTAACAGAATACACCCAAGTAGTCTTGGATTCCAAATTAAAAGATAAAATCACTTAGACATATATATAAAATAAGAATAAAACTTATCCCTATCCTGGCAGGTTCTAACACCCCCTCTCGCTCCTATTGAGTGAAGGAGCTTCTCACAAACAGTGGCCTCTCCTTGTCACCGTGCTGCGAGGAATTTTTCTCACTCCCTCAACGAATCCCAGCTTGAGGCGCCGTGAGAAACTCCCCCCCCGCTACGAACCTCACTTGGGGTTCCTAGCTCGGGGGTCCTAATTCCCCTTGTGCTGGGCACCTTCCCCTCCTCCCCTGCCCGAAAGGAGGCAATCTCCTAACCGGTGGTTCCCCTTTCTCTGAAAATCTCCGGTTAGGAGTCTTTCTTCCAGCCCACAAGGGTCCTAGTTCCCTAGGCACAGACTCTCCGGGGTCTGC
This sequence comes from Coloeus monedula, assembly GCF_965178545.1. Taxonomy (NCBI): domain Eukaryota; kingdom Metazoa; phylum Chordata; class Aves; order Passeriformes; family Corvidae; genus Coloeus; species Coloeus monedula. The sequence goes on along the minus strand of NC_138782.1, from coordinate 13,980,659 downwards.
CCTAAGGAGCCCCCTCCTCCCAGGTGATCTTGGCTGATGGAATCGCTACTTCCCCGTCTGGGACTCCTAGCGATTCCACCCCCGATCTGGCAATGACCAACCACCTCTAGTTGGAGCCTTCACGGGTACGGGGCGCCTAGAAGGAGGGTACTCCCCCGTCTCCCACCTTTAAGGGTCCCTAGGGGTACAACACTCACACGTTCTTCACTCGCTTCCCTCCTTTCCCGGCGGGGATCCTCGCGGAGAACCGGAACCGCGGTACTCGGAGGTCCTCACTCAGTCGCCACTTCACGCACACTCGTACCCCCTAATGCCTCACCCCACTTGCAGTACTGACCTTATCTGCGAGCCCCACTCCTCGGAGGGGAATCCTCCGAGTTGTCAGGCCCCTGATCTTCTCTCGGAACAGCCAACAGTCCTCCCGACGGTCACGAAGAAATCCGAAGTCCAGGCGGCAGAAAAAAAAAAAATTTCTGGCGGATGAGTCTTCCCTGAACCTGTTCTTCTCTGGGACCGCCCAGGGGGTGTGGCTTATCCCGGACAAGTGCCCAGAAAGCTGTTATAAATGAGGCTTGGACTTTTTGGGTGGAGTAAAAGTCTGCTCGTTTATTAAAAAGAAAACCCAGAGCGGAGACTCAATGTAAGCCCAAGTCCCACTTGACAACCCAGAAAAAAACAAACAGTGCAATGCGGAGGGCGTTCCCTCGGACTCAAGTTTCTCAGGAAGGCCCCCCCGGGGGCTGAGTCCCGGGGCAGTTTTTATAGTCTCTCTTGATGTTGTGATTGGTGCAGCTCAGATCCTCCCTCTGATGGCTCGTTGCTAGGGTCCTCATTGGTGTTCAGTTCCGTCAGTCTCTGGGGCATCGAGTGATTGGTTTGCCCCCCAACCAATAATTCCTCAAAATGTTTACATCATAATTATTAAGTCATCTTAAGAACATGCTAGAACATTTTCCTCTTCTCTATAAACCCATTACTTTCCCCCATTGGTGTCACCATCCAGTGGGCTTTTGGAACAATCTCTTTCCACCCGTCACCAGAAGATATTCTGACAAGAATGAAGAAGAAAGTAAGTGCTTGGTCGGAAAAATGTCTCCTTTGTGCAAGTATTGCCACTGCTGATATGAGATCAAACATACCTAATCTGACTTTATCTCATTCCTCTTCTGCCAAATCATTTTGCTCCTGGGAATGAACTGTTGATCCTCAACCTGTTCATCTGCAGAGCACAAAGGAATTGATAGTGTTAGGGGAAAAGTGGGGTATTGGATATTTTGAATATTGGCCACAAAGAGGGAAGGGAAAGAGGAGAAAATGGGTTTACATTTAAGCATAACCCCCCACCCCACTATCCCTACTCTGCCCCCAGTGACGCAATTAAGTGAGAACAGTGCTTCTGGAGATAACAGAGTCTTTGCAAAAGACACCGGAAGCAGTAGTGCCAAGAAAATTTCCAAATATACAAAAGTCCAGTCCCAGTCAATCCCAATTGCTACAATTACTGTCTGTCTTCTGGGAATACTGCCCTGCTGTCATGCCCTGTGGAGCTGGAAGAAGCTTGGTGAATTCAGCAGCATCCAGTGGAAAATCGTTTGTTTGCCTGGGGGTTTTTTAAATTCTTTTTACCTACGTTATAGAAGGGAGTGTGCCTTTGTGCAGCAACAGGGAGAGTGAGTGTGGAACCAAATCAACTTCCAGCACAATGGGCCAACCTCCAAAGAGTCCAAATTTTTCTGCAGCTTCCTTTAAGAGCATTAGTTCCCTACCAGTTTGCATTATTCCCATTTATGCTCAAGAGGAATGAATTTGGGATTTTAGACTGCTGCTCAGTATGGTAGCAGCCATAACCTGCCTTGGGCTATTGAAAACAAAGAGTTGGCATCACTGAACCTCTGGCCTGTTTCCTTCTGTAAGTTTGGAAATGTTTGCCCAAGCCTTGGTAGCAGTGATCCTGCTTATAAGTGGTGTTTTAAACAGGTAATTTCCTATTTTACATTCTAAAGATCCATGGGGTTTCTTTATGCCTTTGTAGGGGATGGAAACGCAGAAGGATGAACACCCATCTGTCGAGAAGCCTGTGAAGAAGAGGAGCGATGGCTCGAAGAAGCCCCAGGCCACATTGCCTTCTAGTAAACGGTACTGAGCACTTTAGTTAGATGTGACAAAGCACATGGCAAGCTTTACATGTCTCTTCCTCAGGAAAATCTTTCTGGTGGAGATGACCTGTGCCAGACATTGTTTCCTTTCCCTACAAATGCTCTATCATAAAAAATGTCTCCTTCTGCATTACGCTGAACACAACTTCTCTGGAAGGCTTTCCACAAAAAATGGGTGACAAAAAGACACCCATTGGTTGCAGCTCAGAAGATCCAGTGCAGTGGCAAGGACAGTGCTGTGGATGCCGTGAGAGGGCCATGTCTCCGCTGCCTCACTTGGGACAAGTAAATTCAAGCAGGGATTTTTTCCTCTGAGAGCAGGCTTTTTCAGATGGGTGTTTTGATGAGAAGTCCCAGTCTAGAAGCAAGATGCCATTCCCCAAAATAGCACTTCCCATGCATGTGGTTTGGCCTTCCTGAGTCATGGTTTTCTTACCCTCAGACAGTACCAAGATGAGTAGTAAGTAGCAAGCCAGTTCCTGAGCAACTTTGGTCAACAGGTGTCTCAATGTGGACGTTTTGTCTTGACATTCCTGTCCTTCATACTGTTTGCTTGATGGACAGCATGTTTGGTTTATTTCCCCCTGTGCTGCAATCAGCATTTGAGACAGGAATTTGGTCCTTGCTGTCTCTTCCTGCCAGTGGGAGAGCTACTTGTACCTGTTGTCCTCTGATAACAGAGGGGATTTATTTAGCTCTGTCATGCTCAGCGCTGGCAGGAGAGTGACCACATGCCTCAGTAGCATAGTCAGGATCTTCCCATGCTCATGGAAGAGACAGGCTGATCCAAGAGAGTTGTTCCCAGTGGGTTTGTTAAGCTGTGGATCTAGTCTCTAGGGAAGCAATCATGTGAGCGTAGTGCTGGGATGTCTGGCTTCTGTTTTTATCCCTGTTACGGATTTTCTGGATCCTTCAGATATGCCCCTATCCATCTGTTCAGATGCATCTGAGCTACTTTTCCAGATTGTCATGCCTGCTGTAGAGACACTTCTCCAGAGGGATGAGTTTCCTTATTATAAGACACACACCTCCCTTATGATGAGGCATTTAAACTTGGAAGTAGCGTCTCTCTTTCCTCACAAAGCAGTGCAACATGTGTACCTGGGAAGCTGTCTGGAGATAAGTGAGATGCATCTCATCCTTGGTTTTCCTGAGTAAGCACTGGTGAGAAAGTTGCTTGCAGATTGTCTCCTGTAATGACTGTCATGAGGTCTCACGTTGTTTTCAGATCAGGGTGAGAAGGCTCCAAAATGCACACCTCCATTGCCACCTGCTACGCCCTGCCCGTGCATTGGTACCATGGACCAGTGCTTGCCAGCATATTGAATTCCTGCCTAGCTGGAAGAAGCAATTCTGGGTTCAGCTCCAGCTCTTGGTGGGCTGCATGATCACTGACAATGCTGCCTTTCCAGAATTTATTTCTCAGTTGCCTTTCATAGTCATTTGAAGCTTTTAAACCTCACATGTCAATTTGCTCTGCCTTAGGGAAAAACACTTCTGAGCCCTGTGCAAACTGTAACCTTTTGACACCAAAGTCTTCATGGTTTCCAGGTTCAGATGTTAGAGAAGAAAATGCATGTGAATGTGTTACTTAGGTTTTCTGGAGGGAAAACTCTGTGTCACGTGGCTGCGTGTATTTGCTTAGCTATGGGTCAAATCCTGGACTAGTAAAGCCTGGGAAGGCTGGCATGTGTCAGGGAAAACTAGTCCATGAGCTTATGGGGTTGCCTTCACCAGCAGAGTGGATGTGTCCTTTGGGGATTCCTCTGGAGACCAAATTAGGCACCTGCTCCCTCCTGCAATATTCTCTTAGATCTTTCTAAAATATCCTAGAAAAGGCAGTGAAACTTCATGTCTACTTGCACACCCACTGTTTGAATAGGGACATTTTTGTCTCTCCGCTAAGTCATTGCTCTTGCACACCAGAAACAGGAACACCAACAAACGGGAATGATGCATGATCCTCCTGCTGCTGCCTCAGAATACTGGTAGGTGCAGATCTGGGTAGCTACGCAGATTAACATTTAATTAGCATTTCATGCTCCTTCAGGATACCCAGATCTCAGGGCATTTTGTTTCCAAGCTGCAGCTATACCATCACTCTCTGGGGAAGAACAGTAAATAGGAAACAGCGACTGCCAGTATTGCAAGAGTGTGGGGCAAAATCTGAATTGTCTGTGTAAAAAGATGAGTGGGAAGAGTGTCATTGCCACAGCCAAAGCTTAATTAGGGCAGCAGGATCAGTTCTTTACTGCATGGCTGCAAGATGATCATCAGGGACCTTCTTTTTGTATCTCATGCAGGAAAGGAGCTCTTAATAATACCCTGCTACTGAAACCCACCCTGGGGTGTAGCTCTGTAGTGGTTCCCAATGAAGCAGATTGCCTCCTTTGTCACTGCCAGCCCTGTGACCCTGTGAGGGACCACAGTTCATCCCATACATGTTCTGTCTCCAGGAAAAGCTTGCCTTGGCTTATTAGAGGGGAAAAAACAGAAAAATAATAAAATGGACTTTGGAGGACATGCTCATGCTTTCACATGTCAGCCTTGTACTGGCTTGTTAGTCATCCTGAAACATATCAATAGAAAAAACTCAGATCCTATGCTACATCTGAATGAAATTCCTTCAGATTATTAAGAATTCTGTTGTCAGGACCAGGACAAAACCCTTCTGACACTCACTTGCAGCTGTCCTGGATTTCTGCAGCCCTTTGTGGAAACCTGCTGTAGGTACAGTGTCTGGAGTTGGTTTGGGCCTTTAGGAAAGATGTGTGGAACAGTATGCAAGGCTCTCCTAGGAGAAAACTGTTTGTCCAAGACCAGGGACATCGTGCCTGCAGAAGTGGAGTGGCCCTGCTCCCAGCCCAAGAGTCTGTGAGCTGAGCCACGCCGGGGAGAAAAGACCCCGAGGGGCACCAGCCCAGCCGCCTCACCTGCCGTGACCGTTCTGCGGAGCTCTGCCGTGGGGTGGAAGTCGACGCTGGGCGAGCCACCGAGCTTTCATCTGCTGCTAGAACTACTCCGTGATAGCTCCTGTTTTTCCCGAGAGAGAAGCCGGCGCCATCTTGTAACGCGTGTCCTGGGCGGGTTTTCCTCTGGCATTTTGGGTCTTTGTTCCAGTGGGAGGACGGTGAGGTCTGACAGTTTGATATCTACAAGTTACTTACTTATTTTTCCTTGCCTAGGGGCATTCTGTTTGTTAATAAAGTGTTGGGTTTTTTCCACTTTCATCTATTAGTATTCATTTCCTATTGCTGGAAAGGGATTGTTGGAACAGTTTAGAGGAGACAACTTATTCCAGACTGCCCTAAGTTTTCTCAAACTGAGACAAATGGCTTCACATAGGAACATCCCCAAGGCTGCTGAGAGGAAGGCACGAAGGAAGACAAACCTAGTTGTACCGGTTTGGCCAAATTTAGAAATATATTCCCTGAGAGAAGGCAGGTCACCACCCCTCCCCCACCAGGTTCAGGAAAAATAAATTTTCCCCAAAGGAAAGTGAAAGAGATAAAAACGATTTCTTTAACAAACACATGGGAAAAGGAAAATAATGCTAACTAATAAAAATCTCTCGCTGTGGAAAAAAAACCTGGCAAAGTGTTAAGAGTCCTCCCTTTGGTCTCCTCAGAGCTGGGACTTGGCCCAGGGCCAGGCCCTCTGTGCTTGATGGAAAGTCCTCCCGACGTGCTCTGATAATTGAAGCAGTCCAGTAGAAAAGGGAGAAAATCTGAAATTCCCGGGAAGGAAAAAAAGTTCAACTCTCAGTCTCTCTCTGGAGAAAAAGAAACTGAACAACTGGCCAAAAGCTGACCGGGCAGCTGCAAGCCGGGTGCTTCCTCCTTCCCCTGCCACAGCTGGAAAAAAGTCACTATCTCTGTGTGACCTTGAACAAGCTGCAAACTGCTTTGAAAAAGTTTTGCTCAGTTTTCCCTTCCCCCTCTCAGGCTCAGTTTAAAGGCATAAAAAGGCACAAAAATTAATTTCTGGGCATAGGGCAGCAATATGGGATACACATCATAAAGTCACCCTAAGACACTAGTATTTCCTGTTGCTGCCTGTTCCGAGCTTGCCCTCCCCCCTCCCAAAGACACGTGCTCCTGCCCATGTGCTCCGAGCTCCTTTGTTCCAAGCGAGGCAAAGCCAAATGTAACTCAGACTCTTCAGCAGTGTCTGATTGGCCGGTCACCCCGGGTCCGCCCCGGGCCTCCCCTTTCCCCTTCTCCTAATAAAAGATGGTCGAGGGGAGGCAAACGCCCTCTCACTCAGCTCAGCGACTTTCCTGTGAACATCTCTGGTTGTCTGTCTCATTTGAAAGCTTCTAACTGCAGGGAATTGAGCGGGCAGGGAGCTATATTTCTCCCTCTTTGCTTCTGCTGATGGTATTTGCTCTGCAGCTGATTCAGGTACCGATTTTAGAGCTACTAAAGTGCTAGATCGCCCTTGCTACCTCTCAAGGCTGCTCGAGGCTTTCTAAGGCATTGAAATACAAGCGCTAGCCGGTATAAAGCTGAAAAGATACCTTCCACATTTGGCGCCTAACGTGCTATCTCTGAACTCCGGTTCTGAGAGACTTTCAGGGTGTCCCGGCAGCTGTGTGTCTGCTGGAGTTAGCTCTGCACGTCCTGCTGTGCCAGCTCTGTGTGGCGAGGTGTTACTTTTTGTGTAACACCGAGCCCAGAGCCTCAGCCTGTACCCTCCCCCACACCACGTGGCGAGGGAACGGCTGGAAAGCAGAAGACCCTTCTCGCGTGTTTTTTTTCTCCGGACCTGCTTTCCTGTGATAAATCCAGAATTCTGGTGTGTATTTCCCTGCTGGTTTAGGGGCTCCCGTCTTAAGCTGGTGCAGGTGTAAACTTTCTCTTTTTTTTTTTCCTTTTTGGCGAGTAAGGGGTTGAGGTTGGTGCTGCATTCATAATGGGATCTGAAGTTTCTGCACACCATAGAGAAATATACCACCAAGTTCAAAGTTACCTTTCTTTAACTGGGCATAAATACCCTAAAAATCTAGTTCAATCTTTTGTACAATGGCTTTTCCAGTACTTTCCTAATCTGACCTCCGAAGACATAAGATCTGCTGAATTTTGGGATAAGGTGGGGAGAAAACTCTCCTCTCTTAGGCGTGCAGGAGATGAAACAGTTTCAAAATTCTTTCCTCTCCTGTTACTAAGTTATACTTTGCCGGAGAAAAAGGCAGTACATGAACAGCCACTGCAAAACTCCCCTGTTAATTCCCTTATACCCTCTTCCAACCCCTGTGTCCCGGACCCCTCTTCCCCTACGCTGGAAAACACAGCTAGAGCAGACTGCTTCTCAGCACAGGAGAGCTATCGTCCTCCTGGCTCACCCGTGTTTCCTCAGCACTCTTCCTTGGATGGGAATCCGGAGCCCGTCCCAGGACCTTCCCAACCCCTTTTCTCCACTCCCTTTTCCCCTGTTTCTAGCCCTCATGTTTCAAGCGCGCGTAAAAACCCCTTCTCCCCTGATCTCTTTGTTCCCAGGGACAGCCATTGCCACGTGCTCGCAGCCCGGGAAAAAACCCTCCCCCCAACCCCGTTTCTCCGAGTTTGTTTGTCTCCAGTAATGGCGGACGCAATGTTCCTTCCTCTCCAAACTACACCTCCCACAATCCCTTTCTCCCCACCCCACAAATCCCTTCTTGTCCCCATCCCCTCCCACTCCCGCGTCACAACCTGGCCCCGCCCCGCCCCCGCCCCCACAGCGTCGTGTTTCACCCCTCCCTCTGTGCCCGCCCATGGCTCAAGTACCGCCCCTGCCTCCCACAGCCCCGCCCCTGCCCCTCCCCTCCTCCGGCCGTGTCCCCGCCTCTACTCCCCGCCCCTGCCCCTCCACTCCCCGCCCCTGCTTCCCATTGTCCCGCCCCAGGTGCCCACAATCCTGGGACTGCCCCTCTGAATCCGGGAACCCGTGCCTACCAGGAAGAATGCTTCTACTACACTCTCTTGTACTAGCAATGGAGCGAACCCCGACTGGAAACCCTTTCCTTATTCTAATATTAAGGATTTGTGCAAGGCAATTAAGGAGTTTGGAATGCATAGTAATTATTTTAAGAGCCTTTTAAGTGCTACTTTTGCAACTCACTTACTTGTACCTCATGATTTACTTACATTAATGCAAACTCTTCTTACACCTGGTGATTTTATGATGTGGAAAAAGCAATGGAAAATAATTTTATCTGATTTATTAAAAATTTTGTGGCAAACTCCAGATAATTACCTGGATTTTGAAAACAATTGTATCACATTAGACCTTTTATCTGGTGACAAAAATATGGCAAATCCTCAAAAACAAGCAATGCTTATCCCTCGTCCCGTTCTTACTGAAATCACACATGCTGCTGAAAAGGCCTTAACATTATTACCATCTCAAACTCCTCATTATACCACCATCAAGCAATTGCCAAATGAAAATATTATTCACTTTTATAACCGTTTCTACGAAGCTGTCTCTTCCCAGGTCCCTAATCCTGACCTCCAACAAGCGCTCCTACTCAAACTTCTCCAAGTTAATACAAATGATGCTTGCAAACAAGTCATTCTCACTCTCCCGCTGTATCCTCCTCCTACTGTTGAATCCATCCTCGAAGTCTGTACGAAGAAGGTGCAGCTGAACACAGCTGCTCCCTTTTTGAAAAAAGTGGGGATGGCTGGGGAAGTTGTAGAGAATGTTACAGGTACAGGAGAAACTCAATCGCGCGGTAACTTTATATGCTATCGTTGTCCGAAAAAGGGACACGTAGCTCGCAATTGCAGAGCGATTATAACTGCTGATAAAAACTCTCCAAAGACTGTTTCCCCAGGTCAACAGCAGGGAAACTAGCGACTCAACGCGTCCTAACAGCTCCACGTTCAGACATAAATAGGGCTGCAGACAAAGCAACTTGGACTTCTGGACTCAGGTTTAAGGTAATGTCATACATGAAATCCCTATTTGTGCTTGGTCTTTGCATATTAAGTGCTTTAAGTAATTAATTTTGAGTTAATTATTTTTAAATTGAATGTTACAATTAACCCATCAGCCCAGGTACAAAAATCCAGTTCCATTATCAGTGTTTCCATTAGTTTAAAGTTTATTAATAGAGTTGCACCCTTCCCAGTTAAAATTTTTCCCAGTAAAAAATCACAAACTTGCCCCTTTTCAAGCTACAAACCACTGGTACACCATAAGAGTTACCTTTCCTGTGTTTACTGTATACTTTTACAAGTGTTTTGAGGTGTGTTGGATGTCTTTTAATACTTTTTGTAAGTGTTTCACTTGCATTTTGATTCCAAGGCCAAAACCCCACCCAGTCTTAATAGCCAGCAGCTATTTTTAGCCACAGCCATTACTCTGCAGGCAAGTCCCATGGCAACCTGGATACCTGAATTTTAATGAAAGTATTGTATTCCCTTATCTCTAACTGATACCACCCCCCCCCCTTGACAACGATGAGCCATTGGTGGACGGAGATGATCCATCAAAAGGAAAGCACCAATCGCCTTGGACCGAAGGGGCGGGCTGTGGGTGGACTGGGGGCAGAGCAAAAACTATAAAAAGGACGAAGCAAAGAGGTGGGCCCTCTTCTCTCTTCCCCTCTTGCTCTCTCCAGACTAGCTGTGGGAGACATCGGTGCTGGGGCATTCAAAGCCTTACCCCTTTTAAGGGGCTTTTAGTAATTTTTTTAAAGTCAACCCAGCACTGCAAGTTTTTTTTCTCTACCTGAGGTCTAGTGCTGTCTCAGCCAGAAGATCTCATATCCCTGCGCTCCTGGGGCATACCATCTACCGAGCCATAGGATCCCAAATTTTTATATTTTTTTAAATTTCTGTAATTTTTCAATTTTTCTGTTTTCAATAAATTAATCTTTTTAAGAGTTGTCTCATTTCTCACAGGTAACCTGTGATAAAGCACACCATTTCAACAACAACAAACAGACTGTAATACCCATTTCATTCCAGAATGTGGACCACATGCCAGACTTCACATACCTTTTTGTTACTGGGGACACTCAGGAAACACCTGCTGGGATAGAGGTTACACCTACACTCATGAAAATGGATCAGAACAGGTGTTCTAACCTAATTGTACAATGTATATATCCACCGTACTTTATGCCAAAGGGTCAAGTCATTGCACAGGCCTTTCCACTGCCCAAATACCTGCCCACAGATGGTCATATCCCAGCCATCTGTTGGACTGAGGTTTTGGGAAACGACAAACCTGTAATAGAATGTAAGCTCCGTTACAAATCACATAAAATCAGTATAATGGGAATGACAGACACAGGTGCTGATGTGTCTGTCATTCCATTTGATAAGTGGCCTATGCAATGGGAATTGCAATCTCAGGGCATCATACAAGGGATTGGAGGTACCCAAACTGCAAAGCAGTCCAAACACACCATCCAAATTGAAGGTCCTGAAGGACAAATAGCGACACTTCGTCCGTATGTCCTAGACACCAAATTCACCCTGTGGGGAAGGGATGCCATGTCTCAGTGGGGAACAAAAATTGATATCACCCCTAGACATCCAAATTTTCCCTTGCAGGCCACTGAAGCAGAGTGCCATCCACATAAATTAACTTGGAAAACAGATGAACCCGTGTGGGTTAACCAGTGGTCACTAAAAAAAGAAAACTTAGAGGCACTCAAAACATTAGTAGCTGAACAATTGGCTAAAGGAAGTATAGTTCCAACTAACAGCCCATGGAACACACCCGTGTTTGTAATACAAAAACCGGGAAAGAACAAATATAGGCTACTCCAAGATCTTAGAGAAGTTAATAAGGTTATTGAAGACATGGGACCCCTTCAGCCAGGTATGCCATCACCTTCAATGCTCCCACAACATTGGCATTTAGCTGTTCTTGACATTAAAGATTGCTTCTTTCATATTCCACTCTACCCTGCAGATGTCCCCCAATTTGCATTTTCTGTACCATCTCTTAATCGTGAAACTCCCATGGAACGTTATCATTGGCTTGTGCTTCCCCAAGGTATGAAAAATTCCCCAACTCTCTGCTAAGAGTATGTTGCTAAAATTCTATCTCCCATCCGTGCCAAAGCAGAGAAAGCCATCATCCTGCATTACATGGATGATGTGCTGGTGTGTGCTCCCAATAATCAGTATCTGCAGCAGACACTTAACATGGTGATTGAGGCCCTAGAGGCCAAGGGCTTTGAATTACAACCTGAAAAAATGCAGAGAACAAGCCCTTGGAAATACCTCGGACTCAAAATCACAGAAACCTCTATCACCCCAACACCTGTCACCATTAATAATAACAACCCAAAAACACTAGAGGAAGTGCAACAGATCTGTGGGACACTGAAGTATTTAAGGTCCTGGTTAGGACTCACCACAGAGGATGTAGCTCCTATTGCAAACCTAGTAAAAGGGGAAGGCGGTCCAGCATCCCCTAGATCCCTGACAGAAGAGGCAAGGCAGTCTCTCAAAAAGATACAAGAGCTCATTTCCACCAGACAAGCACACAGCTATCAGCCCTCCCTACCCTTTAAGCTTGTCATTCTAGGGAAGGTACCACGCTTTCACGGCCTCATATTTCAGTGGGACAAAGAGCAGAAGGAACCCCTCATCATAATTGAATGGGTATTCCTTCCACTCCAACCTCCTAAAACCATCACACAGCCACAAGAACTAATGGCAAAAATTATCATGAAGGGTAGAGCAAGGCTCCGCACCCTGGCAGGATGTGACTTTGCATGCATCTACTTACCTGTAACGACTGATGCATTAGATCACCTACTCCAAAATAATATAAGTTTACAATTTGCATTAGATAGTTACTCAGGCCAAATCTCAAATCATTACCCAAAACATAACATGTTTAATCTGCCATTCTCTTTCATCCCTCGAGAGATTCAAAGTAGAAAACCCCTCGATGCGATTACCGTTTTTACCGATGCCTCAGGAAAAAGTAAAAAGTCCGTGGTCACATGGAAAAATCCAAAGACGCAAAAGTGGGAATCTGACATCGAGGTAATCCAGGGATCACCACAAGTCGCTGAATTAGCAGCTGTCATTAGAGCATTTGAGAGGTTCAAAGAACCCTTTAATTTGGTCACAGACTCAGCATATGTAGCTGGAGTAACTGTTAGAGCTGAGCATGCTCTCCTAAAAGAAATCTCAAACAAAAAAATGTATGATTTGCTCTCAAAATTAATTTATCTGGTTTCCCACAGAGAGCATCCCTATTTTGTCATGCATGTGAGGTCACATACAAACCTGCCAGGATTTATTGCAGAGGGTAATCGTAGAGCTGATGCTCTGGCTATGCCAGCAGACACAGTTCTATCAGCCGACTTACCAAAGCTCCCCCAAGTTTTTGAACAAGCAAAATTGAGCCATGCTATGTACCATCAAAATATTCCTGCTCTTATCCGCATGTTCCATCTGTCGCGGACACAGGCAAAAGCAATAGTGGCAACGTGTCCCAACTGCCAGAAGCTACAGCTTCCATCACTGGGCATGGGGGTCAATCCCAGAGGCATTAATAGCGGTGAAGTGTGGCAAATGGACGTCACACATTTCCCTGAATTTGGGAGATTAAAATATGTTCACGTTTCTATTGATACCTTCTCTGGTGCTATGTATGCCTCTGCACATGCAGGTGAAAAGGCTAAGGATGTTGAAAAACATCTTGTCCAAGCTTTTGCTGTGCTTGGTATGCCTGAGGAGATAAAAACTGATAATGGACCTGCCTACACCTCCCAGGAGTTTAAAAACTTTCGTCAGCAGTGGGGATTTCAACATGTTACGGGTATTCCTCACTCCCCAACTGGACAAGGCATTGTTGAACATGCCCATCAAACCCTCAAGCGAATGCTGCTACAACAATCAGGGACCACCAAACTCAACTCACCTGTCCTCAGACTCAGCAAAGCACTGTTTACCATAAACTTCCTGAATGGCACCTTTGAGGATCCAAACCCTCCCATCTATCGTCATTTCCAGAACACCAGGAGACAGAAACTGCAGGAAAATCCACAAGTCCTGATCCGGGACCCAGAGACTCAAAAAATCCAAGGACCATACAAACTTGTAACTTGGGGACGTGGGTATGCCAGTGTATCTACCCCTCAAGGACTGAGATGGATCCCAGGGAAGTGGGTAAAACCTTATGTCACTTCCTCAAAAGTTAAGGAGGTTAAAACTGCCTCCTGGAAGAGACGCCGTAAAAAGAATCCTGATTTTGCACCTTCATGTAAACCCCCTACTGCAGATTTTGATGTTAATCCCTTAAGTTAAGTTGCAGTTTTTGCACTCAGGTTTTGCACCGTGTTTTGTAAATCTTTGTCCTGATACTCCATACCATAGATGTCCTGACTAAACCCCTGAGTTTTGACTGGGGAAATAGTTTAAAGGCATCCTAGGTACTGTCGAGTTGTAGGGACGATAGATTACAATTATATTTTGCACTGTTGTTTTGTTACTGTTCTATGCACTTTTAAGTTACTAAGAGTTACAACCCAGCTTTAAAGAAAAAAAAATAGTGAATTGTTGCTGCCTGTTCCGAGCTTCCCCTCCCCCCTCCCAAAGACACGTGCTCCTGCCCATGTGCTCCGAGCTCCTTTGTTCCAAGCGAGGCAAAGCCAAATGTAACTCAGACTCTTCAGCAGTGTCTGATTGGCCGGTCACCCCGGGTCCGCCCCGGGCCTCCCCTTTCCCCTTCTCCTAATAAAAGATGGTCGAGGGGAGGCAAACGCCCTCTCACTCAGCTCAGCGACTTTCCTGTGAACATCTCTGGTTGTCTGTCTCATTTGAAAGCTTCTAACTGCAGGGAATTGAGCGGGCAGGGAGCTATATTTCTCCCTCTTTGCTTCTGCTGATGGTATTTGCTCTGCAGCTGATTCAGGTACCGATTTTAGAGCTACTAAAGTGCTAGATCGCCCTTGCTACCTCTCAAGGCTGCTCGAGGCTTTCTAAGGCATTGAAATACAAGCGCTAGCCGGTATAAAGCTGAAAAGATACTTCTGAGGGAAATTCTTTTACACCAAACCAACCGGAGTCGTCAAACAGCTGACCGGACGTTTCGAGACATGGGCCAAAGGGGAAACCTTTCAGTGTGTTTGGTCAAGGCCGGCCTATGCTCGAGGCAAAGGTGCATCAGTGTACTCGGCTCCTTCTCTCCTCATGGTGTCCGGCAGGCACAGGAGCCCAGAGCTCCTGCAGAAACCATCACAGCACTCGGTGGGAGCAAACTTGTGTCCAGTCCTCACACGGAGCTCTGGTGTCCAGCACTGCACCTCCTTGGAATGAGGAATTGTTGCAGTGCTCTTGGAAGGAGCTAAGGAGGTTTGGCCTTCAGATCAGCTCCTTCCTAGCTCCTGATTTGCTGCCCTGGGTAAGCTGCTGCCTGTGGCAACACTTGGTTCACAGCTGACAGCCCTGCTCTGCTGGCGGGCAGCCATTGCAGGAGCTTTGCTGGGATCATTGAACCTTTCAGATCTTCCCAAGGAAAGCTAAGGAGGGAACTTGTCCAAAGAGCATTGCCTGGGCAAAGCTTTTAACATTAAATCTTTCCTCTGTGCTCATTACCATGCACAGAAAATATTTGAGGAAGCAAGTTTGTTGTTCCAGAAATTCCTGCAATCAGTCAGATTGCCAGAAAGAAAACACAGATTTGGGATGTGTAATCTCACTTTAATTCATTGTATAGGGAAATACAGGAGCACTTCTTGGGAGCTGTGTGTCTAACCTAAGTAACCTTGCTACCAAGAACTGAGAAAAGTGGGGAGAGATGGAATCAGTGGCACGAGGATCTGCAGTGGGATTCTCCCGCAGGCCTGAGGAAACTGCCCCGGGCTTCCACTGGGCCATGGCTTTTTACTCCACATCAAAACTTCATGCTTCACACTGGGGTGGTGAATCTTCCCTGGCCTTGTCAGGCCACACTGTGATCTCAGAAATGCTTGTTAGGCCTCAGCCTTGATGAACAGCCCCTGGACTCAGCTCCTCTTGAGCTTGCCCAAAACACTGAGTGCTCCCAGGAACTTGTGCTGTCTAACCAGCTCCTGGGGTTTTCTATGAACAGTCTTGGAAAATACTTTTCTTGCCTGAATGCCATAACATCCTTCTTCTCGCACTTCCAAAGACAGGGTGCTGACCAAAGTGCGGCCATGATGAAGCATTTTATGACTGAAGCCCACTGTCTTGTGGCCCATAAACAGCGGTCCAAAAGGAAGCCCTCGAAGCTCTCCTGGACCACAGCGGCTGCCACTGGCAACCTCCCGTGGGGCCTCTCAGAGCCAGCGAGCTCAAGTTTCCTGTACTCACAGGATTGTCGATAACAATGGATCCTGGGCCAATACCCCCACTCCTCGCGGCTCCAGTTTAACTACTGTTAAGCTTGAGTGCTGTTAAGCTTTTAGGCCACATTCCTTTTCATCCTTGTCCTTTCTCTCCCTTTGTCAAACCCGTCTAAACACAGACACACACACACACACAGAGAGTTCTCAGTTCATGTCTGGTTTGATTGACTGCATTTTGTTTGTTGCTTTTTTCCCTTGTTGTGCCTTAAAGGACTAGTAAGTAATAGTGTGAATGTTGCCAACAAGTTTTGTTGAGCTGTTACTTAACATTCTGTACTAGTTTGAAAACAAACCAGTGAGAGATCACAAGACAGAACTGTAATTTAATAGGAAAATTAAAATAATTGCAATAGTACAAGAACACTGACAGAGTCAGGATACAACCTGACACCCTGTTAGTCAGGGTGGTGGTAGCAGCCCAGATGAAGTGGTCCTATTGAAGCAGTGATCCTGTAGAAGGATCTGGTTTTCAGAAGAGGGTCCAGTAGTAGCTCTTATCCTCTGGGAATCCAGTAGGGAAGAGCTGCTTGTGCTTCAATCCTGCCTGATTATATCCAGGTGGGAATGCTTGGCTCCTCCCCCTGGGTGGAGCATCTCCCAATGGGCTGATGTAATTCTGTGAGTCATGCAGTGGGCCATTGATTGCCCATTAAACAGAGATAGCCCCCAGAGGGATTTATCAAGGCTGAGTCATGGTAGGAGATCAGGAACACAGCCCCATCTGTTTTAACAGCTTGTGAAGGTGACAATAGAATACATACTCTTGGTTGCATCTTACACTGTAACCTAGGACATATTCAATCTGGTTTTACTGATAACCTTGACAGTGAATTTTTAAGCAATCTCAAACACTCGTTTGTAACAAGCCTTGGGAGCATGAGGTACAGGGCTGACATTGGAAAGCAGGAGAATCACTCTAAAGTGACGAGTTTAAATATCCATTTCATTGCTCTTCTCTTTATTTCACTCGATTAAGCCAAGCCAAGCTTTTCTTGGAGGCAGAACGTGTGTGGGATGTACTACGCCATTATCCCATAACTCTGGGCTGAATGGCACCCAGGCTAGGGTACAGATTTGAGGAACCCTTGTCACCTGTTCAATAACCTCACAGTCCGCTCATCCTTCTGCAAACAAGTTGCAAACAACGCCGTTGGACTGCTGTCCTGGGTAAATATACATACAGATGCCTTTTCCAAAGCAGTGCCTCTTTTCCCAGTGAAATACACGTCCTCTTCCTACCTATGGAATTGTGATTGAAGACACCTCTGAGCCAGATCTGTCTGACATTGCAAAGGAGCAAAGCTTTGGGATTTGGGCACATTCTCTTTGTTGCTTTGCTCAGGCCTTTTGTGAGCACAGAATACATCGAGGCAGAAAACTGTAGACTACACAGGATCTTCTGGGTCCATTGTCCCCCAAACATGGTAAGAGGTGGCCCCATTGTAATGCTAAATAACAAACAGCAGCACAAATGACATGAAGAAAACATGGCAAAAGAGGAAGAGGAGAGGCGCTGTGAGGAAAGAATACCGTGAGACAGTGGCACGTTGAGTCAGCTGCACTCTGACAACCTCTAGGCTAGCAGGTCTCACATTCTCGGCTTGTTTTTTTTAAAAATTATTTTATTTAAAACAAACAAAGAAAACACCTCAAAATAAAAGATATACTGTGGAAAATCTATTTTCAAAATTTAAAAGATAAAATGACAACACATTTATTCAAACTTACATCTACATGTCAGAACATATGTACATCTGTAACTACAAAGCCTAACGTAGAAATCCAAATCTTCAAACATTCTTCAGACAGGCAGAACCCTCTTCCTGAGCTTGAGGAAAGAGAGCTCTTCTGGACAGGAGGCAAGGGCTTTATCGGTTACGGAACACAGGAAATGTCCAAGGAAAACTTCTTGATAAGACTGTAGCCAGTCACGCCTGCAAAGTGGAGACACAAAATATAACAGAGGCCGCAATGCAAACCTAAAGCATCTGAAGCTACGTATTTAATGGGACAGACCACCTGGAAACTTCTAAAGAGCTGCACAGGGAAACACGCTCCTGCCAGCAGCCACTTGAGGCAGGCCAGGGAGACACCCTGACCCACTTGCACAGAGCCAGCACAGGAGCAGCCTGGCCTCTGGGCTGCCCTGGGACAGCAGGGAGCCCAGAGGCCTGTGCTTTCCAGGAATGGCTCAGCTGCACACGCACCCTCCTGCTCCTCTCGCGGCCCCACAGCTGAGCAGCCCTACAGCTACACGGGGCACTGGGAGCAGCACAGCTCATTGCAGGGGGCACATGCAGGGCAGAACTGTTCCCTGGCAATGTGCCCAGGCTCTCTAGGCTGGCACAAGAGCCTTCCTCCCGCCAGAGAGCGGCCCAGCTCCCGCCTTACCTCTTTGTGAGGCTGAGCCATGCTCAGCCTTCACCTTGTCCTCAATCGGAAGTTGCTTCAGGCACCCCATGCCACGACTAGGAAGGGGGGTGGAGAGAGCGGGGGCAGGTGCACACCCTTCCTTTGCGTTCTGTCATTTTTGGCACAGCTAAGAAGTCACGTCCGGAGGTGTCCAGCTCAGCACTTTGCCATCTCTCTGCAGGTCATCGAGCCTTCACCAGCCCAAAATGTCGGAGAGGTTTTCCCGCACATGCGGAGGCTGGCTGGCAGCGTGCTTCCTCAGCTTGGCGCCCATCACCTTGTAGAGGGCGCAGGCAAGCTTGGTGACCACAGTGCGGACATTGGCGCTTCGGACAGGCAGCGCCTTGTTCCCCAGGAAGGACCAGAGCACGGGCAGGGCGTAGCGCTGGACGACTTCGGGGCTCCTGGGATAAACCCATCCCACAAGCGCTGCCGGAAGAGAGACACAAACTTCTTAACCAGCAGCCTTAATGCAAACAAGGATCTACCTCTAGTTGTGATTTTGGGAGTCTCTCGGGCTAAGATCAGTGAAATAACAGTGAGAGCCCCATGATCCAGAAATAGGCAAAGCAGCTGAACATCCCCGAAACAGAACCACCAAGCCCTCAGGACTAATTTCTCCAGATCCGAGTCTTGTACCTGTGGCAGAATTCACACCTTTACTAAATCATTCCACAATCTGTTTCTGCATGAACAGAGACTGAAATGTCAAATTGCTGTTTATTTCCATTTAGAAGTTGTCTAAACCCACGCCAAAGATTTTGAAATGCACCATAGAGAGGCAGTTGAGAGATTTCTAATAAAAGGGATGATTCCATTTTTGTGACCTTTGATGTCAAGTGCCACAAGTCTAATCTGGCTCTTCCCTTTGCTTGGTGGCACACGGCAAAGGGCAGTATTAGACCACACTTGGAAACTCCAGCACCAGAGATGGGTGTTGCTTGACAGCTGGATTTGAAACATCAGTGACTAGCCGGTGTCTTTGGCAGAAGGCTTTTGTGGCTTCTAACAAACAGCTGTTTCAAACCTCAGGGTGTCTTAGGTAATTGGCCAGACCCCATTGCCATGGCATTGGAGCATCTCCAAACTTTAATGGCATTTCTCCTCACAATGTTAATGGCATTTTTTCTTACAATGTGTGCTGAAATAGTGGAATAGAGAGAGAAAAATGCTACAGAGGGGACGGAAATGTAACCAAAACACAAGTGTTCTCTCCCGCTGTCTCCGAAGCCTGCTCTCTGCTCATTTTCTGAACTGAACTGTATCAAACACAGACAAAAGTTTCCTACCAACAGGCTCCTTGCATGGCAGATTTGGCTGAGAGACCAAAACCTGATATGGTCTGGGGACCATTCTTATTTTCTGACCAGGCAAAATGTTATGTAGTCGCCATTTATTATTCTGTGGTGGAAGAGACTTCATTTTCTCTATGCTGTTAATCCACCAGCAGTCATCAACATTTAAACACCTCCTGAAAGTACCTCAAACCAATTCTGCTAAGCAGGAAAAGGCTTACGGTATCCATTTTAAAATGGGAGTTCATTTGAGCTTACATGCAATTAAAGACATCGGTCACTATGCAACTTGCGCAGAGAAAGAGCCGTCTGTTCCCACTAAATCTCAGAGGGAACATCTGCTCTTTCTAAAGAAGTCCTAATTCATGTTTAATTCCTTTATTTGAAAAAGAGATTAAAATAGCTGCAAAACTAAATTCCCTATTCCTGGAGATCTACTTTATTCAAATGCTCTTTAAAGGGCCTTTGACACTCCCAATCGCGGAAGGTGCCCATTTGAGATTCAGAATGAAGACACAAGGTGTATTAAACCTTGCATTTAAAGATGCTGGCATAATTAGCAGTGGATTTAGCCCCAGCTAAAGCAAGGCTATAAATAAAGCAAGGCTATACACTGTCTTCTCTAGCATATATTGAGATTATCATTTTCCCATCCCTTGGCTATTGCTGACATAGCAAGCTCCTCTGAGCAATCAATTATCAGCTGCATTTGGAGCATTTTGGGCAACGCTGACATAGGAAGACCCTGACTGCACACCCTGAAGTGCTCAGTCCAATGGCACTTCCCCAGCACAGGCAGGGAGCCTCAGCACTCTGCTTCTGCCCCTCTGCCCCCAAAGGCTGCCTTGCACAAAATCCGTGCCTCTAACATCTGTGCTGAGTTTTGACCTAAGCTGTGACCCCCAGGCACTGCAGGCTTCCACCTCAAAATTTTCCAAGTGCAAAGCAAGAATTCTGTGACGACAAAACAAACCGATCCCCTGAAACAGCATTTGCCACCATTTTCCCTAAAGGATCAGAGCTGTCCCAGAGCTTCCAAGAGAGGAGCCAGCTTGGGAACTTTTAGCCCCTCCCTTTCCTGGAGGCAGCTTCTGAGATGCCCCAGTGAGAGCTCAGCCCTGAGGCCGAGCGCCGCCCCCATCTCAGGTGCTGCACACCTCTGCAGCAGCCAGGGAAAACCTGCCCAATACACCTTCCATGGCTATTGGGCAGGAGGGACAAGCTCAGCACCTCCTGATTTGGAGGAGCCACTCTAGTGTCTATTCACTGGCATTCCCTGTAAACTCTGCCTCGGAAGACCTCTTGCCTTAGAAGGGGAGGCCATACCTGAGAGATGCTCCGTGACATCCAGCAGAGCTTGGCCCTTCAGTTCACTCCTTCGGTGGCTGAACTCTTTCAGCAGGGATACTTTATCTACAAGGGAAACACACGTTTCTGCTCTCTCTTCTGAGGTCATAAGAGAAAGGACAGTGGGGAGGGAAAGGGCAGGGGCAACTACATTTTGTAAAAGAAAGGAAATTCCTGCCGATTTTTGAATCCTTTTCTTCTTTCCTTCCAGCCTACTTGGGAGGATTTTAAATTCCAAAAGAAAAGCTCTCCTTTCACATTTTAAATCCAAAGTTGTCTGCTGTACCAGGAGCTATGTTAAACATTTCACATCAGGGACCTCAAGAGTTCAATCACACGCAAGCAGTGAAAAGGTTTTGCATCCCAGAGCTTTGCAGAAGTGATCTTCTCTCTCCCCTATGGAAAAGGGTGAGAAGGCTCCAAAATGCACACCTCCATTGCCACCTGAAGGATAAGCTGTTTTTAAATTGTCAGGTTACCTGTGTGGATCTAGGGACAAGACTCCAAGTTACTCATACAAGAGCTATTACTGCTCAGTGCCTCAGTAGCCTGTGGGTTTCTGTAACAGCTGTGAAATCAGATCTTGGCAGAGAGACTGGAAAATGAACTGATTTCCTAATACTTGACCGGCGTATGTATTTTAGTTTTCCTTGTGCCTATCTGTTGCGGTTTTGGGGGTCTCGTTTGAATTTGCTGTTGCCTGCATTGGCCTGCAAGCCTCCAGTCCTGCCACTCTAATAAGCCATGGCAAGCTTTTCCTGGAGACAGAACGTGTGTGGGATGAAGTTTGGTCCCTCACAGGGTCACAGGGCTGTGACAAAGGAGGCAATCTGCTTCATTGGGAACCACTGCAGAGCTACACCCCAGGGTGGGTTTCAGTAGCAGGGTATTACTAAGAGCTCCTTTCCTGCATGAGATACAAAAAGGAGGTCCCAAATGATCTTCATGCAGCCATGCAGTAAAGAAGTGATCCTGCTGTCCTAATGAAGCTAATGCCTATGATGTGGAGCCTTCCAGGAGGCTGCTCTGCAGAGGTTCTGATGTGCCGGTGTCCCTTCATGCCAACAGCAAAGCTATTCATTTGGGAAGTCAAATGGGGCCCAGGCAAACTCCAAAAATCCCTTTGGCCCTGAATTCCAGCAAAGCTGTAGTCCAGCACTTCCTCTTCAGACAAGCAGCACAGAGCCAAGGGCTCCTGGGACTTTTGGGAAATG
This sequence comes from Coloeus monedula, assembly GCF_965178545.1. Taxonomy (NCBI): domain Eukaryota; kingdom Metazoa; phylum Chordata; class Aves; order Passeriformes; family Corvidae; genus Coloeus; species Coloeus monedula. Next base: position 13,958,905 of record NC_138782.1, on the reverse strand, counting down.
CGGATGCACATTCAAGCCTGTTGGGGGACTGGTGCGTAAGGACTGCACCTGCACAGCTTCTGGTGGGTGTCAGCTGGAGGTTTCCACAGACAACAACAGCTGTCAAGGCACTCAGCATTCTCTTGACTCGCAGAGGCAGAGACACACTTGAGGAGAGTCCATGCCAGGGCTCAGCCTTACCTAAGTGAGCCATGGATTCTTCCAGCGCTTTCACAGCTGCGGCATAAACCCCGGGGTCCTTTGAGTTTAGGTTGTTTGTTATTCCTTCAACCAAACAGATGATCACCGGGTTTAAGCCATCTTTCAGGATGCCTATGATTTCAGCCAGCACGTCCAGCGCCTTCTGCTTCACTTTCTTGTGCGTATCACCAAGTCTCGGGACAAAATAATCAAAAATCTGTGAAGAGAACAAACAACATGAAAGCTGGATTAAAATGTCCTTGTTTGAAGAAGGGACGCAGAAGTGAGCACTCAGCAATGTTAAAGATGAAAGTGATCCTTCCTGTCAGGTCAGCACTTGCTTGCACAATTTTCCTGTGGGCCACTCTCTGGAATGGTTGCGCAACCTCATGCTGGTTGAAAGATTTTCATATATTTTGAAGAGCTTTGGGTGGGGACAGGATAGTTCCTATGGTGTTTCTCTCCACATTTCAGTCATTAAATTAATCCCATTTATTGATGCAAAACAGTATCTTTGCTTTCGAAGTATAGAACCAGATATTTGCAATGCCCCTTTTTCTACACAGTTGCCTCAAGTTCTGAGGGCAGTTATGATTTTGCCAAAACTATGGCTGGAGGAGATCCAGGTTTTGTTCCATCTGTCTCAGAACTTGTGTCTGGAGAAGTGCAGGGCTCTGGTCAACTCTTCCAGGATCCAGACCAATTGTCTACCCAGCAGGTAGACTTCTGAAATTTAATGTGCTGTACCGCTCTCATTAGAGCAGGTTCAGTCCTTGACAGCCACATTATCAGGCACCGTTTTCTGGACAAAGGGAAAAAGCAGCTACTGGGAGGAGAAGGAAGAGATCTGACCCTAGCCATTTTCCTCCTTTTCCAAAGAGAAAAAAAGACCCCCCAAGAAGGGTGAGCACCGTCTTTCCCAAGAGGAATAGGGATGCCGATGGAAACGAGTAACCAGAGTTGTGCCTGTGCAAGACAAGATGGTGTTTACAGAAGTATCCTTTTAAAAAAATTTGGTTTAAATCAGCCCAGCCTGATACTTCTCTTCCCCATCCAAACCCATTTTTTTGTCTAGAGAATAATTGCCACGCTTTCAGTGGCTGGATTCCCTTCACTTAACCCAAGTGGGAGTAGGAGACAGCAGAAGTTACACCAGCAGAAAACTCTGTCCTCATCTGATGAACAGCATCAATAGGCACCTGCCAGACAAATACATCTGGACTGAAATCACTTGTCCTGAAGCGTGGACCTGAATTAAATGTTTCAGGGGAAGAGGCACCAGCCTGTCCCACACAGCCAGGATGTAGTGCCAAGACACACTGAATTAACTTTCCTGCTACAGGCTTGGGAAAGGAGCTAAAGGAAAGGAACAATGAAGACACCCTGCATACTTGGACACTGTTAGTGGAGACGAGCTGGGGGCTGCTTTTGCACAGGTCTAGGAGGAGTGCCACTCCTTCCATCCGTGTCTTAAACTCCTTGGCTTCCAGGAGATTGTACAGCTTCTGGAGCGGCTCCGTTTCTTCCACAGCCGGAGGTAACGTGACCTGGGCTTTTGGGCGGCGTAGGAGGCGTCCATCAGAGGTAGACTTCACCCTGGAGAATAAAACCAAATGAGGACCTGTTGGTGATCATACCTTCAGTTAATTGTGAGCAGAACATCTGGGGGAGGTTTCCTAATGATGTGATTTCCAGCTAGAAAATCCTGATCTGAAAAACAACGTAAGACCTCATGACAATCATTACAGGAGACAATCTGCAAGCAACTTTCTCACCAGTGCTTACTCAGGAAAACCAAGGATGAGATGCATCTCACTTATCTCCAGACAGCTTCCCAGGTACACATGTTGCACTGCTTTGTGAGGAAAGAGAGACGCTACTTCCAAGTTTAAATGCCTCATCATAAGGGAGGTGTGTGTCTTATAATAAGGAAACTCATCCCTCTGGAGAAGCGGCTCTACAGCAGGCATGACAATCTGGAAAAGTAGCTCAGATGCATCTGAACAGATGGATAGGGGCATATCTGAAGGATCCAGAAAATCCGTAACAGGGATAAAAACAGAAGCCAGACATCCCAGCACTACGCTCATATGATTGCTTCCCTAGAGACTAGATCCACAGCTTAACAAACCCACTGGGAACAACTCTCTTGGATCAGCCTGTCCCTTCCATGAGCATGGGAAGATCCTGACTATGCTACTGAGGCATGTGGTCACTCTCCTGCCAGCGCTGAGCATGAGAGAGCTAAATAAATCCCCTCTGTTATCAGAGGACAACAGGTACAAGTAGCTCTCCCACTGGCAGGAAGAGACAGCAAGGACCAAATTCCTGTCTCAAATGCTGATTGCAGCACAGGGGGAAATAAACCAAACATGCTGTCCATCAAGCAAACAGTATGAAGGACAGGAATGTCAAGACAAGACGTCCACATTGAGACACCTGTTGACCAAAGTTGCTCAGGAACTGGCTTGCTACTTACTACTCATCTTGGTACTGTCTGAGGGTAAGAAAACCATGACTCAGGAAGGCCAAACCACATGCATGGGAAGTGCTATTTTGGGGAATGGCATCTTGCTTCTAGACTGGGACTTCTCATCAAAACACCCATCTGAAAAAGCCTGCTCTCAGAGGAAAAAAACCCTGCTTGAATTTACTTGTCCCAAGTGAGGCAGCGGAGACATGGCCCTCTCACGGCATCCACAGCACTGTCCTTGCCACTGCACTGGATCTTCTGAGCTGCAACCAATGGGTGTCTTTTTGTCGCCCATTTTTTGTGGAAAGCCTTCCAGAGAAGTTGTGTTCAGCGTAATGCAGAAGGAGACATTTTTTATGATAGAGCATTTGTAGGGAAAGGAAACAATGTCTGGCACAGGTCATCTCCACCAGAAAGATTTTCCTGAGGAAGAGACATGTCAAGCTTGCCACGTGCTTTGTCACATCTAACTAAAGTGCTCAGTACCGTTTACTAGAAGGCAATGTGGCCTGGGGCTTCTTCGAGCCATCGCTCCTCTTCTTCACAGGCTTCTCGACAGATGGGTGTTCATCCTTCTGCGTTTCCATCCCCTACAAAGGCATAAAGAAACCCCATGGATCTTTAGAATGTAAAATAGGAAATTACCTGTTTAAAACACCACTTATAAGCAGGATCACTGCTACCAAGGCTTGGGCAAACATTTCCAAACTTACAGAAGGAAACAGGCCAGAGGTTCAGTGATGCCAACTCTTTGTTTTCAATAGCCCAAGGCAGGTTATGGCTGCTACCATACTGAGCAGCAGTCTAAAATCCCAAATTCATTCCTCTTGAGCATAAATGGGAATAATGCAAACTGGTAGGGAACTAATGCTCTTAAAGGAAGCTGCAGAAAAATTTGGACTCTTTGGAGGTTGGCCCATTGTGTTGGAAGTTGATTTGGTTCCACACTCACTCTCCCTGTTGCTGCACAAAGGCACACTCCCTTCTATAACGTAGGTAAAAAGAATAAAAAAAAAACCCAGGCAAACAACTGATTTTCCACTGGATGCTGCTGAATTCACCAAGCTTCTTCCAGCTCCACAGGGCATGACAGCAGGGCAGTATTCCCAGAAGACAGACAGTAATTGCAGCAATTGGGATTGACTGGGACATCTTTTGTATATTTGGAAATTTTCTTGGCACTACTGCTTCCGGTGTCTTTTGCAAAGACTCTGTTATCTCCAGAAGCACTGTTCTCACTTAATTGCGTCACTGGGGGCAGAGTAGGGATAGTGGGGTGGGGGGTTATGCTTAAATGTAAACCCATTTTCTCCTCTTTCCCTTCCCTGTTTGTGGCCGATATTCAAAATATCCAATACCCCACGCTTCCCCTAACACTATCAATTCCTTTGTGCTCTGCAGATGAACAGGCTGCGGATCAACAGTTCACTCCCAGGAGCAAAATGATTTGGCAGAAAAGGAATGAGATAAGATTAGGTATGTTTGATCTCATATCAGCAGTGGCAATACTTGCACAAAGGAGACATTTCTCCTACCAAGCACTTACTTTCTTCTTCATTCTTGCCAGAATATCTTCCAGGTCACGGGTGGAAAGAGCGTGTTCCAAAAGCCTTTTAAATTTTTGGTGGTTCAGCATCATTTTCACCATCTCCTGTCCATAATGCCTAAAACAAGAAAGACAGAAAGAAAGAAAGAAAGGAAGAAAGGAAGAAAGGAAGAAAGGAAGAAAGGAAGAAAGGAAGAAAGGAAGAAAGGAAGAAAGAAAGAAAGAAAGAAAGAAAGAAAGAAAGAAAGAAAGAAAGAAAGAAAGAAAGAAAGAAAGAAAGAAAGAAAGAAAGAAAAGAAGGTGAACAAGCAAAGGAGGAGTGTTAACAGAAATAGCTGATACCTTAACCTCAGCAGCTGCCATACCTGCATGAGAAGGCATTACCTACTCAGCAAAGAGAGAGATTTACCTCCACTTGTCACTGCACAGTGCTGTCAGCTGAACACAAGAGGCAAGAGGAGAACGTGGGGCAACAGAAAAATACAATCTCACTCTGAAACTGTGGGTGCGCTTCTGTGGCATCGAAGGATCCCAGGGAACAAGCGAAACACCTCTGCTTTGAGTCTGAGCTTATGAGCAGTGTCTTGCTGCCATTGCACAGGAATTTGCCTTTCTTTAACTGGCAGGGAAGCCAGGACCAAATGCCTCATGCTTGCTTTTGATTATTCTATACCATATGTATGCACAGGGACAGCTAGTTGCTCATGCCTTCTTGGCAGCTATTAATGGGAATTGAATCCTCAAAGTAAGGGGATTTTTTTGGGTGGTTTGGGTTGATTTTGCCACTAGGAAACCACAGTTCTCTTCAAGAAGCAATTTGGAGGTCATTCAGCCACAGAGAAGAGCATTATAGGAATCTGCAGAAGAGGTTTAGAAAGACTGAATACATTGGCTAAAGACCCCTGGAATCATTCAAGTCCCAGGAAGTTGGCAATGCTCCCTCTTGCGGGACAACCTCAGGTTCCCCAGCACAGTCATTTCCCCAGACAAGCCAGGGCAGCGGTCACAGCACCAAGCCTGACAGAGCTCAAGAAGCCTTTGGACAATGCTCTCGGGCACATGGAGTGACCCTTGGGGGGCCCTGCACACGGGCAGGAGCTGGACTCGATGACCCTGATGGGTCCCTTCCAACTCAGCGTATTCCGTGACTCTGTGAACCTCATCCACACAGTGAGGGAACTTGATATTTCCTTTAGCTTCCACTCTTTTGTGGTTTTGCCCTTTACAGCCAGACACCCAACAGTTTTCCTGTTTTAGGAGGTGAAATGAAGATCATTACCTTGTGTCCTTGTGACAGTCCTGAGCAAGCGTCCCTGCCGCGTGCGCCAGCCTCTCAGCCCTGGGCGTTCCTGCGAGCTTCGTGACTCCAGTTTTCTCCATCAAGGACAGGAGGAGTTGGGCCGCGCACTTCCGCACCTGGACGTGGCGGCTCCTGGGAAGAAGAGAGCGGACACTGGGGCACAGGGAGCAGAGGGACACAGCGCAGGCCTTGGCCAGAGCATGCTCCCTGTCATTGCTGGGGGAAGGAGGCCTGGGCTCTCCCTGACACTTGGGACACCTGTAGAAGGTTCTGTCCGCAGAGAAACACAAAGTTAGCACTAGACAACCCAGGCTGACCCATCAGGGGCCAGCCACTACACAGACAGCCGCAGCAGGATTGAGGATATTTGCACCCATTTACCCCCAAATCTGCAGACCTTGGGAAAGAAACAAATGCAGGGAAAACACGCTGTGGGACGTGAAGTTGCAGAATATTCAGCAATGCAGCCAGTTTCTTCTGTGAGGCTTGGCAAGAGATACATCTGAACGTTTGCCCCTTTTCCAAAGCTGAGGAAAGGGTGGCAGTCAGTTTAGCCAGGTTGTCCTGTTCTAGACAGTGTCTCTTGGGGACTATCAGGCCCAGCACCAACACTTAAGGCAGCACCTGCTTCAGCTGTCCCATGGCAGTCGGCCTGTGAAGGTGCCTGTACAGTGATTCATCATCTCAAGGCTAACATGAGACATCAGTTGGAATAGCAAGTGGGGCTCTAAGGCCAGGACAGTCCTACAAGACTCCTCTTGGCAGGAGCTGCACCTGCTGTGCAGGCTGGGCCACACCCAGCACGTTCTCCCCCATGTGCTCCATGCCGCAGCAAGAACCCTCCTTACTTCTCAAGTGAATGGCATAATGAGGATGCATGGTTTTTCCCAGGGCCTCTGTGGTTAGGGCTGTGAAATATCAAAGAGCGCTCACAGCTGCAGTTGCAATTGTCCCTCTTCCCACAAAACCACAGGGCTCTATCCTTAGCCTTTGCAGGCACTTGCACTTGCCCGCCATTCACCACATCTAGGCAACTCGGACAGACTGGGAGAACTCCAGGAAGCAGCAGCAAGCTGAGTCAGGGGAGGTTGAGGTTGGATATCAGGAAAAAGTTTTTCACCCAGAGGGTGGCTGGGCACTGGAACAGGCTCCCCAGGGCAGTGGTCACAGCACCAAGCCTGAGAGAGTTCAGGAAGCCTTTGGACAACGCTCTCAGGCACATGGTGTGACCCTTGGCGTGTTTGTTCTGTGCAAGGCCAGGAGCTGGACTCAATGATCCTGATGGGCCCCTTCCAACTCAGCATATTCTACAGCTCTGTGATTCTGTCAACTAAACGGCTGCACGAGGGCAGAAATAGGTGACAAGAGGAAAGAAGTGAGGTTGATTGGAGAATCAAGTCACTGAGTTCACAGAGATGCAGGATACAGGACCCTTCCCTCCCACCATTCCCATTCTCTCTCAGCCCTTCTCCCCCCCACACAACAGAAGATGAAGAATATCACTAAGAGAAGAAGAACCTACTGGACTCCACTGTCCATGAGAGCAGTCATTGCTCGTGCAGGAGTCACATGCTCCACCATGACTCCCAGGGTGTGACTGGCTGCTTTCTGAACAAACTCTGGGGAGTTCCACACCATCTGGAGAAGGACCCGAGCAACCTCATCCACCTCCGAGTCCATGTCCTTCTGCAAGGTCACAAAGAGCTCTCCAAGAGTGACGATTGCAGAGTAAGACACCTTTGAGCGAAGGTTGGTCACCTGGGGAAGTCATGAGGGGAAACATAAGAATCACCTTGAAAAGAAAACCAGTTGCCTTAGACAAAAGTCCCAGGAAATGACAACACTTCCCGCTGTGTCCAGGGGAACACAAAAGCACAGGCAGAGCAGAAGAGCCCAAGCACAGAAAGGCACTTCACTCTGGCACCTACTTGTGCTAGGCCTCAGGCCTGCTTCCTGCAGGCCTAAAACATATTCTTTCACTTAAAGTGTTCTACTTAACTCTTCTGGAATGTCCACTGCTTTGGTTTTAGGCCCTTTCATTCAAAAAACAAAGAAACAAATTAAAGCAAGGGCTGCTCTCAAGCCATAAAGGCACAAGTCATAAAGACAAAAGAGTCATTTGCTCCTGTTTGAAAAAGCAACAGCAGCAGTTGAAGCCCTCAGCCAGGAAACAGAAAACACAGGCTCAAGTCTACAGACTAATTGGCAGTGTTGAATTACAGCTTGGGCAGAGATTTGGACTGCAGCAAATAACAGAATTAGTGTCTCCGTTTCTGCATTTGCACGTTGCACTGTAATGGCAGCTCGCTCCAAGAGGAGAGTGTCAGATGCCCGACCTACCAGTAAATAGAGCTACATGTGCACACAGATCCTATAGAGAGCTGACAGACATGAGAAAGATAAGGTCTAGAAACAGAAATGAAGGCAGTCCCTGAGCACACAGGGAGATGAACAAGCACATATCTTCTCTACACACCGTGTATGAAGCACAGAGGACGATTCAGAACAATGTTCTTACCTCGTTGGTAAGTGCCAAGCAAACCTCACGAAGTCTACAAAGAAGGACTTCTGAGTGGGACTCAGCCAGGTGTTTGATGCTGAAGAGTCCCTTCTCCTTCAGCTCCCTGAAAGGCAAGTACCAAAAAGATTGACTTTCTCTCCACCCAAGAACTAGGCAGCACCCTCTGAATTTACCAGGCTGGCGGCTCAGTCAAACAAAGGGAGGTGCTTTTCAAGCAGTACTTGATGAAATCGTGGAACTCGCTGCCACAGGTTGCTGTGGCTGTCAAAAGCATACACAAATCCAAGAGGCAAATAGAGGGCTTTCAGAGTCTTCATTTGTGGCTGTTTAACAAGACAGCCTTTCTGAAGTCTCTGGCACATGAAGTCCCTATGTCAGTGCTTCCTGGAGGCTGTGAGACCGTGCCATGCTGCTGTTTCTTGTCACCTCCCTGTACCTGTCCCTGAGACACAGTCCCATTGGGCTGCATCTGGGGCATTTTCCTTCTTTGCCAGCCCCAGCAGGCAGTTCAGCAGTGAGAGTCTGCACTGGCACTCTGTAGCTGAGTTTCCACTCTGCAATCTAGGCCTGTCTGTCACCCACTCCACTCCACCTCACACATTCCCCAGGAAAGCAGCAGGATGCCCCAGAAGATTCCACACCAGGGCAAGAACAGATGAAAGTCTGGCTTTTCCCAAAAGCCCCTACCTAAAACAACAGCAACATGTTATTTACAAGGTGCAAACAACTCCCTCTCTCAGCACTTGCTTTGTGCAGGACCTGAGCTACAGGAAGGCGCGTGATGCATCGGGGCTGCAGCGCAGGGCTGGCGGCCGACGCCACGGGCATCCCTGAGTGTCACCCGGACCCCCCCCACAGCTGCAGAAGCTCTCTGCACCTCACAGGGCACCAAACAGAAATGGGGAAGAGAAAGCAGAGAAGATAGGGCAGAGCAAAGGCGAGCAGTGAGTAGATGATAACCCAGACATCAAAAAGACAACCAATATCACCTAACATTTGTGGGGTTATCACTTCTGGGCCTCTACAGGCCTCCTTCTGTCTGTGTCTAAGTTTGGGACACATTGTGAGTATTGACAAAACATCTCAGGCCCATATGAAGCAGTGAGAAGGAAACAGTTGAATTGCAAAAGTGCAAGATTCCTAGAGGATTTTATTTCTTTTTCCTTCTCCTCTGCCATGAGCCCCTCAGGACTAATGACAGGCTGAGTGACTCTATAGCACAACTCAGTGCATTTCTCAGAAAGAAGAACTCCCTGTAGCTGCTCCTGGGACTCACATGCGGAAGGTCACAGGCAGACCCTGACTCCTGCCACTGCTGCCAGCAGTGGGGCCAGAGACAAATCTCACTCAGTCCCACTGGGCCCTGAGGCACCCAAATCTCTACACTCCAAACTGCTGCCATCCTGCTTCTGGCTTCAGCCAGCAAATCATCTTGTCCCACAGCTTTCTCTCTTCCCTCAAGATTTCCTTTGCAGCCCCACAGGGCAGCAGGCAAAGCAAGGAAACAGCACGGACCTGCTGCAGCTGGAGCACTGCTGCAGACCAAGGCCAAGAAAAGGCTGCTCTCCAATCTTTATCCTCTCTCTGCTCTGGAGTGGTTTCACTGGTGCCCCTCGGCCCTCTGGGCTGTTGGGGCTCAGAGGCACTAGCAAGATACTCTCCTAACCTACCTTAACGCTAAGAGGGAGACAGAGTGAACGGGGCCTTTCTTACCAGTCATCGCTGCTGAGCAAGGAGAGTGCCTCGAGCAAGGACTGCTGTGGCTCCAAAGAGGCTCCGTCCTTCTGCCCCTTCCCACGGAGCGGCTCCTCTCGGCGCTCGGCACCAGTGGCCGTCTGCGGGGTCACTGTAAGGAGAGGGTCAGCCATGAGCGCTGCAGCCCCGGGCAAGGCACCCCGCCATGGAGCGGCCTGCAGCCCCATCTCCCAGCCAGGCTTCCATGAGGTACAAACTGGCACTGGCTCAGAGAATTCCCTGCTCTCTGGCTCCTTGCTTTCTCCCAGCCCCCCCAGCTGGGCACAGCTCCTTGGCTCAACCTGACAATTGCCCACACAGCGCCAGCTCCCAAGTGCCACAGGTACCACAGCCAGCGGCACCTTCCTGAGGCCGCAGAGCTCCCACTCCCTGGGAGACAGTGCCCACCAGCAGGACTTGCTCCCCAGGAGGGACCCCTCAGCTGCCTCTCCTGTCTCAGCGCCCTGATTTCCCCGAGCCCTGAGGACAGAGGCACTCTGCAACTCCCTGAGGAAAGACCTGCAGCTGCCTCGTGACAGCACCAAGCCGAGCCTGAACAACCGAGTCCTGCTGGGCCCGGCTGAATCCCCTCAGAGCAGCTACCAGGGAACAGCGATACCTGACCCTTCACACCTCACAGCGCCTCTGTTCCCATTGGCTTCAAATATTCTAGACAGAGGGCAGCTGAGTGCACTTACATTTCAGCCTGCTCTTGGGAAGGGAGTAGTTCATGGATTTTGTTCTTTCTAAGCATCATGGATCTTTACTATTTCAGTAAAGTACACACTGGCTGTATTTGAAAGATGCTGAGGTGAAATCTGTTTGTCATCAAATGGACTTGTGTGCACACTGTGCAAGACTAAGCTTTCTCTTGTGGAAAAATGGAATCTCTAGCCCAGATGGTTGATAAAAAAGCCTTCCAAATGCAAATTGATGATAAGAATACGTAAATACAGATGCAGATTGTTGGCAGACACAATCTCTTGACAGTCAGTTTACAAGGTATGAGAAAATTCAGATGATAAATGCATTTCTTAAGAAACCCACTGGTCATCCAAAGGACTGTTGATCATCAATTTCATGTCATGCACTCAACAGGTCGTTTTCTAATGTGTACAAGGAAACATCTGAGCTGTGTCAAATGATGGAGTTTAAATATTGCACAGAATCTAGATGAACTGCTCTAGACTCTGTAGAAGTTTTGTGCATGTTCTCACACAGTATGGACGAAGTGTAACATCAAAAATATTCAGATGGGAGCTAATCTGGCTGTCACTGGTGTACCCCTGTCACTGCCATCAGTGGTGTCACTGCAGAAGGCTGTCGATGTACACAGCTATATTCAATAGGAATGGGGAGCCACGTCAGGCTAGTTCTGGTCAATTGTGACCATGGAAGTAGCATCACTAGAAAAGAGCACTCAAAGTATCATTCCTAGCTCCCTTCTTCTTATCTCACCCTACTCAGGATCATAGCACAGGCAGGCTGCCCTCACAGGAGAGGCAAGAGCCACCAGGGACTATGTGCTGTGTATTGACTGCGGGCAGCAAACAGCCTGGGAGCAGCAGGCAGCCCCTCCTGGCTGTCACCTGCTACACAGGCCGCTGTATTTGGGTGGGGTGACCCAGGAGGCGCTGCTTGTTCCCTCTTGGCATTGCAGGCCGTGGGATGGCAGCGGCGAGAAGCCATTGGGCACTTCTGGGAGCAGCAGCACGGCTGCACCAAGTGGCTGACTGCCATGCAGAGACAACCCTTGCTGGGAGAGCAGGAAAGCTGGCTGCAGAGCTGGACAGCAGCACAGGCAGAGGGCCAAGATGGAGAGTGGACAATTGATCGTGGTGGTACTCGTAGGTGCACAGTGAGCACACCCTGCCAGACTGCCCCGAGCTCATCCCTGCAGTTACAGCTGCCTCCTGGCACCAGTGCTGTAGTTTGCTCTATCAGGATGGGCAAAAGCCAGAGCTTAGCTCTTCACCACTACTTTATGCAGCTCAGCTTTCCAATGGATCAATAAGAACCAACTGCTCCAGTACTGCCGAGCTGGAGTAACTCAAGAGTAGATTTGCTGTTCATTCTCAGCACAGGCTATGAACCCAAGATCCCAGCTGTGGTGGCTGAGGCAGGAGGCGGTTTGTGCTCCTTGTGCAAGGAAAGCTGGTGCAGGAAAAAGCTGCTGTGGAGCAGGCTTACCTGAGGAGTTGCGTGGGAAGCTGCCGTCTCCATGGATGATGGGCTTCTTGGGCAGCAAGGGCACGTTGTCCTGCTTCCTCAAGACCTTCTTCTTCAAGGCACTACCAGGGTGTTTTCTCTGCACACTGGAAGCTGTGCCATTGACAGGCGGTAGGCTAAAGCCTGCAGGGACCAAAGAGGAGCTTGGAAGTGGAGGGTGACAATGGAAAGGCCCAGAAAACTTGCTGGAGCTGGGCAATGTCTCTTTGTTATCCCAAAGAACTTCAAGTATAACAGTGGCACAGTACCATGGGAAAGTGATCACAGAATAAGAGACTCCTAGAAGAGTTTGGGTTGGAAGGAACCGTTAACCACCATCTAGTCCAGCCCCCACGAGCAGGGATATCTTCAGCACGAGCAGGTTCCTCAGGGCCCCATCTAATACGGCCTTGAACACCTTCAAGGATCAATCAACAACAGCTTCTCGGGGAAAACTCTTCCAGTGTTTCATCCCTTTCATTATAAAATAAATCTTCCAAATATCTAATTGAAATCTACCCTCTTCTGGTTTAAAACCAAATTGCAGTGATGCTTCCCCGAAGAAACAAGGAAACCCCAGTAGTGCTTTGCTTTTGTTTTCCTGTTTCAGAGGCTGGCTGGGGAAGTTACCAAAAGAAAGCGCAGATAACCTTGCCTGATGCCCTCGGGCTGAGTGCTGCCTCCTGAGGTCCCTGCTGCTGCCCTGGGGCAGCGCACACAGCACTGCAGTCAGGGCCCCTCAGCCGGGATTCAGTCGGGAACGCTGCTTGCTCTTGGGGCTACACCAGAAGCACTGGCTCGGGGCTTCAGCACAGCTCTACAGCGCCAGCTCCTCAGCAGGGAGTGGTGGGAGAAGGGTCTCTGGGGTTTTCATTAGAAGGAGTTGAATTTTGTTTCTTCCAGGTTGCACCTTGGTTGAAAAGCATTCTTTTGGACCCACTTTTCCTGGAGGCTGCTATCCAGGAGAGTCTGAAGCCCCAGTGTACTTTGCAAGACAGAATTTTACACTCTGAAGGACTTCAGAGGGGAAGGTGGGAAGCTGATATTCTGTTATGGACTCAGTGAGGCCATGGGCAAGACACTTCATGCCTCTCCATTTTCCTTTGGGGACCGGAAATACATCCTATGCAAACTCCCACTCAGATGCAAGTGTAACAGCCCCCCAGTCTGAGGGCAACACTGTGCAGAGGGCAAGCAAGTGATCAGAAAGGACCACAGGTGTAGCAACCACTTACTTGCTGCAGCTCCATCCCTGGGGTCAACTGTCTGTGGAGGCAGCTGCAAGGACGTTTCCTTTTCTCTCTCTGTCTTGATCTCTTTCTCCAAAAGCTCCATTGGCATCCGCTCTAAGTTCCTTTGAGCCAACATGCTCAATGCAGCACGGACCTACATGCAATGGGAATGCATCACAGACTGTAAGCAGAGACACACAAACCAGACACAACATCTCATCAGGAGCACAGAGCCCTTAGAGTTCCACAGTCCTTGATGCAGCTCCATGTACATTCCAATGGTTTCTGAAGAATGTCAGAAATTACACACAGTGAGGTAGAATGCATTTACATTTGGCAATTACACACAGTGAGGTGGAATGCTTTATTGCCATAACCTCCCACTGCTCCAAGGTACTGTTTCTCAGCCTATGTCAAGAGGCCCTGCTTGAAGCAAGAAAATCACAGGAGTGCTCCAAGACAGATGAAGAGCCCACGTGACCAGTGAGCAGGCAGTTCCCTTCCTACAGACCATGGCAGGAGAATAAAAACCATGTGCAATACACAGCAAGGAGGGGTAATTAGCTGTTGCTTAACACTCATGGCCAGGAATTGCAGCTGTTTCTCACTTCTGGCTTCTGAAGGACTCAGCTGCTCTCAGAGACCGTGAGGCCAAAAAGACGAGTCACGTGAAAACAAGTTGCAGAAACATTGATGTTAATGTGTGGAAAAATTGAGAATGAGAGGGCTGTGAGATACAGCAAGAAAGGTAACCAGGAAAAATCAAAGTCTCCCATTTTATTTTGCAGCCTTGCTTACACTGAACATTAGAATCCTTGCCCACATTCACTGATGTGTAGCTTGCTCTGCCATTCAGAACTTCTCTACAAGGGCCTTTGCACATAAAGAATGCTTCTGGCATGACCTTAGCACCATCTCCAAACCAGTGACCTTGCCACCACTGGAAATAGCCAAGCAATTGCTCTGTAGCTGTCAAATATATTCCCAAGAGAATCCCCATCCCCCAAGAGTGGAAGATGATGATTTTCAGGGACATTTTGGGCCTAGCACTAAACAGTCACTGGCAAGGAAGTCTGCTCATCCCTGTCCTTATCCCTCACCTTTCGAAAGCCATCCTTCAGGGCTTCGGCACTCGTAAGGCCAGCACTGGTGGGGTGATCCGTCTCCTTGGCCTGGCTCAGTGGGAGCCCTGTTAATGGAAGCAAAGGTTCCTGGAAATCTCTGGCACACTTCAAGCCCCCAACAGCTGGGCAACAGGCAAGACAGCTTCCAGATTGCAGAGCTCTGATAAGACCCAGAGATTGTGTCTGAGAGCAGCAAGGTACATATGCCTAGAACCTCTCCCAATGGATGGGCTACTGCCACAGTGCACTGGCAGCAGACATGGCATTGCTCTGTTGGCCAGCAGAATGAAACCTCCTGCATGATGGAGGCCTCAGCCCTGGATGCTGGAGAGCTGCTGTGTTTGATAGAGAAGGGCAGAGACAGAGCTTGCTCTTGACAGAGATTCTTATCTGTCCTAATTCATGCTGATTTTAGTAAACATCTTCTTCCTGGTTCCTAAAAGAACTCCCGGGTTCTAACACCCGTAAGCATTTAGATCAATATTTTCTTCTCTTTGTGCCAATATTTTAGAGGACATGAAAAGAAAACCTTAGCATTGCAGGAGTGTAAGCAAAACGTGAATTGTGTTCTTGAAACTGGATAATTTGCTTTCCCCAAGGATTTTCATTCTAAACTGGGTGAGACTGGGCCACTTTCAGGCCAGTCTGACTAAAGGCTGATTTTCCTAATGGAAGTGGAACAATGTAGCTCATTCTGAAACACTCTCCAACAGAGCCCTTAAAACTCAGAGGATGAATCACTCTTTACACGGCTTCACAGAGGATAAAAACACGTGGCAGCAAAGAAGCAGAAAACCAATGCCTTAAATCAGGATTTTTTGCCCAGCAAAATGGTCAGCTTAATAATAAAAAAGAGTCAGATATGGGCTTTGAGGAAGGAGGGCTATTCTGGATTGGGGGCAAGGCCTTGGAAGGTAAGAGCATCTGGGAAGTTGACAGGGAAACTACTGACTCCGGGGTAACCTCCTTGGGACCAGTGCAGTCAGCCCCAAGTGCAAAGTGGAGACACAAAATATAACAGAGGCCACAATGCCAACATAAAGCATCGGAAGCTACAGTATTTCATGTGAGAGATTCCCTGGAAACCTCTAAAGAGCTGCACAGGGAAACACGCTCCTGCCCGCAGCCACTTGAGGCAGGCCAGGGAGACACCCTGACCCACTTGCACAGAGCCAGCACAGGAGCAGCCTGGCCTCTGGGCTGCCCTGGGACAGCAGGGAGCCCAGAGGCCTGTGCTTTCCAGGAATGGCTCAGCTGCACACGCACCCTCCTGCTCCTCTCGCGGCCCCACAGCTGAGCAGCCCTACAGCTACACGGGGCACTGGGAGCAGCACAGCTCATTGCAGGGGGCACATGCAGGGCAGAACTGTTCCCTGGCAATGTGCCCAGGCTCTCTAGGCTGGCACAAGAGCCCTCCTCCCGCCAGAGAGCGGCCCAGCTCCCGCCTTACCTCTTTGTGAGGCTGAGCCATGCTCAGCCTTCACCTGGTGCTCCCTGGCAGTGACCCCGGGGGCAGCGCTGCTCAGCTGCCCCTGCCGGGGCTCCTGGGCCAAGGCCCCCTGAGCAGGCTGCGAGCGGAGACCTGCACTGCCAAGCCTGGGGGTCTGCACAGCATCCTTGCAGCCAGCCAGGGGCGGGAGGGCACCAGGGTGGGGAGGCCGCACAGGGCCCTCCTTAGGCATGGTCTCCATCCACTTCTTCCTTGAGGTTTTGTCTACAGAAGAAGCTGTAGATCAGGTACAAGGGAAGAAGTGAGTTAGTTGAACTCCCACCTTTACAATCACCACATCTAATGGGTGAGGCACTCGAGGGGTTATTTATTATTGAGAAGATCGCTTTGTTTTTATTTTTCATGAAACTAGCATCACTATAATTGCTCTGAGCTGTATGGAGCTGGCAGGACAGGAGAGAGAGGTTCCACTACTTTGCTTCTGTGCTGCTCATGGCTCATCCACTACTTGGGGATCCCTTTCCTTCCAAACAGTTGGCAACCCACAGGGGTCTCTAGAATTTGACAATTCCACCTAGGAAGTAATTGCTTTCCCAAGCCAGTTTTCAAGGCCTTTGTTTCTGTAACTCCCCCTCAGTTCTTGGTTGGGTTTTCTTGGTGGTTTTTCTTTCTCTTTACAACAAAGGCAGTGCTGGGACACAAACAATGGCACCCCATGTGTTAGAAGCAAAAGAAGATTTGCAATCAAATTTAGATGTCCCCAGTATTCAAGCAGCCCATATCTGTAGGGAACACATTGCTCATGCAAACGTTCCAGCTTTTCTCTGCTTTGTTGCCCCAGGGGCTTATTCCCTGCTTTCCTTCCTGCAGAGACACCCAAACCCAACATAAACATGACCTGCCTCAAAACATTTCTGATCTTCGCTAATCCCGACAATTCAAAATTTTCTTAATGGAAATGGCATGGTGCAGGATAATCTGAAATGCTCTCCATTGGAGCTTTTGAAACTCAGAGAACTAATCTTTCTGTACAGGCCTCCACCGATGATAAAATCGTGTGGCAGCCAAGCAGTAAAAAGCAATAACTGTCTTAAATCAGGACTTTTTTCCCCTGTAGAATGGTCAGCACAATTATAAAAGCGTAACACGTAAGCTTTAATGAGATCGCCCATTTCTAGTGCAGAATTAATCCAGCAAAAATGTCACCTTACATACTCAGCAATTCTTCTCCCCAGATGCATTCAGCATTCCAGCTGCATATCAGCAATTAAGGAATCATTCAAAAGGGGCCGTGCCCAGGATTTGGCAGAACTAACCCTGAGGCAAGGGACCAGTGGGTCTGATCCCTATTTCTGCATCAGCAAAATTGTTTCTTCAAATCTCATCTCTCCTATCATTCCACGCCCAGAGATGGCAAAGGAACAACAACACTGGCATTGAGGCTTTGAACTTGAAAGCAGGGGCTGACACACATGCACCAGACACCTCATTTGGTCTGGCACAACTCTTCTTGTCAGGGATCAGGCAAGGCAGGGAGGGGGGACAAGGCAGAAGGCATCTCCTCCCCCAGCCTCAGCCTGCAATACTGACACGGGCAGAGAGAGTCGGGGAAGAGATTTGTCCTTGTGAACCTGCCATAGGTGGCTTTAGGCTTGTGCTGTCAGAGGATGACACACTCTGATCCTGCATAGGCTGCATCCATTTGGAAGTCTCCTTCCCCTTAACTGGAACATTCACAAGGCCTTTCTGTCTAAGGAGGTTTCCCTATTTCTCCCCGTGCAAAACCAGGCAATGTCCATGAATCTCCTTCAGATCTCAAAGGGCTCCGCACAGAAACTGCCCCAAGGGAAGGTGTCCTCCTTCAAAGGCAGGAGGAAGGAGTGGGAACATTTCTCCTTTCATGCTAAATGTCCTTTTTTCTCTACTAATTATGACCTTAGAAAGGGTGCAGGGAGATGAAAGGCATGTGCACGATGGAGAGGAATGTTTTCTGTTCCTGCGGTGCATTTCCCAAGCCCCAAGATACCAGTGCAGCTCCTGGAGTAATTTTCACTGCACCACTGGAGCACACTCCCAGTGACCAGGTTCTGGGAGAGCCCATCAAGGAATTGAAAGGAATTTGAAGACATTTAAACCAGGATGGTTTTCAACCAAACTGCCACAATGCCACCCCTGGGTCAGCATTCCAATGGCCATTTTAGGACAGACATGCCCTGTACCTACTTGCATGTTCAGAGTTCTTCTCTTTGCTTCTGCTGCTGGATCTTGGCCTTGAGAAAAGGGAGGACAAAAGAATACATGAGGAGGTAGAAAGAGAAGGGCATGGAATGTGTGTAGCATCAAAGGAGGCAAACCTTCTTAGCATGGTCCCCCTGATGAAGGAGGAAATGCAACACATAAACCCAACATGATGCAAAGCTGAGGAATTGTCCTTAAGCTTTCAGGTGCTGGAGTCCCACAGAGCTTGCCAAGCTCTGGCTGAAACACAGCAGTCATTCTTCAACTTGCATCAGACCTGCCCAGTTCTCTCCTTTTGGAGCCAAGTGGCTCCTACAGCCTCTGTGAAGCAGCAAGAGCTGCTGAGCTGAGACACAAGTCTGTATGGAGGGCAGCTACTTTTGTTCTGCTGCCAAAGCTTGACTTTGCCTGCTCATGCCTTACACTGGTGACAGTCTCGGGCTACATGGGGTCATAGCACTGCTCTCTCCTGAGAATGACAGTACACCTCCTTGCTCTTTCAAGGACAAAAAGGCCTTTTCCAACTCAGCTGCTAGGTAAGGATATTCAGAATGCACTTTAAAAGCCCTACGGACGCTTTTCAAATGGAATGATACTTCTGGGACTCCTTCTTTATCCTTGTCACTAGGATAAGCTTGACAGCTACATTTTCTCACACATATATCCAAGCCAATATCTTTGCATCAGGTACAGTCCTATAACTCTTCTCTAGCACCTTGCCCTCTTTGATCTTAAGCCCAGATCAAAATACTAAACATGGATCAGATTATACATCTGTACCCCAAGTTTTTATCTGGGCTCTGGTTTCACGGTGGAGGCCCAGGCACAGAGAAGTCACACCTGACATTTACAGAAGCAGCACCTGAATTTGCAGACACCTCCTCAGTAGCCAATATTTGCCCTGACATATCCTCATGGCTGCAGAAGTTGACAGTCAAGGATCACAGTATTCAAAGAACCGCAGTATCCAGATCCATGCAATACAGTTCCCAAATGACACCACAAACACCACAGAGGGAATCAGTAGCCGCGTCCAGCAGAGGACCTGTTCTGAGGTGCTCTTAAGCCCTGCCTCCTCTTCCCCACAACCACCTCTGCTCTTAGGGCATATGGTGTTGGGTTTGCCATTGTGCTGGATCACCACAGATGGGCCAAATGGGGAATACACTGAGGTTTGCCTAAATACATGGGAGAGATGACTGTGGAAAATAACCTCACGAGACAGGAAGAGCGAGGGAAACAGCACACTGGAGCAGCAGACACCTTGGCTTACCTCATCTCCTGGGACTCTTGGAAATCCAGCTGCGGAGAGCTTGGGACAGACGCTGCTGCACTGCTCACAGGGGGACTCACTGCCTTGCGTATTGGGGGGAGCAAAGGTGGTCCCAATGACCCCTTCTTCATATCCCCACCACTGGAACACAGCAAGGAAGCCTGCAAAGAGTAGAACACCGTACTCCTCAGATCAAGCATCCAGCCTTGCCCGCATTCATGCCTGAAGACATTTACCCCTGCTCTTAGCTGGGACCTGGCAGAAATGTCAAACTGATGGAGCAACTTGGTCTAGGACAGGGAATGGAAAGGGAAGTGGTGAGGGAGAGACCATGTCCCACATTTGCCACCGCTATCCCTGTGCTCACTTCTCTGGAAATGTGGCTACATTCCCAGATGGCATCCACATGTTTGGCACCAAGATGTTCTGCTGTGCCACTGCCTCCACTGGCCTTTTGGATCGTATGGGAATGGCCTTGGATCCCTATTCTCTCCCTGTCCCTAAAGCACCTAACAGCCAGTGCTGATCTCCAGCCAAGTCCCCACAAAGCCATCCTGCAGGATGTCCAAACCTGCTTTTCTCAAGCCCCTCATTTCTGCTGCTGCTTCCCTTCCCTCGTACAGTTCCCCAGCAGCCTTTGAGCCCCGATGCTGCTGAGCTCTGGGCATGCTCGGTGCTCTCTCTCCAGCTCCCACACATCCATCATCTCAGGCTCACTGGCATTTAGGAAGTTCTGCCGAGCTCCCTGCCCTGCTGCTCTCTGGAAGGCCTCTGCCTGCCCAAGTTGCTCCAGGGCCCCCATGCCATGTCCAGCAAGGGGGGTGGAGGCAGCGGGGGCAGATGCACACCCTTCCTTAGTATCCCATTGTCCCTGGCACAGCTAAAGAGCCAAATCAGGCCCTGTTCAAACTTCAGTTGGAAGGATCAGTTCCTGTCAGAGATACGCTGGGCCCTTTCTCAGCAAGGCTGGAATCAAGTACACAAGCCTTGGGTTGGACATTCTATTTAGCAAAGCTGTTGTTCATCTGCCTCCTCCTGCACCCCACAGCAAACCCAGAACAACTGCAGGTCCTGGCCCTGCTGCAAAGGCAATCGTGGGGGTGGGCTCTGGGCTGCTCTCCCCATGGCCACCTGCCATCCCTTCCCTCTGGACAAAGCCATGCCAGAATGCACAAAGCTGCCCAGAAGCTGATGAAGTCTAGAAATAGCATCAGAGACAACTGGGCACAAGGGCATGGCTGTACAACTCAAAAGCTGACACAACCTGCAACTGACTTTGCAGGACTGCCTGTTCCAGCAAACACCTTTCTCCATCCAAACCGGACAAGGCTGACAGAGAACACCACCAAGACACAGAGATGGTTCACACACACCCGTAGTTTACTAAATGTAGAAGGATTGGTTCACAAGATTGGCCAACTTCAGCTGCTCTGACTGCCTGTTGGTGTTTTCTCAGCCATAAGACAGAGCAGGAGCCACAACAGAGCCAGAAACCATTCAAAGACCTCCCCTGCTATTGATACTCACTGAGGACATGAAGCCTGCACTACACACCCACTGCAAAGACAGCCTGAAGTGCAGTGTCCTGCTGAGCTCTCCCTTTGCTCAGCTGCTTCCCTGGCCTCACCCCACAGCAAAAGGTCTCAGAGCTCTGCCTACAGCACATAAACTGGAAATCCACCAGACAGGACTTAGGTTGGTGTCCTTACCATATGTCCTTTTCTCTCTGAACTCAGCTCCTCCTTTTTTCTCCTGTCATCATCATTGCCGGTGACATTTTTCCCATTCTCCTGCTCTCTGCTACATATTTTCTTTGTGTTAGAAGAAGGAGAGCTCTTCTGGATGGTAGGCAATGGCTTGGAGGGAAGGAGCATAGAGGGAGATGCCACGGTAAAATTCTTGGCAAGACTGTAGCCAGTCAGTCCTGCAAAATGGAAACACAAAATAAACAGAGGCCACAATGACAACATAAAGCATCAGAAGCTACAGTATTTCATGTGAGAGATTCCCTGGAAACTTCTAAAGAGCTGCACAGGGAAACATGCTCCTGCCAGCAGCCACTTGAGGCAGGCCAGGGAGACACCCTGACCCACTTGCACAGAGCCAGCACAGGAGCAGCCTGGCCTCTGGGCTGCCCTGGGACAGCAGGGAGCCCAGAGGCCTGTGCTTTCCAGGAATGGCTCAGCTGCACACGCACCCTCCTGCTCCTCTCGCGGCCCCACAGCTGAGCAGCCCTACAGCTACACGGGGCACTGGGAGCAGCACAGCTCATTGCAGGGGGCACATGCAGGGCAGAACTGTTCCCTGGCAATGTGCCCAGGCTCTCTAGGCTGGCACAAGAGCCTTCCTCCCACCAGAGAGCGGCCCAGCTCCCGCCTTACCTCTTTGTGAGGCTGAGCCATGCTCAGCCTTCACCTTGTCCTCAATCGGAAGTTGCTTCAGGCACCCCATGCCACGACTAGGAAGGGGGGTGGAGAGAGCGGGGGCAGGTGCACACCCTTCCTTTGCGTTCTGTCATTTTTGGCACAGCTAAGAAGTCACGTCCGGAGGTGTCCAGCTCAGCACTTTGCCATCTCTCTGCAGGTCATCGAGCCTTCACCAGCCCAAAATGTCGGAGAGGTTTTCCCGCACATGCGGAGGCTGGCTGGCAGCGTGCTTCCTCAGCTTGGCGCCCATCACCTTGTAGAGGGCGCAGGCAAGCTTGGTGACCACAGTGCGGACATTGGCGCTTCGGACAGGCAGCGCCTTGTTCCCCAGGAAGGACCAGAGCACGGGCAGGGCGTAGCGCTGGACGACTTCGGGGCTCCTGGGATAAACCCATCCCACAAGCGCTGCCGGAGGAGAGACACAAACTTCTTAACCAGCAGCCTTAATGCAAACAAGGATCTACCTCTAGTTGTGATTTTGGGAGTCTCTCGGGCTAAGATCAGTGAAATAACAGTGAGAGCCCCATGATCCAGAAATGGGCAAAGCAGCTGAACATCCCCAAAACAGAACCACCAAGCCCTCAGGACTAATTTCTCCAGATCCGAGCCTTGTACCTGTGGCAGACTTCACACCTTTACTAAATCATTCCACAATCTGTTTCCGGCATGATGAATGACCCAAAATGTCAAATTGCCATTTATTTCCATTTAGAAGTTGCCTAAACCCACTGCTGAATGTTTGAAAGGCACTTTAGAGAGGTAATTGAGAGATTTCTAATAAAAAGGATGACTCCGTTTTTGTGACCTGGAATAATTAGCAGTGGATTTAGACCCAGCTAAAGCGAGGCTATAAATAAAGCAAGGCTATAAATAAAGCAAGGCTATACACTGTCTTCTCTAGCATATATTGAGATTATCATTTTCCCATCCCTTGGCTATTGCTGACATAGCAAGCTCCTCTGAGCAATCAATTATCAGCTGCATTTGGAGCATTTTGGGCAACGCTGACATAGGAAGACCCTGACTGCACACCCTGAAGTGCTCAGTCCAATGGCACTTCCCCAGCACAGGCAGGGAGCCTCAGCACTCTGCTTCTGCCCCTCTGCCCCCAAAGGCTGCCTTGCACAAAATCTGTGCCTCTAACATGTGTGCTGAGTTTTGACCTAAGCTGTGACCCCCAGGCACTGCAGGCTTCCACCTCAAAATTTTCCAAGTGCAAAGCAAGAATTCTGTGACGACAAAACAAACCGATCCCCTGAAACAGCATTTGCCACCATTTTCCCTAAAGGATCAGAGCTGTCCCGGAGCTTCCAAGAGAGGAGCCAGCTTGGGAACTTTTAGCCCCTCCCTTTCCTGGAGGCGGCTTCTGAGATGCTCCAGTGAGAGCTCAGCCCTGAGGCCGAGCGCCGCCCCCATCTCAGGTGCTGCACACCTCTGCAGCAGCCAGGGAAAACCTGCCCAATACACCTTCCATGGCTATTGGGCAGGAGGGACAAGCTCAGCACCTCCTGATTTGGAGGAGCCACTCTAGTGTCTATTCACTGGCATTCCTTGTAAATTCTGCCTCGGAAGACCTCTTGCCTTAGAAGGGGAGGCCATACCTGAGAGATGCTCCGTGACATCCAGCAGAGCTTGGCCCTTCAGTTCACTCCTTCGGTGGCTGAACTCTTTCAGCAGGGATACTTTATCTACAAGGGAAACACACATTTCTGCTCTCTCTTCTGTGTTCATAAGAGAAAGGACAGTGGGGAGGGAAAGGGCAGGGGCAACTACATTTTGTAAAAGAAAGGAAATTCCTGCCGATTTTTGAATCTTTTTCTTCTTTCCTTCCAGCCTACTTGGGAGGATTTTAAATTCCAAAAGAAAAGCTCTCCTTTCACATTTTAAATCCAAAGTCGTCTGCTGTACCAGGAGCTATGTTAAGCATTTCACATCAGGGACCTCAAGACTTCAATCACACGTAAGCAGTGAAAAGGTTTTGCATCCCAGAGCTTTGCAGAAGTGATCTTCTCTCTCCCCTATGGAAAAGGGTGAGAAGGCTCCAAAATGCACACCTCCATTGCCACCTGAAGGATAAGCTGTTTTTAAATTGTCAGGTTACCTGTGTGGATCTAGGGACAAGACTCCAAGTTACTCATACAAGAGCTATTACTGCTCAGTGCCTCAGTAGCCTGTGGGTTTCTGTAACAGCTGTGAAATCAGATCTTGGCAGAGAGACTGGAAAATGAACTGATTTCCCAGTACTTGACCGGCGTATGTATTTTAGTTTTCCTTGTGCCTATCTGTTGCGGTTTTGGGGGTCTTGTTTGAATTTGCTGTTGCCTGCATTGGCCTGCAAGCCTCCAGTCCTGCCACTCTAATAAGCCAAGGCAAGCTTTTCCTGGAGACAGAACGTGTGTGGGATGAAGTTTGGTCCCTCACAGGGTCGCAGGGCTGGCAGTGACAAAGCAGGCAATCTGCTTCATTGGGAACCACTGCAGAGCTACACCCCAGGGTGGGTTTCAGTAGCAGGGTATTACTAAGAGCTCCTTTCCTGCATGAGATACAAAAAGGAGGTCCCAAATGATCTTCATGCAGCCATGCAGTAAAGAAGTGATCCTGCTGTCCTAATGAAGCTAATGCCTATGATGTGGAGCCTTCCAGGAGGCTGCTCTGCAGAGGTTCTGATGTGCCGGTGTCCCTTCATGCCAACAGCAAAGCTATTCATTTGGGAAGTCAAATGGGGCCCAGGCAAACTCCAAAAATCCCTTTGGCCCTGAATTCCAGCAAAGCTGTAGTCCAGCACTTCCTCTTCAGACAAGCAGCACAGAGCCAAGGGCTCCTGGGACTTTTGGGAAATGCTGATGCACATTCAAGCCTGTTGGGGGACTGGTGCGTAAGGACTGCACCTGCACAGCTTCTGGTGGGTGTCAGCTGGAGGTTTCCACAGACAACAACAGCTGTCAAGGCACTCAGCGTTCTCTTGACTCGCAGAGGCAGAGACACACTTGAGGAGAGTCCATGCCAGGGCTCAGCCTTACCTAAGTGAGCCATGGATTCTTCCAGCGCTTTCACAGCTGCGGCATAAACCCCGGGGTCCTTTGAGTTTAGGTTGTTTGTTATTCCTTCAACCAAACAGATGATCACCGGGTTTAAGCCATCTTTCAGGATGCCTATGATTTCAGCCAGCACGTCCAGCGCCTTCTGCTTCACTTTCTTGTGCGTATCACCAAGTCTCGGGACAAAATAATCAAAAATCTGTGAAGAGAACAAACAACATGAAAGCTGGATTAAAATGTCCTTGTTTGAGGAAGGGACGCAGAAGTGAGCACTCAGCAATGTAAAAGATGAAAGTGATCCTTCCTGTCAGGTCAGCACTTGCTTGCACAATTTTCCTGTTTTCCTGTGGGCCACTCACTGGAATGGTTGTGCAACCTCATGCTGGTTGAAAGATTTTCATATATTTTGAAGAGGTTTGGGCGGGGACAGAATAGTTCCTATGGTGTTTCTCTCCACATTTCAGTCATTAAATTAATCCCATTTATTGATGCAAAACAGTATCTTTGCTTTCGAAGTATGGAACCAGATATTTACAATGCCCCTTTTTCTACACAATTGCCTCAAGTTCTGAGGGCAGTTACGATTTTGCCAAAACTATGGCTGGAGGAGATCCAGGTTTTGTTCCATCTGTCTCAGAACTTGTGTCTGGAGAAGTGCAGGGCTCTGGTCAACTCTTCCAGGATCCAGACCAATTGTCTACCCAGCAGGTAGACTTCTGAAATTTAATGTGCTGTACCGCTCTCATTAGAGCAGGTTCAGTCCCTTGACAGCCACATTATCAGGCACCGTTTTCTGGACAAAGGGAAAAAGCAGCTACTGGGAGGAGAAGGAAGAGATCTGTCCCTAGCCATTTCCCTCCTTTTCCAAAGAGAAAAAAGACCCCCCCAAGAAGGGTGAGCACCGTCTTTCCCAAGAGGAATAGGGATGCCGATGGAAACGAGTAACCAGAGTTGTGCCTGTGCAAGACAAGTCGGAGTTTACAGAAGTATCCTTTTAAAAAAAATTGGTTTAAACCTGCCCAGCCTGATACTTCTCTTCCCCATCCAAACCCATTTTTTTGTCTAGAGAATAATTGCCACGCTTTCAGTGGCTGGATTCCCTTCACTTAACCCAAGTGGGAGTAGGAGACAGCAGAAGTTACACCAGCAGAAAACTCTGTCCTCATCTGATGAACAGCATCAATAGGCACCTGCCAGACAAATACATCTGGACTGAAATCACTTGTCCTGAAGCGTGGACCTGAATTAAATGTTTCAGGGGAAGAGGCTACAGCCTGTCCCACACAGCCAGGATGTAGTGCCAAGACACACTGAATTAACTTTCCTGCTACAGGCTTGGGAAAGGAGCTAAAGGAAAGGAACAATGAAGACACCCTGCATACTTGGACAGTGTTAGTGGAGACGAGCTGGGGGCTGCTTTTGCACAGGTCTAGGAGGAGTGCCACTCCTTCCATCCGTGTCTTAAACTCCTTGGCTTCCAGGAGATTGTAAAGCTTCTGGAGCGGCTCCGTTTCTTCCACAGCCGGAGGTAACATGACCTGGGCTTTTGGGCGGCGTAGGAGGCGTCCATCAGAGGTAGACTTCACCCTGGAGAATAAAACCAAATGAGGACCTGTTGGTGATCATACCTTCAGTTAATTGTGAGCAGAACATCTTGGGGAGGTTTCCTAATGATATGATTTGAAGCTAGAAAATCCTGATCTGAAAACAACGTGAGACCTCATGACAGTCATTACAGGAGACAATCTGCAAGCAACATTCTCACCAGTGCTTACTCAGGAAAACCAAGGATGAGATGCATCTCACTTATCTCCAGACAGCTTCCCAGGTACACATGTCGTACTGCTTTGTGAGGAAAGAGAGACGCTACTTCCAAGTTTAAATGCCTCATCATAAGGGAGGTGTGTGTCTTATAATAAGGAAACTCATCCCTCTGGAGAAGCGGCTCTACAGCAGGCATGACAATCTGGAAAAGTAGCTCAGATGCATCTGAACAGATGGATAGGGGCATATCTGAAGGATCCAGAAAATCCGTAACAGGGATAAAAACAGAAGCCAGACATCCCAGCACTACGCTCATATGATTGCTTCCCTAGAGACTAGATCCACAGCTTAACAAACCCACTGGGAACAACTCTCTTGGATCAGCCTGTCTCTTCCATGAGCATGGGAAGATCCTGACTATGCTACTGAGGCATGTGGTCACTCTCCTGCCAGCGCTGAGCATGACAGAGCTAAATAAATCCCCTCTGTTATCAGAGGACAACAGGTACAAGTAGCTCTCCCACTGGCAGGAAGAGACAGCAAGGACCAAATTCCTGTCTCAAATGCTGATTGCAGCACAGGGGGAAATAAAACCAAACATGCTGTCCATCAAGCAAACAGTATGAAGGACAGGAATGTCAAGACAAGACGTCCACATTGAGACACCTGTT
Organism: Coloeus monedula; assembly: GCF_965178545.1. Taxonomy (NCBI): domain Eukaryota; kingdom Metazoa; phylum Chordata; class Aves; order Passeriformes; family Corvidae; genus Coloeus; species Coloeus monedula. The sequence goes on along the minus strand of NC_138782.1, from coordinate 13,931,727 downwards.
GACCAAAGTTGCTCAGGAACTGGCTTGCTACTTACTACTCATCTTGGTACTGTCTGAGGGTAAGAAAACCATGACTCAGGAAGGCCAAACCACATGCATGGGAAGTGCTATTTTGGGCAACGGCATCTTGCTTCTAGACTGGGACTTCTCATCAAAACACCCATCTGAAAAAGCCTGCTCTCAGAGGAAAAAATCCCTGCTTGAATTTACTTGTCCCAAGTGAGGCAGCGGAGACATGGCCCTCTCACGGCATCCACAGCACTGTCCTTGCCACTGCACTGGATCTTCTGAGCTGCAACCAATGGGTGTCTTTTTGTCGCCCATTTTTTGTGGAAAGCCTTCCAGAGAAGTTGTGTTCAGCGTAATGCAGAAGGAGACATTTTTTATGATAGAGCATTTGTAGGGAAAGGAAACAATGTCTGGCACAGGTCATCTCCACCAGAAAGATTTTCCTGAGGAAGAGACATGTCAAGCTTGCCACGTGCTTTGTCACATCTAACTAAAGTGCTCAGTACCGTTTACTAGAAGGCAATGTGGCCTGGGGCTTCTTCGAGCCATCGCTCCTCTTCTTCACAGGCTTCTCGACAGATGGGTGTTCATCCTTCTGCGTTTCCATCCCCTACAAAGGCATAAAGAAACCCCATGGATCTTTAGAATGTAAAATAGGAAATTACCTGTTTAAAACACCACTTATAAGCAGGATCACTGCTACCAAGGCTTGGGCAAACATTTCCAAACTTACAGAAGGAAACAGGCCAGAGGTTCAGTGATGCCAACTCTTTGTTTTCAATAGCCCAAGGCAGGTTATGGCTGCTACCATACTGAGCAGCAGTCTAAAATCCCAAATTCATTCCTCTTGAGCATAAATGGGAATAATGCAAACTGGTAGGGAACTAATGCTCTTAAAGGAAGCTGCAGAAAAATTTGGACTCTTTGGAGGTTGGCCCATTGTGTTGGAAGTTGATTTGGTTCCACACTCACTCTCCCTGTTGCTGCACAAAGGCACACTCCCTTCTATAACGTAGGTAAAAAGAATAAAAAAAAAACCCAGGCAAACAACTGATTTTCCACTGGATGCTGCTGAATTCACCAAGCTTCTTCCAGCTCCACAGGGCATGACAGCAGGGCAGTATTCCCAGAAGACAGACAGTAATTGTAGGAATTGGGATTGACTGGGACATCTTTTGTATATTTGGAAATTTTCTTGGCACTACTGCTTCCGGTGTCTTTTGCAAAGACTCTGTTATCTCCAGAAGCACTGTTCTCACTTAATTGCGTCACTGGGGGCAGAGTAGGGATAGTGGGGTGGGGGGTTATGCTTAAATGTAAACCCATTTTCTCCTCTTTCCCTTCCCTGTTTGTGGCCGATATTCAAAATATCCAATACCCCACGCTTCCCCTAACACTATCAATTCCTTTGTGCTCTGCAGATGAACAGGCTGCAGATCAACAGTTCATTCCCAGGAGCAAAATGATTTGGCAGAAAAGGAATGAGATAAGATTAGGTATGTTTGATCTCATATCAGCAGTGGCAATACTTGCACAAAGGAGACATTTCTCCTACCAAGCACTTACTTTCTTCTTCATTCTTGTCAGAATATCTTCCAGGTCACGGGTGGAAAGAGATTGTTCCAAAAGCCTTTTAAATTTTTGGTGGTTCAGCATCATTTTCACCATCTCCTGTCCATAATGCCTAAAACAAGAAAGAAAGAAAGGAAGAAAGGAAGAAAGGAAGAAAGGAAGAAAGGAAGAAAGGAAGAAAGGAAGAAAGGAAGAAAGGAAGAAAGGAAGAAAGGAAGAAAGGAAGAAAGGAAGAAAGGAAGAAAGGAAGAAAGGAAGAAAGGAAGAAAGAAAGAAAGAAAGAAAGAAAGAAAGAAAGAAAGAAAGAAAGAAAGAAAGAAAGAAAGAAAGAAAGAAAGAAAGAAAGAAAGAAAGAAAGAAAGAAAGAAAGAAAGAAAGAAAGAAAGAAAGAAAGAAAAGAAGGTGAACAAGCAAAGGAGGAGTGTTAACAGAAATAGCTGATACCTTAACCTCAGCAGCTGCCATACCTGCATGAGAAGGCATTACCTACTCAGCAAAGAGAGAGATTTACCTCCACTTGTCACTGCACAGTGCTGTCAGCTGAACACAAGAGGCAAGAGGAGAACGTGGGGCAACAGAAAAATACAATCTCACTCTGAAACTGTGGGTGCGCTTCTGTGGCATCGAAGGATCCCAGGGAACAAGCGAAACACCTCTGCTTTGAGTCAGAGCTTATGAGCAGTGCCTTGCTGCCATTGCACAGGAATTTGCCTTTCTTTAACTGGCAGGGAAGCCAGGACCAAATGCCTCATGCTTGCTTTTGATTATTCTATACCATATGTATGCACAGGGACAGCTAGTTGCTCATGCCTTCTTGGCAGCTATTAATGGGAATTGAATCCTCAAAGTAAGGGGATTTTTTGGGGTGGTTTGGGTTGATTTTGCCACTAGGAAACCACAGTTCTCTTCAAGAAGCAATTTGGAGGTCATTCAGCCACAGAGAAGAGCATTATAGGAATCTGCAGAAGAGGTTTAGAAAGACTGAATACATTGGCTAAAGACCCCTGGAATCATTCAAGTCCCAGGAAGTTGGCAATGCTCCCTCTTGCGGGACAACCTCAGGTTCCCCAGCACAGTCATTTCCCCAGACAAGCCAGGGCAGTGGTCACAGCACCAAGGCTGACAGAGCTCAAGAAGCCTTTGGACAATGCTCTCGGGCACATGGAGTGACCCTTGGGGGGCCCTGCACACGGGCAGGAGCTGGACTCGATGACCCTGATGGGTCCCTTCCAACTCAGCGTATTCCGTGACTCTGTGAACCTCATCCACACAGTGAGGGAACTTGATATTTCCTTTAGCTTCCACTCTTTTGTGGTTTTGCCCTTTACAGCCAGACACCCAACAGTTTTCCTGTTTTAGGAGGTGAAATGAAGATCATTACCTTGTGTCCTTGTGACAGTCCTGAGCAAGCGTCCCTGCCGCGTGCGCCAGCCTCTCAGCCCTGGGCGTTCCTGCGAGCTTCGTGACTCCAGTTTTCTCCATCAAGGACAGGAGGAGTTGGGCCGCGCACTTCCGCACCTGGACGTGGCGGCTCCTGGGAAGAAGAGAGCGGACACTGGGGCACAGGGAGCAGAGGGACACAGCGCAGGCCTTGGCCAGAGCATGCTCCCTGTCATTGCTGGGGGAAGGAGGCCTGGGCTCTCCCTGACACTTGGGACACCTGTAGAAGGTTCTGTCCGCAGAGAAACACAAAGTTAGCACTGTACAGAAGGACTGCCTGCAAGCAAGAGCGAGGAATTCAGTCTCCCTGCACTATCTGATACTCAACATCTTTCCCCAAATTCACTCTGAGAAAGGGGGAAATTAAAGACAACCCAGGCTGACCCATCAGGGGCCAGCCACTACACAGACAGCCGCAGCAGGATTGAGGATATTTGCACCCATTTACCCCCAAATCTGCAGACCTTGGGAAAGAAACAAATGCAGGGAAAACACGCTGTGGGACGTGAAGTTGCAGAATATCCAGCAATGCAGCGAGTTTCTTCTGTGAGGCTTGGCAAGAGATACATCTGAACGTTTGCCCCTTTTCCAAAGCTGAGGAAAGGGTGGCAGTCAGTTTAGCCAGGTTGTCCTGTTCTAGACAGTGTCTCTTGGGGACTATCAGGCCCAGCACCAACACTTAAGGCAGCACCTGCTTCAGCTGTCCCATGGCAGTCGGCCTGTGAAGGTGCCTGTACAGTGATTCATCATCTCAAGGCTAACATGAGACATCAGTTGGAATAGCAAGTTGGGCTCTAAGGCCAGGACAGTCCTACAAGACTCCTCTTGGCAGGAGCTGCACCTGCTGTGCAGGCTGTGCCACACCCAGCACGTTCTCCCCCCATGTGCTCCATGCCGCAGCAAGAACCCTCCTTACTTCTCAAGTGAATGGCATAATGAGGATGCATGGTTTTTCCCAAGGCCTCTGTGGTTAGGGCTGTGAAATATCAAAGAGCGCTCACAGCTGCAGTTGCAATTGTCCCTCTTCCCACAAAACCACAGGGCTCTATCCTTAGCCTTTGCAGGCACTTGCACTTGCCCGCCATTCACCACATCTAGGCAACTCGGACAGACTGGGAGAACTCCAGGAAGCAGCAGCAAGCTGAGTCAGGGGAGGTTGAGGTTGGATATCAGGAAAAAGTTTTTCACCCAGAGGGTGGCTGGGCACTGGAACAGGCTCCCCAGGGCAGTGGTCACAGCACCAAGCCTGAGAGAGTTCAGGAAGCCTTTGGACAACGCTCTCAGGCACATGGTGTGACCCTTGGCGTGTTTGTTCTGTGCAGGGCCAGGAGCTGGACTCAATGATCCTGATGGGCCCCTTCCAACTCAGCATATTCTACAGCTCTGTGATTCTGTCAACTAAAGGGCTGCACGAGGGCAGAAATAGGTGACAAGAGGAAAGAAGTGAGGTTGATTGGAGAATCAAGTCACTGAGTTCACAGAGATGCAGGATACAGGACCCTTCCCTCCCACCATTCCCATTCTCTCTCTCAGCCCTTCTCCCCCCCACACAATAGAAGGTGAAGAATATCACTAAGAGAAGAAGAACCTACTGGACTCCACTGTCCATGAGAGCAGTCATTGCTCGTGCAGGAGTCACATGCTCCACCATGACTCCCAGGGTGTGACTGGCTGCTTCCTGAACAAACTCTGGGGAGTTCCACACCATCTGGAGAAGGACCCGAGCAACCTCATCCACCTCCGAGTCCATGTCCTTCTGCAAGGTCACAAAGAGCTCTCCAAGAGTGATGATTGCAGAGTAAGACACCTTTGAGCGAAGGTTGGTCACCTGGGGAAGTCATGAGGGGGAACATAAGAATCACCTTGAAAAGAAAACCAGTTGCCTTAGACAAAAGTCCCAGGAAATGGCAACACTTCCCGCTGTGTCCAGGGGAACACAAAAGCACAGGCAGAGCAGAAGAGCACAAGCACAGAAAGGCACTTCACTCTGGCACCTACTTGTGCTAGGCCTCAGGCCTGCTTCCTGCAGGCCTAAAACATATTCTTTCACTTAAAGTGTTCTACTTAACTCTTCTGGAATGTCCACTGCTTTGGTTTTAGGCCCTTTCATTCAAAAAACAAAGAAACAAATTAAAGCAAGGGCTGCTCTCAAGCCATAAAGGCACAAGTCATAAAGACAAAAGAGTCATTTGCTCCTGTTTGAAAAAGCAACAGCAGCAGTTGAAGCCCTCAGCCAGGAAACAGAAAACACAGGCTCAAGTCTACAGACTAATTGGCAGTGTTGAATTACAGCTTGGGCAGAGATTTGGACTGCAGCAATTAACAGAATTAGTGTCTCCGCTTCTGCACTTGCACGTTGCACTGTAATGGCAGCTCGCTCCAAGAGGAGAGTGTCAGATGCCCGACCTACCAGTAAATAGAGCTACATGTGCACACAGATCCTATAGAGAGCTGACAGACATGAGAAAGATAAGGTCTAGAAACAGAAATGAAGGCAGTCCCTGAGCACACAGGGAGATGAACAAGCACATATCTACTCTACACACCGTGTATGAAGCACGGAGGACGACTCAGAACAATGTTCTTACCTCGTTGGTAAGTGCCAAGCAAACCTCACGAAGTCTACAAAGAAGGACTTCTGAGTGGGACTCAGCCAGGTGTTTGATGCTGAAGAGTCCCTTCTCCTTCAGCTCCCTGAAAGGCAAGTACCAAGAAGATTGACTTTCTCTCCACCCAAGAACTAGGCAGCACCCTCTGAATTTACCAGGCTGGCGGCTCAGTCAAACAAAGGGAGGTGCTTTTCAAGCAGTCCTTGATGAAATCGTGGAACTCGCTGCCACAGGTTGCTGTGGCTGTCAAAAGCATACACAAATCCAAGAGGCAAATAGAGGGCTTTCAGAGTCTTCATTTGTGGCTGTTTAACAAGACAGCCTTTCTGAAGTCTCTGGCACATGAAGTCCCTATGTCAGTGCTTCCTGGAGGCTGTGAGACCGTGCCATGCTGCTGTTTCTTGTCACCTCCCTGTACCTGTCCCTGAGACACAGTCCCATTGGGCTGCGTCTGGGGCATTTTCCTTCTTTGCCAGCCCCAGCAGGCAGTTCAGCAGTGAGAGTCTGCACTGGCACTCTGTAGCTGAGTTTCCACTCTGCAATCTAGGCCTGTCTGTCACCCACTCCACTCCACCTCACACATTCCCCAGGAAAGCAGCAGGATGCCCCAGAAGATTCCACACCAGGGCAAGAACAGATGAAAGTCTGGCTTTCCCAAAAGCCCCTACCTAAAACAACAGCAACATGTTATTTACAAGGTGCAAACAACTCCCTCTCTCAGCACTTGCTTTGTGCAGGACCTGAGCTACAGGAAGGCGCGTGATGCATCGGGGCTGCAGCGCAGGGCTGGCGGCCGACGCCACGGGCATCCCTGAGTGTCACCCGGACCCCCCCCACAGCTGCAGAAGCTCTCTGCACCTCACAGGGCACCAAACAGAAATGGGGAAGAGAAAGCAGAAGAGAAAGGGCAGAGCAAAGGCGAGCAGTGAGTAGATGATAACCCAGACATCAAAAAGACAACCAATATCACCTAACATTTGTGGGGTTATCACCTCTGGACTTCTACAGGCCTCCTTCTGTCTGTGTCTAAGTTTGGGACACATTGTGAATATTGACAAAACATCTCAGGCCCATATGAAGCAGTGAGAAGGAAACAGTTGAATTGCAAAAGTGCAAGATTCCTAGAGGATTTTATTTCTTTTTCCTTCTCTTCTGCCATGAGCCCCTCAGGACTAATGACAGGCTGAGTGACTCTATAGCACAACTCAGTGCATTTCTCAGAAAGAAGAACTCCCTGTAGCTGCTCCTAGGACTCACATGCGGAAGGTCACAGGCAGACCCTGACTCCTGCCACTGCTGCCAGCAGTGGGGCCAGAGACAAATCTCACTCAGTCCCACTGGGCCCCGAGGCACCCAAATCTCTACACTCCAAACTGCTGCCATCCTGCTTCTGGCTTCAGCCAGCAAATCATCTTGTCCCACAGCTTTCTCTCTTCCCTCAAGATTTCCTTTGCAGCCCCACAGGGCAGCAGGCAAAGCAAGGAAACAGCACGGACCTGCTGCAGCTGGAGCACTGCTGCAGACCAAGGCCAAGAAAAGGCTGCTCTCCAATCTTTATCCTCTCTCTGCTCTGGAGTGGTTTCACTGGTGCCCCTCGGCCCTCTGGGCTGTTGGGGCTCAGAGGCACTAGCAAGATACTCTCCTAACCTACCTTAACGCTAAGAGGGAGACAGAGTGAACGGGGCCTTTCTTACCAGTCATCGCTGCTGAGCAAGGAGAGTGCCTCGAGCAAGGACTGCTGTGGCTCCAAAGAGGCTCCGTCCTTCTGCCCCTTCCCACGGAGCGGCTCCTCTCGGCGCTCGGCACCAGTGGCCGTCTGCGGGGTCACTGTAAGGAGAGGGTCAGCCATGAGCGCTGCAGCCCCGGGCAAGGCACCCCGCCATGGAGCGGCCTGCAGCCCCATCTCCCAGCCAGGCTTCCATGAGGTACAAACTGGCACTGGCTCAGAGAATTCCCTGCTCTCTGGCTCCTTGCTTTCTCCCAGCCCCCCCAGCTGGGCACAGCTCCTTGGCTCAACCTGACAATTGCCCACACAGCGCCAGCTCCCAAGTGCCACAGGTACCACCGCCAGTGGCACCTTCCTGAGGCCGCAGAGCTCCCACTCCCTGGGAGACAGTGCCCACCAGCAGGACTTGCTCCCCAGGAGGGACCCCTCAGCTGCCTCTCCTGTCTCAGCGCCCTGATTTCCCCGAGCCCTGAGGACAGAGGCACTCTGCAACTCCCTGAGGAAAGACCTGCAGCTGCCTCGTGACAGCACCAAGCCGAGCCTGAACAACCGAGTCCTGCTGGGCCCGGCTGAATCCCCTCAGAGCAGCTACCAGGGAACAGCGATACCTGACCCTTCACACCTCACAGCGCCTCTGTTCCCATTGGCTTCAAATATTCTAGACAGAGGGCAGCTGAGTGCACTTACATTTCAGCCTGCTCTTGGGAAGGGAGTAGTTCATGGATTTTGTTCTTTCTAAGCATCATGGATCTTTACTATTTCAGTAAAATACACACTGGCTGTATTTGAAAGATGCTGAGGTGAAATTTGTTTGTCATCAAATGGACTAGTGTGCACACTGTGCAAGACTAAGCTTTCTCTTGTGGAAAAATGGAATCTCTAGCCCAGATGGTTGATAAAAAAGCCTTCCAAATGCAAATTGATGATAAGAATACGTAAATACAGATGCAGATTGTTGGCAGACACAATCTCTTGACAGTCGGTTTACAAGGTATGAGAAAATTCAGATGATAAATGCATTTCTTAAGAAACCCACTGGTCATCCAAAGGACTGTTGATCATCAATTTCATGTCATGCACTCAACAGGTCGTTTTCTAATGTGTACAAGGAAACATCTGAGCTGTGTCAAATGATGGAGTTTAAATATTGCACAGAATCTAGATGAACTGCTCTAGACTCTGTAGAAGTTTTGTGCTACCCTGCATGTTCTCACACAGTATGGACGAAGCGTAACATCAAAAATATTCAGATGGGAGCTAATCTGGCTGTCACTGGTGTACCCCTGTCACTGCCATCAGTGGTGTCACTGCAGAAGGATGTCGATGTACACAGCTATATTCAATAGGAATGGGGAGCCACGTCAGGCTAGTTCTGGTCAATTGTGACCATGGAAGTAGCATCACTAGAAAAGAGCACTCAAAGTATCATTCCTAGCTCCCTTCTTCTTATCTCACCCTACTCAGGATCACAGCACAGGCAGGCTGCCCTCACAGGAGAGGCAAGAGCCACCAGGGACTATATGCTGTGTATTCACTGCGGGCAGCAAACAGCCTGGGAGCAGCAGGCAGCCCCTCCTGGCTGTCACCTGCTACACAGGCCGCTGTATTTGGGTGGGGTGACCCAGGAGGCGCTGCTTGTTCCCTCTTGGCATTGCAGGCCGTGGGATGGCAGCAGCAAGAAGCCATTGGGCACTTCTGGGAGCAGCAGCACGGCTGCACCAAGTGGCTGACTGCCATGCAGAGACAACCCTTGCTGGGAGAGCAGGAAAGCTGGCTGCAGAGCTGGACAGCAGCACAGGCAGAGGGCCAAGATGGAGAGTGGACAATTGATCGTGGTGGTACTCGTAGGTGCACAGTGAGCACACCCTGCCAGACTGCCCCGAGCTCATCCCTGCAGTTACAGCTGCCTCCTGGCACCAGTGCTGTAGTTTGCTCTATCAGGATGGGCAAAAGCCAGAGCTTAGCTCTTCACCACTACTTTATGCAGCTCAGCTTTCCAATGGATCAATAAGAACCAACTGCTCCAGTTCTGCCGAGCTGGAGTAACTCAAGAGTAGATTTGCTGTTCATTCTCAGCACAGGCTATGAACCCAAGATCCCAGCTGTGGTGGCTGAGGCAGGAGGCGGTTTGTGCTCCTTGTGCAAGGAAAGCCGGTGCAGGAAAAAGCTGCTGTGGAGCAGGCTTACCTGAGGAGTTGCGTGGGAAGCTGCCGTCTCCATGGATGATGGGCTTCTTGGGCAGTAAGGGCACGTTGTCCTGCTTCCTCAAGACCTTCTTCTTCATGGCACTACCAGGGTGTTTTCTCTGCACACTGGAAGCTGTGCCATTGACAGGCGGTAGGCTAAAGCCTGCAGAGACCAAAGAGGAGCTTGGAAGTGGAGGGTGACAATGGAAAGGCCCAGAAAACTTGCTGGAGCTGGGCAATGTCTCTTTGTTATCCCAAAGAACTTCAAGTATAACAGTGGCACAGTACCATGGGAAAGTGATCACAGAATAAGAGACTCCTAGAAGAGTTTGGGTTGGAAGGAACCGTTAACCACCATCTAGTCCAGCCCCCATGAGCAGGGACATCTTCAGCTAGATTCACCTAGGTTCCTCAGGGCCCCATCTAACATGGCCTTGAACACCTTCACGGATCAATCAACAACAGCTTCTCAGGGCAAACTCTCCCAGTGTTTCATCCCTTTCATTATAAAATAAATCTTCCAAATATCTAATTGAAATCTACCCTCTTCTGGTTTAAAACCAAATTGCAGTGATGCTTCCCCGAAGAAACAAGGAAACCCCAGTAGTGCTTTGCTTTTGTTTTCCTGTTTCAGAGGCTGGCTGGGGAAGTTACCAAAAGAAAGCGCAGATAACCTTGCCTGATGCCCTCGGGCTGAGTGCTGCCTCCTGAGGTCCCTGCTGCTGCCCTGGGGCAGCGCACACAGCACTGCAGTCAGGGCCCCTCAGCCGGGATTCAGTCGGGAACGCTGCTTGCTCTTGGGGCTACACCAGAAGCACTGGCTCGGGGCTTCAGCACAGCTCTACAGCGCCAGCTCCTCAGCAGGGAGTGGTGGGAGAAGGGTCTCTGGGGTTTTCATTAGAAGGAGTTGAATTTTGTTTCTTCCAGGTTGCACCTTGGTTGAAAAGCATTCTTTTGGACCCACTTTTCCTGGAGGCTGCTATCCAGGAGAGAGTCTGAAGCCCCAGTGTACTTTGCAAGACAGAATTTTACACTCTGAAGGACTTCAGAGGGGAAGGTGGGAAGCTGATATTCTGTTATGGACTCAGTGAGGCCATGGGCAAGACACTTCATGCCTCTCCATTTTCCTTTGGGGACCGGAAATACATCCTATGCAAACTCCCACTCAGATGCAAGTGTAACAGCCCCCCAGTCTGAGGGCAACACTGTGCAGAGGGCAAGCAAGTGATCAGAAAGGACCACAGGTGTAGCAACCACTTACTTGTTGCAGCTCCATCCCCAGGGTCAACTGTCTGTGGAGGCAGCTGCAAGGACGTTTCCTTTTTTCTCTCTGTCTTGATCTCTTTCTCCAAAAGCTCCATTGGCATCCGCTCTAAGTTCCTTTGAGCCAACATGCTCAATGCAGCACGGACCTACATGCAATGGGAATGCATCACAGACTGTAAGCAGAGACACACAAACCAGACACAACATCTCATCAGGAGCACAGAGTCCATAGAGTTCCACAGTCCTTGATGCAGCTCCATGTACATTCCAATGGTTTCTGAAGAATGTCAGAAATTACACACAGTGAGGTAGAATGCATTTACATTTGGCAATTACACACAGTGAGGTGGAATGCTTTATTGCCATAACCTCCCACTGCTCCAAGGTACTGTTTCTCAGCCTATGTCAAGAGGCCCTGCTTGAAGCAAGAAAATCACAGGAGTGCTCCAAGACAGATGAAGAGCCCACGTGACCAGTGAGCAGGCAGTTCCCTTCCTACAGACCATGGCAGGAGAATAAAAACCATGTGCAATACACAGCAAGGAGGGGTAATTAGCTGTTGCTTAACACTCATGGCCAGGAATTGCAGCTGTTTCTCACTTCTGGCTTCTGAAGGACTCAGCTGCTCTCAGAGACCGTGAGGCCAAAAAGACGAGTCACGTGAAAACAAGTTGCAGAAACATTGATGTTAATGTGTGGAAAAATTGAGAATGAGAGGGCTGTGAGATACAGCAAGAAAGGTAACCAGGAAAAATCAAAGTCTCCCATTTTATTTTGCAGCCTTGCTTACACTGAACATTAGAATCCTTGCCCACATTCACTGATGTGTAGCTTGCTCTGCCATTCAGAACTTCTCTACAAGGGCCTTTGCACATAAAGAATGCTTCTGGCATGACCTTAGCACCATCTCCAAACCAGTGACCTTGCCACCACTGGAAATAGCCAAGCAATTGCTCTGTAGCTGTCAAATATATGCCCAAGAGAATCCCCATCCCCCAAGAGTGGAAGATGATGATTTTCAGGGACATTTTGGGCCTAGCACTAAACAGTCACTGGAAAGGAAGTCTGCTCATCCCTGTCCTTATCCCTCACCTTTCGAAAGCCATCCTTCAGGGCTTCGGCACTCGTAAGGCCAGCACTGGTGGGGTGATCCGTCTCCTTGGCCTGGCTCAGTGGGAGCCCTGTTAATGGAAGCAAAGGTTCCTGGAAATCTCTGGCACACTTCAAGCCCCCAACAGCTGGGCAACAGGCAAGACAGCTTCCAGATTGCAGAGCTCTGATAAGACCCAGAGATTGTGTCTGAGAGCAGCAAGGTACATATGCCAGCAGAATGAAACCTCCTGCATGATGGAGGCCTCAGCCCTGGATGCTGGAGAGCTGCTGTGTTTGATAGAGAAGGGCAGAGACAGAGCTTGCTCTTGACAGAGATTCTTATCTGTCCTAATTCATGCTGATTTTAGTAAACATCTTCTTCCTGGTTCCTAAAAGAACTCCCGGGTTCTAACACCCGTAAGCATTTAGATCAATATTTTCTTCTCTTTGTGGCAATATTTTAGAGGACATGAAAAAAAAGCTTAGCATTGCAGGAGTGTAAGCAAAACGTGAATTGTGTTCTTGAAACTGGATAATTTGCTTTCCCCAAGGATTTTCATTCTAAACTGGGTGAGACTGGGCCACTTTCAGGCCAGTCTGACTAAAGGCTGATTTTCCTAATGGAAGTGGAACAATGTAGCTCATTCTGAAACACTCTCCAACAGAGCCCTTAAAACTCAGAGGATGAATCACTCTTTACACGGCTTCACAGAGGATAAAAACACGTGGCAGCAAAGAAGCAGAAAACCAATGCCTTAAATCAGGATTTTTTGCCCAGCAAAATGGTCAGCTTAATAATAAAAAAGAGTCAGATATGGGCTTTGAGGAAGGAGGGCTATTCTGGATTGGGGGCAAGGCCTTGGAAGGTAAGAGCATCTGGGAAGTTGACAGGGAAACTACTGACTCCGGGGTAACCTCCTTGGGACCAGTGCAGTCAGCCCCAAGTGCAAAGTGGAGACACAAAATATAACAGAGGCCACAATGCCAACATAAAGCATCGGAAGCTACAGTATTTCATGTGAGAGATTCCCTGGAAACCTCTAAAGAGCTGCACAGGGAAACACGCTCCTGCCCGCAGCCACTTGAGGCAGGCCAGGGAGACACCCTGACCCACTTGCACAGAGCCAGCACAGGAGCAGCCTGGCCTCTGGGCTGCCCTGGGACAGCAGAGAGCCCAGAGGCCTGTGCTTTCCAGGAATGGCTCAGCTGCACACGCACCCTCCTGCTCCTCTCGCGGCCCCACAGCTGAGCAGCCCTACAGCTACACGGGGCACTGGGAGCAGCACAGCTCATTGCAGGGGGCACATGCAGGGCAGAACTGTTCCCTGGCAATGTGCCCAGGCTCTCTAGGCTGGCACAAGAGCCCTCCTCCCGCCAGAGAGCGGCCCAGCTCCCGCCTTACCTCTTTGTGAGGCTGAGCCATGCTCAGCCTTCACCTTGTCCTCCCTGGCAGTGACCCCGGGGGCAGCGCTGCTCAGCTGCCCCTGCCGGGGCTCCTGGGCCAAGGCCCCCTGAGCAGGCTGCGAGCGGAGACCTGCACTGCCAAGGCCGGGCTTCCGCGCATCAGTCTTCAAGCCAAAAAGTTCAGCCAGTTCCCTTGGGAACAGAGGCATCCCAGGTCCTATCACACACCATGAACTCTTTCCCTTCTTCCTCTGGGTTTTTGTTGTAGACTCAGAAGAAGCTGTAGATCAGGTACAAGGGAAGAAGTGAGTTAGTTGATCTCCCACCTTTACAATCACCACAACTAATGGGTGAGGCACTCAAGGGGTTATTTATTATTGAGAAGATCGCTTTGTTTTTATTTTTCATGAAACTAGCATCACTGTAATTGCTCTGAGCTGTATGGAGCTGGCAGGACAGGAGAGAGAGATTCTACTACTTTACTTCTGTGCTGCTCATGGCTCATCCACTACTTGGGGATCCCTTTCCTTCCAAACAGTTGGCAACCCACAGGGGTCTCTAGAATTTGACAATTCCACCTAGGAAGTAATTGCTTTCCCAAGCCAGTTTTCAAGGCCTTTGTTTCTGTAACTCCCCCTCAGTTCTTGGTTGGGTTTTCTTGGTGGTTTTTCTTTCTCTTTACAACAAAGGCAGTGCTGGGACACAAACAATGGCACCCCATGTGTTAGAAGCAAAAGAAGATTTGCAATCAAATTTAGATGTCCCCAGTATTCAAGCAGCCCATATCTGTAGGGAACACATTGTTCATGCAAACGTCCCAGCTTTCTCTGCTTTGTTGCTCCAGGAGTTTATTCCCTGCTTTCCTTCCTGCAGAGACACCCAAACCCAACATAAACATGACCTGCCTCAAAACATTTCTGATCTTTGCTAATCCCGACAATTCAAAATTTTCTTAATGGAAATGGCACGGGGCAGGTTAATCTGAAATGCTCTCCATTGGAGCTTTTGAAACTCAGAGAACTAATCTTTCTGTACAGGCCTCCACCAATGATAAATCGTTTTTCTGCATCAGCAAAATTGTTTCTTCAAATCTCATCTCTCCTATCATTCCACGCCCAGAGATGGCAAAGGAACAACAACACTGGCATTGAGGCTTTGAACTTGAAAGCAGGGGCTGACACACATGCACCAGACACCTCATTTGGTCTGGCACAACTCTTCTTGTCAGGGATCAGGCAAGGCAGGGAGGGGGGACAAGGCAGAAGGCATCTCCTCCCCCAGCCTCAGCCTGCAATACTGACACAGGCAGAGAGAGTCAGGGAAGAGATTTGTCCTTGTGAACCTGCCATAGGTGGCTTTAGGCTTGTGCTGTCAGAGGATGACAAACTCTGATCCTGCATAGGCTGCATCCATTTGGAAGTCTCCTTCCCCTTAACTGGAACATTCACAAGGCCTTTCTGTCTAAGGAGGTTTCCCTATTTCTCCCCGTGCAAAACCAGGCAATGTCCATGAATCTCCTTCAGATCTCAAAGGGCTCAGCACAGAAACTGCCCCAAGGGAAGGTGTCCTCCTTCAAAGGCAGGAGGAAGGAGTGGGAACATTTCTCCTTTCATGCTAAATGTCTTTTTTTCTCTACTAATTATGACCTTAGAAAGGGTGCAGGGAGATGAAAGGCATGTGCACGATGGAGAGGAATGTTTTCTGTTCCTGCGGTGCATTTCCCAAGCCCCAAGGTACCAGTGCAGCTCCTGGAGTAATTTTCACTGCACCACTGGAGCACACTCCCAGTGACCAAGCTCTGGGAGAGCCCATCAAGGAATTGAAAGGAATTTGAAGACATTTAAACCAGGATGGTTTTCAACCAAACTGCCACAATGCCACCCCATGGTCAGCATTCCAATGGTCATTTTAGGACAGACATGCCCTGTACCTACCTGCATGTTCAGAGTTCTTGTCTTTGCTTCTGCTGCTGGATCTTGGCCTTGAGAAAAGGGAGGACAAAAGAATATATGAGGAGGTAGAAAGAGAAGGGCATGGAATGTGTGTAGCATCAAAGGAGGCAAACCTTCTTAGCATGGTCCCCCTGATGAAGGAGGAAATGCAACACATAAACCCAACACGATGCAAAGCTGAGGAATTGTGTCATACATGAAATCCCTATTTGTCCTTGGTCTTTGCATATTAAGTGCTTTATTTAATTAATTTTGAGTTAACTATTTTTAAATTGAATGTTACAATTAACCCATCTGCCCAGGTACAAAAATCCAGTTCCACTATCAGTGTTTCCATTTGTTTAAAGTTTATTAATAGAGTTGCACCCTTCCCAGTTAAAATTTTCCCAGTTAAAAATCACAAACTTGCCCCTTTTCAAGCTTCAAACCACTGGTACACCATAAGAGTTACCTTTCCTGTGTTTACTGTATACTTTTACAAGTGTTTTGAGATGTGTTGGACTTGCATTCCAAGGCCAAAACCCTACCCAGTCTTAATAGCCAGCAGCTATTTATAGCCACGGCCATTACTCTGCAGGCAAGTCCCATGGCAACCTGAATACCTGAATTTTAATGAAAGTATTGTATTCCCTTATCTCTAACTGATACCACCCCCCCCCCCCCCCCTTGACAACGATGAGCCATTGGTGGACGAAGATGATCCATCAAAAGGAAAGCACCAATCGCCTTGGACCGAAGGGGCGGGCTGTGGGTGGGCTGTGGGCGGAGCAAAAACTCTAAAAAGGGCGAAGCCGAGAGGCGGGGTCTCTTCTCTCTTCCCCTCTTGCTCTCTCCAGACTAGCTGTGGGGGACATCAGTGCTGGCATTAAAAGCCTTACCCCTTTTAAGGGGCTTTTAGTAATTTTTTTAAGTCAACCCAGCACTGCAAGTTCTTTTTCTCTACCTGAGGTCTAGTGCTGTCTCAGCCAGAAGATCTCAAATCCCTGCGCTCCTGGGGCATACCATCTACCGAGCCATAGGATCCCAAATTTTTATATTTTTCTGATTTCTGTAATTTTTCAATTTTTCTGTTTTCAATAAATTAATCTTTTTAAGAGTTGTCTCATTTCTCACAATTGTCCAAAAGTCTTCAGGTGCTGGAATCCCACAGAGCTTGCCAAGCTCTGGCTGAAACACAGCAGTCATTCTTCAACTTGCATCAGACCTGCCCAGTTCTCTCCTTTTGGAGCCAAGTGGCTCCTACAGCCTCTGTGAAGCAGCAAGAGCTGCTGAGCTGAGACACAAGTCTGTATGGAGGGCAGCTACTTTTGTTCTGCTGCCAAAGCTTGACTTTGCCTGCTCATGCCTTACACTGGTGACAGTCTCGGGCTACATGGGGTCATAGCACTGCTCTCTCCTGAGAATGACAGTACACCTCCTTGCTCTTTCAAGGACAAACAGGCCTTTTCCAACTCAGCTGCTAGGTAAGGATATTCAGTTTGCACTTTAAAAGCCCTACGGAGGCTTTTCAATTGGAATGATACTTCTGGGACTCCTTCTTTATCCTTGTCACTAGGATAAGCTTGACAGCTACATTTTCTCACACATATATCCAAGCCAATATCTTTGCATCAGGTACAGTCCTATAACTCTTCTCTAGCACCTTGCCCTCTTTGATCTTAAGCCCAGATCGAAATACTAAACATGGATCAGATTATACATCTGTACCCCAAGTTTTATCTGGGCTCTGGTTTCAAGGTGGAGGCCCAGGCACAGAGAAGTCACACCTGACATTTACAGAAGCAGCACCTGAATTTGCAGACACCTCCTCAGTAGCCAATATTTGCCCTGACATATCCTCATGGCTGCAGAAGTTGACAGTCAAGGATCACAGTATTCAAAGAACCGCAGTATCCAGATCCATGCAATACAGTTCCCAAATGACACCACAAACACCACAGAGGGAATCAGTAGCCAAGTCCAGCAGAGGACCTGTTCTGAGGTGCTCTTAAGCCCTGCCTCCTCTTCCCCACAACCACCTCTGCTCTTAGGGCATATGGTGTTGGGTTTGCCATTGTGCTGGATCACCACAGATGGGCCAAATGGGGAATACACTGAGGTTTGCCTAAATACATGGGAGAGATGACTGTGGAAAATAACCTCACGAGACAGGAAGAGCGAGGGGAACAGCACACTGGAGCAGCAGACACCTTGGCTTACCTCATCTCCTGGGACTCCTGGAAATCCAGCTGTGGAGAGCTTGGGACAGATGCTGCCGCACTGCTCACAGGGGGACTCACTGCCTTGCGTATTGGGGGGATCAAAGGTGGTCCCAATGACCCCTTCTTCATATCCCCACCACTGGAACACAGCAAGGAAGCCTGCAAAGAGTAGAACACCGTACTCCTCAGATCCAGCATCCAGCCTTGCCCCCATTTATGCCTGAAGACATTTAGCCATGCTCTTAGCTGGGACCTGGCAGAAATGTCAAACTGATGGAGCAACTTGGTCTAGGACAGGGAATGGAAAGGGAAGTGGTGAGGGAGAGACCATGTCCCACATTTGCCACCACTATCCCTGTGCTCACTTCTCTGGAAATGTGGCTACATTCCCAGATGGCATCCACATGTTTGGCACCAAGATGTTCTGCTGTGCCACTGCCTCCACTGGCCTTTTGGATCGTATGGGAATGGCCTTGGATCCCTATTCTCTCCCTGTCCCTAAAGCACCTAACAGCCAGTGCTGATCTCCAGCCAAGTCCCCACAAAGCCATCCTGCAGGATGTCCAAACCTGCTTTTCTCAAGCCCCTCATTTCTGCTGCTGCTTCCCTTCCCTCGTACAGTTCCCCAGCAGCCTTTGAGCCCCGATGCTGCTGAGCTCTGGGCATGCTCGGTGCTCTCTCTCCAGCTCCCACACATCCATCATCTCAGGCTCACTGGCATTTAGGAAGTTCTGCCGAGCTCCCTGCCCTGCTGCTCTCTGGAAGGCCTCTGCCTGCCCAAGTTGCTCCAGGGCCCCCATGCCATGTCCAGCAAGCGGGGTGGAGGCAGCGCGGCCAGATGCACACCCTTCCTTAGTATCCCATTGTCCCTGGCACAGCTAAAGAGCCAAATCAGGCCCTGTTCAAACTTCAGTGGAAGGATCAGTTCCTCTCAGGGATACGCTGGGCCCTTTCTCAGCAAGGCTGGAATCAAGTACACAAGCCTTGGGTTGGACATTCTGTTTAGCAAAGCTGTTGTTCATCTGCCTCCTCCTGCACCCCACGGCAAACCCAAAACAACTGCAGGTCCTGGCCCTGCTGCAAAGGCAATCGTGGGGGTGGGCTCTGGGCTGCTCTCCCCATGGCCACCTGCCATCCCTTCCCTCTGGACAAAGCCATGCCAGAATGCACAAAGCTGCCCAGAAGCTGATGAAGTCTAGAAATAGCATCAGAGACAACTGGGCACAAGGGCATGGCTGTACAACTCAAAAGCTGACACAACCTGCAACTGACTTTGCAGGACTGCCTGTTCCAGCAAACACCTTTCTCCATCCAAACCGGACACAGCTGACAGAGAACACCACCAAGACACAGAGATGGTTCACACACACCCGTAGTTTACTAAATGTAGAAGGATTGGTTCACAAGATTGGCCAACTTCAGCTGCTCTGACTGCCTGTTGGTGTTTTCTCAGCCATAAGACAGAGCAGGAGCCACAACAGAGCCAGAAACCATTCAAAGACCTCCCCTGCTATTGATACTCACTGAGGACATGAAGCCTGCACTACACACCCACTGCAAAGACAGCCTGAAGTGCAGTGTCCTGCTGAGCTCTCCCTTTGCTCAGCTGCTTCCCTGGCCTCACCCCACAGCAAAAGGTCTCAGAGCTCTGCCTACAGCACATAAACTGAAAACCTTCCACACAGGACTCTAGCTTCATTTCCTTACCTTCCATCCTTTTCCCTCTGTACTCAACTCCTGGTTTGCTCTACTGTCTTCATCGTAGCTAGTGCCATTTTTCCCATTCTCCTGCTCTCCACTACATATTTTCTTTGCATTTGAAGAAGGAGAGCTCTCCTGGATGGGAGGCAATGGCTTGGAGGGAAGGAGCATAGAGGGAGATGCCATGGTAAGGCTCTTGGCAAGACTGTAGCCAGTCCGTCCTGCAAAATGGAAACACAAAATGTAACAGAGGCCACAATGCCAACATAAAGCATCAGAAGCTACAGTATTTCATTGGAGAGATTCCCTGGAAACCTCTAAAGAGCTGCACAGGGAAACATGCTCCTGCCAGCAGTCACTTGAGGGAGGCCAGGGAGACACCCTGACCCACTTGCACAGAGCCAGCACAGGAGCAGCCTGGCCTCTGGGCTGCCCTGGGACAGCAGGGAGCCCAGAGGCCTGTGCTTTCCAGGAATGGCTCAGCTGCACACGCACCCTCCTGCTCCTCTCGCGGCCCCACAGCTGAGCAGCCCTACAGCTACACGGGGCACTGGGAGCAGCACAGCTCATTGCAGGGGGCACATGCAGGGCAGAACTGTTCCCTGGCAATGTGCCCAGGCTCTCTAGGCTGGCACAAGAGCCTTCCTCCCGCCAGAGAGCGGCCCAGCTCCCGCCTTACCTCTTTGTGAGGCTGAGCCATGCTCAGCCTTCAGCTGGTGCTCCCTGGCAGTGACCCCGGGGGCAGCGCTGCTCAGCTGCCCCTGCCGGGGCTCCTGGGCCAAGGCCCCCTGAGCAGGCTGCGAGCGGAGACCTGCACTGCCAAGCCTGGGGGTCTGCACAGCATCCTTGCAGCCAGCCAGGGGCGGGAGGGCACCAGGGTGGGGAGGCCGCACAGGGCCCTCCTTAGGCATGGTCTCCATCCACTTCTTCCTTGAGGTTTTGTCTACAGAAGAAGCTGTAGATCAGGTACAAGGGAAGAAGTGAGTTAGTTGAACTCCCACCTTTACAATCATGCATGAGGCACTCAAGGGGATTTTTAAATATTGAGAAGATCACTTTGTTTTTATTTTTCATGAAACTAGCATCACTATAGTTGCTCTGAGCTGTATGGAGCTGGCAGGACAGGAGAGAGAGGTTCCACTACTTTGCTTCTGTGCTGCTCATGGCTCATCCACTACTTGGGGATCCCTTTCCTTCCAAACAGTTGGCAACCCACAGGGGTCTCTAGAATTTGACAATTCCACCTAGGAAGTAATTGCTTTCCCAAGCCAGTTTTCAAGGCCTTTGTTTCTGTAACTCCCCCTCAGTTCTGGGTTGGGTTTTGTTGGTGGTTTTATTTCTCTTTACAACAAAGACCGTGCTGGGACACAAACAATGGCACCCCATGTTAGAAGCTGCAGAAGATTTGCACTCCCCATGAGATGTCCTCAATACTCAAGTAGCCTGTATCTGTAGGGAACAAATGGGTCATCCAAATATCCCACTTTTGCTCTAATTCATGGTTCCAGGGATTTATTGCCTGCTTTCTTCGCTGCAAAGAAACGGAAACCCAACACAAACATGACCTGCCTCAAAACATTTCTGATCATGGCAGTTCCTGACAATTCAAAATTTTCTCAATGGAAGTTACATAGGGTAATCATAAAAAGAAGACCTGTCTTAAATCTGGAATTTTTTCCCCCTGTAGAACGGTCAGGTCAATATTAAAAGAGATCGCTCATTTCTACTCCAGAATTAATCCAGAAATGCCACCTTACATACTCAGCAATTCTTCTCCCCAGATGCATTCAGCATTCCAGCTTCATATCAGTAATTAAGGAACCATTCCAAAGGGGCCGTGCCCAGGATTTGGCAGAACTAACCCTGAGGCAAGGGACCAGTGGGTCAGATCCCTTTTTCTGCATCAGCAAAATTGTTTCTTCAAATCTCATCTCTCCTATCATTCCACGCCCAGAGATGGCAAAGGAACAACAACACTGGCATTGAGGCTTTGAACTTGAAAGCAGGGGCTGACACACATGCACCAGACACCTCATTTGGTCTGGCACAACTCTTCTTGTCAGGGATCAGGCAAGGCAGGGAGGGGGGACAAGGCAGAAGGCATCTCCTCCCCCAGCCTCAGCCTGCAATACTGACACAGGCAGAGAGAGTCAGGGAAGAGATTTGTCCTTGTGAACCTGCCATAGGTGGCTTTAGGCTTGTGCTGTCAGAGGATGACAAACTCTGATCCTGCATAGGCTGCATCCATTTGGAAGTCTCCTTCCCCTTAACTGGAACATTCACAAGGCCTTTCTGTCTAAGGAGGTTTCCCTATTTCTCCCCGTGCAAAACCAGGCAATGTCCATGAATCTCCTTCAGATCTCAAAGGGCTCAGCACAGAAACTGCCCCAAGGGAAGGTGTCCTCCTTCAAAGGCAGGAGGAAGGAGTGGGAACATTTCTCCTTTCATGCTAAATGTCTTTTTTTCTCTACTAATTATGACCTTAGAAAGGGTGCAGGGAGATGAAAGGCATGTGCACGATGGAGAGGAATGTTTTCTGTTCCTGCGGTGCATTTCCCAAGCCCCAAGGTACCAGTGCAGCTCCTGGAGTAATTTTCACTGCACCACTGGAGCACACTCCCAGTGACCAGGCTCTGGGAGAGCCCATCAAGGAATTGAAAGGAATTTGAAGACATTTAAACCAGGATGGTTTTCAACCAAACTGCCACAATGCCACCCCTGGGTCAGCATTCCAATGGCCATTTTAGGACAGACATGCCCTGTACCTACCTGCATGTTCAGAGTTCTTCTCTTTGCTTCTGCTGCTGGATCTTGGCCTTGAGAAAAGGGAGGACAAAAGAATACATGAGGAGGTAGAAAGAGAAGGGCATGGAATGTGTGTAGCATCAAAGGAGGCAAACCTTCTTAGCATGGTCCCCCTGATGAAGGAGGAAATGCAACACATAAACCCAACACGATGCAAAGCTGAGGAATTGTCCTTAAGCTTTCAGGTGCTGGAGTCCCACAGAGCTTGCCAAGCTCTGGCTGAAACACAGCAGTCATTCTTCAACTTGCATCAGACCTGCCCAGTTCTCTCCTTTTGGAGCCAAGTGGCTCCTACAGCCTCTGTGAAGCAGCAAGAGCTGCTGAGCTGAGACACAAGTCTGTATGGAGGGCAGCTACTTTTGTTCTGCTGCCCAAGCCTGACTTTGCCTGCTCATGCCTTACACTGGTGACAGTCTCGGGCTACATGGGGTCATAGCACTGCTCTCTCCTGAGAATGACAGTACACCTCCTTGCTCTTTCAAGGACAAACAGGCCTTTTCCAACTCAGCTGCTAGGTAAGGATATTCAGTTTGCACTTTAAAAGCCCTACGGGTGCTTTTCAATTGGAATGATACTTCTGGGACTCCTTCTTTATCCTTGTCACTAGGATAAGCTTGACAGCTACATTTTCTCACACATATATCCAAGCCAATATCGTTGCATCAGGTACAGTCCTATAACTCTTCTCTAGCACCTTGCCCTCTTTGATCTTAAGCCCAGATCAAAATACTAAACATGGATCAGATTATACATCTGTACCCCAAGTTTTATCTGGGCTCTGGTTTCACGATGGAGGCCCAGGCACAGAGAAGTCACACCTGACGTTTACAGAAGCAGCACCTGAATTTCCAGACACCTCCTCAGTAGCCAATATTTGCCCTGACATATCCTCATGGCTGCAGAAGTTGACAGTCAAGGATCACAGTATTCAAAGAACCGCAGTATCCAGATCCATGCAATACAGTTCCCAAATGACACCACAAACACCACAGAGGGAATCAGTAGCCGCGTCCAGCAGAGGACCTGTTCTGAGGTGCTCTTAAGCCCTGCCTCCTCTTCCCCACAACCACCTCTGCTCTTAGGGCATATGGTGTTGGGTTTGCCATTGTGCTGGATCACCACAGATGGGCCAAATGGGGAATACACTGAGGTTTGCCTAAATACATGGGAGAGATGACTGTGGAAAATAACCTCACGAGACAGGAAGAGCGAGGGGAACAGCACACTGGAGCAGCAGACACCTTGGCTTACCTCATCTCCTGGGACTCCTGGAAATCCAGCTGTGGAGAGCTTGGGACAGATGCTGCCGCACTGCTCACAGGGGGACTCACTGCCTTGCGTATTGGGGGGATCAAAGGTGGTCCCAATGACCCTTTCTTCATATCCCCACCACTGGAACACAGCAAGGAAGCCTGCAAAGAGTAGAACACCGTACTCCTCAGATCAAGCATCCAGCCTTGCCCCCATTCATGCCTGAAGACATTTAGCCATGCTCTTAGCTGGGACCTGGCAGAAATGTCAAACTGATGGAGCAACTTGGTCTAGGACAGGGAATGGAAAGGGAAGTGGTGAGGGAGAGACCATGTCCCACATTTGCCACCACTATCCCTATGCTCACTTCTCTGGAAATGTGGCTACATTCCCAGATGGCATCCACATGTTTGGCACCAAGATGTTCTGCTGTGCCACTGCCTCCACTGGCCTTTTGGATCGTATGGGAATGGCCTTGGATCCCTATTCTCTCCCTGTCCCTAAAGCACCTAACAGCCAGTGCTGATCTCCAGCCAAGTCCCCACAAAGCCATCCTGCAGGATGTCCAAACCTGCTTTTCTCAAGCCCCTCATTTCTGCTGCTGCTTCCCTTCCCTCGTACAGTTCCCCAGCAGCCTTTGAGCCCCGATGCTGCTGAGCTCTGGGCATGCTCGGTGCTCTCTCTCCAGCTCCCACACATCCATCATCTCAGGCTCACTGGCATTTAGGAAGTTCTGCCGAGCTCCCTGCCCTGCTGCTCTCTGGAAGGCCTCTGCCTGCCCAAGTTGCTCCAGGGCCCCCATGCCATGTCCAGCAAGCGGGGTGGAGGCAGCGGGGCCAGATGCACACCCTTCCTTAGTATCCCATTGTCCCTGGCACAGCTAAAGAGCCAAATCAGGCCCTGTTCAAACTTCAGTGGAAGGATCAGTTCCTCTCAGGGATATGCTGGGCCCTTTCTCAGCAAGGCTGGAATCAAGTACACAAGCCTTGGGTTGGACATTCTATTTAGCAAAGCTGTTGTTCATCTGCCTCCTCCTGCACCCCGCAGCAAACCCAGAACAACTGCAGGTCCTGGCCCTGCTGCAAAGGCAATCGTGGGGGTGGGCTCTGGGCTGCTCTCCCCATGGCCACCTGTCATCCCTTCCCTCTGGACAAAGCCATGCCAGAATGCACAAAGCTGCCCAGAAGCTGATGAAGTCTAGAAATAGCATCAGAGACAACTGGGCACAAGGGCATGGCTGTACAACTCAAAAGCTGACACAACCTGCAACTGACTTTGCAGGACTGCCTGTTCCAGCAAACACCTTTCTCCATCCAAACCGGACACAGCTGACAGAGAATACCACCAAGACACAGAGATGGTTCACACACACCCGTAGTTTACTAAATGTAGAAGGATTGGTTCACAAGATTGGCCAACTTCAGCTGCTCTGACTGCCTGTTGGTGTTTTCTCAGCCATAAGACAGAGCAGGAGCCACAACAGAGCCAGAAACCATTCAAAGACCTCCCCTGCTATTGATACTCACTGAGGACATGAAGCCTGCACCACACACCCACTGCAAAGACAGCCTGAAGTGCAGTGTCCAGCTGAGCTCTCCCTTTGCTCAGCTGCTTCCCTGGCCTCACACCACAGCAAAAGGTCTCAGAGCTCTGCCTACAGCACATAAACTGAAAACCTTCCACACAGGACTCTAGCTTCATTTCCTTACCTTCCATCCTTTTCCCTCTGTACTCAACTCCTGGTTTGCTCTACTGTCTTCGTCGTAGCTAGTGCCATTTTTCCCATTCTCCTGCTCTCCGCTACATATTTTCTTTGCATTTGAAGAAGGAGAGCTCTTCTGGATGGGAGGCAATGGCTTGGAGGGAAGGAGCATAGAGGGAGATACTCGGAAAGACTTGGCAAAAACGAACCTAGTTACGCCTGCAAAAGTGGAGACACAAAATATAACAGAGGCCACAATGCCAACATAAAGCATCTGAAGCTACAGTATTTCATGTGAGAGATTCCCTGGAAACTTCTAAAGAGCTGCACAGGGAAACACGCTCCTGCCAGCAGCCACTTGAGGCAGACCAGGGAGACACCCTGACCCACTTGCACAGAGCCAGCACAGGAGCAGCCTGGCCTCTGGGCTGCCCTGGGACAGCAGGGAGCCCAGAGGCCTGTGCTTTCCAGGAATGGCTCAGCTGCACACGCACCCTCCTGCTCCTCTCGCGGCCCCACAGCTGAGCAGCCCTACAGCTACACGGGGCACTGGGAGCAGCACAGCTCATTGCAGGGGGCACATGCAGGGCAGAACTGTTCCCTGGCAATGTGCCCAGGCTCTCTAGGCTGGCACAAGAGCCTTCCTCCCGCCAGAGAGCGGCCCAGCTCCCGCCTTACCTCTTTGTGAGGCTGAGCCATGCTCAGCCTTCAGCTGGTGCTCCCTGGCAGTGACCCCGGGGGCAGCGCTGCTCAGCTGCCCCTGCCGGGGCTCCTGGGCCAAGGCCCCCTGAGCAGGCTGCGAGCGGAGACCTGCACTGCCAAGCCTGGGGGTCTGCACAGCATCCTTGCAGCCAGCCAGGGGCGGGAGGGCACCAGGGTGGGGAGGCCGCACAGGGCCCTCCTTAGGCATGGTCTCCATCCACTTCTTCCTTGAGGTTTTGTCTACAGAAGAAGCTGTAGATCAGGTACAAGGGAAGAAGTGAGTTAGTTGAACTCCCACCTTTACAATCATGCATGAGGCACTCAAGGGGATTTTTAAATATTGAGAAGATCACTTTGTTTTTATTTTTCATGAAACTAGCATCACTATAATTGCTCTGAGCTGTATGGAGCTGGCAGGACAGGAGAGAGAGATTCTACTACTTTACTTCTGTGCTGCTCATGGCTCATCCACTACTTGGGGATCCCTTTCCTTCCAAACAGTTGGCAACCCACAGGGGTCTCTAGAATTTGACAATTCCACCTAGGAAGTAATTGCTTTCCCAAGCAAGTTTTCAAGGCCTTTGTTTCTGTAACTCCCCCTCAGTTCTCGGCTGGGTTTTTTTGGTTGTTTTTATTTCTCTTTACAACAAAGGCAGTGCTGGGACACAAACAATGGCACCATGTGTTAGAAGCTGCAGAAGCTTTGCACTCCCCATGAGATGTCCCTAGTACTCAAGTAGCCTGTATCTCTAGGGAACAAACGGGGCATCCAAACATCCCACTTTTGCTCCAGGGATTTATTGCCTGCTTTCTTCTCTGCAAAGAAACTGAAACCCAACACAAACATGACCTGCCTCAAAACATTTCTGATCATGGCAGTTCCTGACAATTCAAAATTTTCCCAATGGAAGTGGCATAGGGCAGATCATAAAAATAAGACCTGTCTTAAATCTGGAATTTTTTTCCCCTTGTAGAACAGTCAGTTCAATATTAAAAGAGATAGCTCATTTCTACTCCAGAATTAATCCAGAAATGCCACCTTACTTAGTCAGCAATTCTTCTCCCCAGATGCATTCAGCATTCCAGCTTCATATCAGCAATAAAGGAGTCATTCCAAAGGGGCCGTGCCCAGGATTTGGCAGAACTAACACTGAGGCAAGGGACCAGTGCATCTGATCCCTATTTCTGCATCAGCAAAATTGTTTCTTCAAATCTCATCTCTCCTATCATTCCACGCCCAGAGATGGCAAAGGAACAACAACACTGGCATTGAGGCTTTGGACTTGAAAGCAGGGGCTGACACACATGCACCAGACACCTCATTTGGTCTGGCACAACTCTTCTTGTCAGGGATCAGGCAAGGCAGGGAGGGGGGACAAGGCAGAAGGCATCTCCTCCCCCAGCCTCAGCCTGCAATACTGACACGGGCAGAGAGAGTCAGGGAAGAGATTTGTCCTTGTGAACCTGCCATAGGTGGCTTTAGGCTTGTGCTGTCAGAGGATGACAAACCCTGATCCTGCATAGGCTGCATCCATTTGGAAGTCTCCTTCCCCTTAACTGGAACATTCACAAGGCCTTTCTGTCTAAGGAGGTTTCCCTATTTCTCCCCGTGCAAAACCAGGCAATGTCCATGAATCTCCTTCAGATCTCAAAGGGCTCCGCACAGAAACTGCCCCAAGGGAAGGTGTCCTCCTTCAAAGGCAGGAGGAAGGAGTGGGAACATTTCTCCTTTCATGCTAAATGTCTTTTTTTCTCTACTAATTATGACCTTAGAAAGGGTGCAGGGAGATGAAAGCTATGTGCACGATGGAGAGGAATGTTTTCTTTTCCTGTGGTGCATTTCCCGATCCCCAAGGTACCAGTGCAGCTCCTGGAGTAATTTTCACTGCACCACCGGAGCACACTCCCAGTGACCAAGCTCTGGGACAGTGCACTGTGCCCATCAAGGAATTGAAAGGAATTTGAAGACATTTAAACCAGGATGGTTTTCAACCAAACTGTCACAGTGCCACCCCTGGGTCAGCATTCCAATGGTCATTTTAGGACAGACATGCCCTGTACCTACCTGCATGTTCAGAGTTCTTGTCTTTGCTTCTGCTGCTGGATCTTGGCCTTGAGAAAAGGGAGGACAAAAGAACATATGAGGAGGTAGAAAGAGAAGGGCATGGAATGTGTGTAGCATCAAAGGAGGCAAACCTTCTTAGCATGGTCCCCCTGATGAAGGAGGAAATGCAACACATAAACCCAACATGATGCAAAGCTGAGGAATTGTCCTTAAGCTTTCAGGTGCTGGAGTCCCACAGAGCTTGCCAAGCTCTGGCTGAAACACAGCAGTCATTCTTCAACTTGCATCAGACCTGCCCAGTTCTCTCCTTTTGGAGCCAAGTGGCTCCTACAGCCTCTGTGAAGCAGCAAGAGCTGCTGAGCTGAGACACAAGTCTGTATGGAGGGCAGCTACTTTTGTTCTGCTGCCAAAGCTTGACTTTGCCTGCTCATGCCTTACACTGGTGACAGTCTCGGGCTACATGGGGTCATAGCACTGCTCTCTCCTGAGAATGACAGTACACCTCCTTGCTCTTTCAAGGACAAACAGGCCTTTTCCAACTCAGCTGCTAGGTAAGGATATTCAGTTTGCACTTTAAAAGCCCTACGGGTGCTTTTCAATTGGAATGATACTTCTGGGACTCCTTCTTTATCCTTGTCACTAGGATAAGCTTGACAGCTACATTTTCTCACACATATATCCAAGCCAATATCGTTGCATCAGGTACAGTCCTATAACTCTTCTCTAGCACCTTGCCCTCTTTGATCTTAAGCCCAGATCGAAACACTAAACATGGATCAGATTATACATCTGTACCCCAAGTTTTATCTGGGCTCTGGTTTCACGATGGAGGCCCAGGCACAGAGAAGTCACGCCTGACATTTACAGGAGCAGCATCTGAATTTGCAGACACCTCCTCAGTAGCCAATATTTGCCCTGACATATCCTCATGGCTGCAGAAGTTGACAGTCAAGGATTACAGTATTCAAAGGACCGCAGTATCCAGATCCATGCAATACAGTTCCCAAATGACACCACAAACACCACAGAGGGAATCAGTAGCCGCGTCCAGCAGAGGACCTGTTCTGAGGTGCTCTTAAGCCCTGCCTCCTCTTCCCCACAACCACCTCTGCTCTTAGGGCATATGGTGTTGGGTTTGCCATTGTGCTGGATCACCACAGATGGGCCAAATGGGGAATACACTGAGGTTTGCCTAAATACATGGGAGAGATGACTGTGGAAAATAACCTCACAAGACGGGAAGAGCGAGGGGAACAGCACACTGGAGCAGCAGACACCTTGGCTTACCTCATCTCCTGGGACTCCTGGAAATCCAGCAGCGGAGAGCTTGGGACAGATGCTGCCGCACTGCTCACAGGGGGACTCACTGCCTTGCGTATTGGGGGGATCAAAGGTGGTCCCAATGACCCTTTCTTCATATCCCCACCACTGGAACACAGCAAGGAAGCCTGCAAAGAGTAGAACACCGTACTCCTCAGATCAAGCATCCAGCCTTGCCCCCATTCATGCCTGAAGACATTTAGCCATGCTCTTAGCTGGGACCTGGCAGAAATGTCAAACTGATGGAGCAACTTGGTCTAGGACAGGGAATGGAAAGGGAAGTGGTGAGGGAGAGACCATGTCCCACATTTGCCACCGCTATCCCTATGCTCACTTCTCTGGAAATGTGGCTACATTCCCAGATGGCATCCACATGTTTGGCACCAAGATGTTCTGCTGTGCCACTGCCTCCACTGGCCTTTGGATCGTATGGGAATGGCCTTGGATCCCTATTCTCTCCCTGTCCCTAAAGCACCTAACAGCCAGTGCTGATCTCCAGCCAAGTCCCCACAAAGCCATCCTGCAGGATGTCCAAACCTGCTTTTCTCAAGCCCCTCATTTCTGCTGCTGCTTCCCTTCCCTCGTACAGTTCCCCAGCAGCCTTTGAGCCCCGATGCTGCTGAGCTCTGGGCATGCTCGGTGCTCTCTCTCCAGCTCCCACACATCCATCATCTCAGGCTCACTGGCATTTAGGAAGTTCTGCCGAGCTCCCTGCCCTGCTGCTCTCTGGAAGGCCTCTGCCTGCCCAAGTTGCTCCAGGGCCCCCATGCCATGTCCAGCAAGCGGGGTGGAGGCAGCGCGGCCAGATGCACACCCTTCCTTAGTATCCCATTGTCCCTGGCACAGCTAAAGAGCCAAATCAGGCCCTGTTCAAACTTCAGTGGAAGGATCAGTTCCTCTCAGGGATACGCTGGGCCCTTTCTCAGCAAGGCTGGAATCAAGTACACAAGCCTTGGGTTGGACATTCTGTTTACCAAAGCTGTTGTTCATCTGCCTCCTCCTGCACCCCACAGCAAACCCAGAACAACTGCAGGTCCTGGCCCTGCTGCAAAGGCAATCGTGGGGGTGGGCTCTGGGCTGCTCTCCCCATGGCCACCTGCCATCCCTTCCCTCTGGACAAAGCCATGCCAGAATGCACAAAGCTGCCCAGAAGCTGATGAAGTCTAGAAATAGCATCAGAGACAACTGGGCACAAGGGCATGGCTGTACAACTCAAAAGCTGACACAACCTGCAACTGACTTTGCAGGACTGCCTGTTCCAGCAAACACCTTTCTCCATCCAAACCGGACACAGCTGACAGAAAACACCACCAAGACACAGAGATGGTTCACACATACCCGTAGTTTACTAAATGTAGAAGGATTGGTTCACAAGATTGGCCAACTTCAGCTGCTCTGACTGCCTGTTGGTGTTTTCTCAGCCATAAGACAGAGCAGGAGCCACAACAGAGCCAGAAACCATTCAAAGACCTCCCCTGCTATTGATACTCACTGAGGACATGAAGCCTGCACTACACACCCACTGCAAAGACAGCCTGAAGTGCAGTGTCCTGCTGAGCTCTCCCTTTGCTCAGCTGCTTCCCTGGCCTCACACCACAGCAAAAGGTCTCAGAGCTCTGCCTGCAGCACATAAACTGAAAATCCACCAGACAGGTCTTAGGTTGGTGTCCTTACCATATGTCCTTTTCCCTCTGAACTCAGCTCCTCCTTTTTTCTCCTGTCATCATCATTGCCGGTGATAGTTTTCCCATTCTCCTGCTCTCCGCTACATATTTTCTTTGCATTTGAAGAAGGAGAGCTCTTCTGGATGGGAGGCAATGGCTTGGAGGGAAGGAGCATAGAGGGAGATGCCATGGTAAGCCTCTTGGCAAGACTGTAGTCAGTCAGTCCTGCAAAATGGAAACACAAAATGTAACAGAGGCCACAATGCAAACCTAAAGCCTCTGAAGCTACAGTATTTCATGTGAGAGATTCCCTGGAAACTTCTAAAGAGCGGCACAGGGAAACACGATCCTGCCAGCAGCCACTTGAGGCAGACCAGGGAGACACCCTGACCCACTTGCACAGAGCCAGCACAGGAGCAGCCTGGCCTCTGGGCTGCCCTGGGACAGCAGGGAGCCCAGAGGCCTGTGCTTTCCAGGAATGGCTCAGCTGCACACGCACCCTCCTGCTCCTCTCGCGGCCCCACAGCTGAGCAGCCCTACAGCTACACGGGGCACTGGGAGCAGCACAGCTCATTGCAGGGGGCACATGCAGGGCAGAACTGTTCCCTGGCAATGTGCCCAGGCTCTCTAGGCTGGCACAAGAGCCTTCCTCCCGCCAGAGAGCGGCCCAGCTCCCGCCTTACCTCTTTGTGAGGCTGAGCCATGCTCAGCCTTCACCTGGTGCTCCCTGGCAGTGACCCCGGGGGCAGCGCTGCTCAGCTGCCCCTGCCGGGGCTCCTGGGCCAAGGCCCCCTGAGCAGGCTGCAAGCGGAGACCTGCACTGCCAAGCCTGGGGGTCTGCACAGCATCCTTGCAGCCAGCCAGGGGCGGGAGGGCACCAGGGTGGGGAGGCCGCACAGGGCCCTCCTTAGGCATGGTCTCCATCCACTTCTTCCTTGAGGTTTTGTCTACAGAAGAAGCTGTAGATCAGGTACAAGGGAAGAAGTGAGTTAGTTGAACTCCAGCCTTTGATATCTACTCATCAAATGGGTGAGGCACTCAAGGGGTTTTTTAAATATTGAGAAGATCGCTTTGTTTTGATCTTTCATGAAAATAGCATCGCTGTATTTCTTCTTAACAGTATGGACCTGGCAAGCCTGAAGGGCAAGGTGGAAGGCTGCAATGATAAGAGGGGAAAAAACCCATTCCTTCTTGAGACTGGGCTTCTGTGCATACCAAGTACAGACCCACACAGTCCTGACTGCTTTTCCTGCAAAGCAGCAAGACCTCTCAGCAAGCAGGCAGGCCTTGCTGGTGTTTTAATAGCACCGTTATAACATCCTCAGGGTTGGAGCTGATCAGCAAGCAGCGGAAGAACAGGAAATTTGTTTTTAGTGAGACCTGACATTGATGGCAAAGGTAGAAACAGGCCTTGCATCTTATGAGCATGTCCACTTTGTGGTCTGCTGTGGCCACAGTCCCTGTCCTGGCTGGCAGTATGAGTGATTTGGCTACTGAGAAAAAGGAGAAAGCAGAGGAAACTAAGGACAGAATGTTGTGATGCCTTGGGCATCCTTGCAGGATCATCTGTACCTGTCAGCCACCTACTCTGACACAGAGCCAGCACTGACCACCATCGACCAGTTTTCCCTGAAATCTGCTGGGATTTTTTTCCATTTGGCTGAGGCCTTTCCTCTCCATTCTATCCTCACCTTTTTCTTCAGCGGTCTTTCCTTTTCCAGTGAAGTCCATGTTGGAACCCGTGCTTCTGCCTCGCAGAAGTATCTGGGTTTGAATTTGGGAACGCTCTCGGCGTAGACAGCGACGGGAGCTTGGTACCCAGCCTTAGAACAAGGTCGGGGGACTCCAATCGCCAGCAGTCGGCACAGAGAGGCAGAGCCAGACGCGTCTCCTGCCGCTGTGTCTGTGACACCCGCGACCTTCACAACCTCAGCGCGGGGCTGCCCCTTTGTGACGCGCTCGCCCGTGGTTCTCTCGTCTCCATGGCCGCAAAACCCCCATCCCAACACCATCCCCTTCCCTTCCCTTCCCAAGGGCAGCCAGCCCTAAGCCCCAGCAGGCCAGGCCTCTGGGTTTGACACTGTCTAGGAGGAAAGGCACTTTCCAAAGCTACTTTTCAAGGCATTTATTTTTGTAACTCCCACTCAGATCTGGGCTGGGTTTTGCACTTTTTGGATTTGATTTTTTCTGTTCACAACAAACGAAGGGCTGGCACATGAACAATGGCACCCATATGTTAGAAGTTGAAGAAGCTTTGCACTTTCCATTAGATATCCCCACTATTCAAGCAGCCCATATCTGTAGGGAACACATTGGCCTATCCAAACAATCCACTTTTGCTCTACTTCATTTTTCCAGGGGTTTATTCCCTGCTTTCCTTCCTGCAGAGACACCCAAACCCAACATAAACATGACCTGCCTCAAAACATTTCTGATCTTCGCTAATCCTGACAAATCAAAATTTTCTTAATGGAAATACCACTGGGCAGGTCATTCTCAAATGCTCTCCAACAGAGCTCCTAAAACTCAGAGAACTAATCATTCTGTACAGGCCTCCACCGATGATAAAACTGCCAAGCAGTAAAAAAAAAGAATAACTTTCTGAAATCTGGATTTTTTTCCCCCTGTAGAACATTACAGTCAATAATAAAAGAGAGAAAGAGAAGCTTTAATGAGATAGCTCACTCCTAGTCCAGAATTAATCCAGCAAAAATGCCACCTTACATACTCAGCAATGCATTCAGCATTCCAGCTGCATATCAGCAATTAAGGAACCATTCCAAAGGGGCCGTGCCCAGGATTTGGCAGAACTAACCTTGAGGCAAGGGATCAGTGGGTCTGATCCCTTTTTCTGCATCAGCAAAATTATTTGTTCAAATCTCATCTTTCCCATCTCTTAAAGGAAGCTTTGCCCCCTGCACTAGATGCTCCCAGTATTCAGTGGGCCGATATGATCAGTGTATCTGTAGGGTGTAAATTGGCCATGCAAATGTTCTCCTTCCTTGTGGCAGGGGTTTATTCCCTGCTTTCTTTCCTGCAGACACACCCAAACCCAACATTAACATCACCTGCCCCAAAACAATTCTCATCTTGGCTGTCCCTGAAAATTCAAAACTATACACAGAGAGTTTTCCTGTCCCCAGGGACAGGCTCTAAGGCTGGGCTCTCACTTGCACGGAATGAAGAAGAGCTGCTGCACTTGCCAGCGGCTCTGGGGTCTCGCAATCAGCGCTTTGAGCGCAGCTTTTGTACAAACTCCGCCTCCCTGAGCCGAGCAGCATTCCTGGGCATGGGCACCGCCGCTGCAGGCCAACATCCTCCAGGCACAGCTGCAGGAAGGAGATTGCAACGAGTCCTGGCTGAAGGAGTCTCCAGTCTGCTGCAGCCCTTCACCTGGGGCGGAATTGTCTTGTGCCGCCATGGGGGGAGCAAAGGGGTGATGGGCTCTGTGCAGATGAGGGTCTCCTCGATGTGCTGCTGGTCGCTGGGCCGATACAGCTGCTGGTGCGTTGCCCCGCAGCATCAGGAGCCTGCATGGAAAAATAACACTGCCAGTGCAAGTGACAGCCACCCATCCCTGCCATGGCCCTGCCCACAGGGCGTCCTGCCTACCAAACTGCTCGAGTCAGGTCATGTTAGAGCAACATAAAAAATGTTCAAACGATGCATTTTCCACATGCTGTCAAAATCACGGCCATACAGTCCACATGTTGGAGGCAGACTTCTGTCAGCAGAATGGAGGAAGCCCCATCAGCTGCTCTCCCCATGGCAGGATGCCCATGGCAGCAGAGGCAAGTCTCTGACCTTGCCCACTGCAGTGGGACCCAGGACAGTGCTTTGGAGTTGTTCCCGCTGAACTCAGGCTGCTGCTACAGCAGCAACATCACTTCACACATTTGATAACAAAGAGTTGGAATGGCACGCAGGACTTGCCCCAAGAGCTACAAATAAAAGGCGGGGTGGTTAGAAGAGTTTGCTCCTTTTTAATACAAGCAGGCCTGGATTTAAACAGGGACACTGGGCTAATCATACTGGGGACTGCTTTATAAGCCTTGTCTCTAGCAATTCCCACCAGTCTGCAAGATTTTGTCAGTAGAAAGGGGTAGATAAGATTTTACAGCACATCCATGAGCAAGTCTGGGCCAGAACTCAAAGCACAAGACAAATACTCCCAAATCTGCCCCCCATGGGGAAAGGAAGCAGAAAAGCAGGTGAAACAAGTGCCATTGCAGCTAAATTGCCTGCATTTATCTTCTGGTCCAACCTTTCTGTACAAAATCTCCTCAATTCAAACACACAGCTTAAGATCAAGGAATAAAAGTGTTTCGAGAGCATTTCAAGCCTGATTCCTCTTACTTGCATGGAAAGGTAGATGCTAAATTCCTTAAAAACACAAATGCGGGTCTGTTTGGGACTGCATCCTTCAAAACAAGGAATGGAGGTTTAGAAGCACAGAACTGTTTCCATTGGGAAAGACCTTTAAGCTCACAGAGTTCCCCCAATAACCTGAGACCGCTAACACTGCCAAGGCCACCACTAAATCATATCCCAGGATGGGATGCCATTGGCCTTCTTGGCCACCTGGGCACACGCTGGCTCACGTTCAGCCACTGCCAAGCAGCACCCTCAGGTCCTTCTCTGCTGGGCAGCTTTCCAGCCACTCTGCCCCCGGCCTGTAGCCTTCCGTGGGGTTGCGGCCCAAGTGCAGGACGGGACACTTCACCTTGTTGAACCTCATACCACTGACCTCAGCCCATGATCCAGCCTGGCCAGATCTCTCTGTAGACACTTCCTACCCTCCAGCAGATCAACACTCCCACCCAGCTTGGCGTCGTCTGCAAACTGGCTGAGATGCCCTTGATCCTCTCCTCCAGATCACTGATAAAGCTATGAAACACGACTGGCCCCAGTGCTGAGCCCTGGGGAACACCACTTGTGACCAGCCACCAACTGCATTTAATTCCATTTAATTCCACCACTCCCTGGGCCCGCCCCTCCGGACAGTCTTCACCCAGGGAAGGAAGAGTGCATTAAGTACTTCAGGCTTTTCCTCAGGCTTTGTTCTATGTTTCCCCCCACATCCAGTAAAAGGCAGAGATTCTCCTCAACCCTCCTTTTGTTGCTGTTGTATTTACAGAAATAGTTCTACTCTCTTTTGCAAGTTTCTAGGAAGAAATTCTTTACTGTGAGGCTGCTGAGGTACTGGGAACAAGTTACCCAGAGAAGCTGTGGATGCCCCAAGCCTGGAAGCATTCAAGGCCAGGTTGGAGAGAGCCCTGAGCAACCCCGTCTAGTGGAAGATGTCCCTGCCCACAGCCAGGGCTTCGGAAGTAGAAAACCTTTTGGGTCCTTTCCAATCTAAATCAATCTGTGATTCGATGATTTCCCAGCAGGAGTCACATTAAATATGGGCGTTGTTTCCGGTTTCTCTCCCCACTTGCAGGTGGCCATCAAGCGAGTGTCCCGCGATCGCTTCCCGGAGTGGGCGCGGCTGGGGAGTGAAAGCCGGCGGGGCGTGGCGGGCGGGGCTGGGGCGAGGCCCGGGCGGGTGGGAGCCGGGACGCTGCGAGGGGAGCGAGCGTGGAGTGAGCGGGGGCCGCGGAGCGTCCCGGGCCGGGCAGTGGCGAGCGGCGGTGGGGCCGGGCCGGGGTGCCGAGGGCTCGGCGCAGCATCGGCCCCGCTGACGGCATCGCGGTCCCCCCCGCAGCACAGCGGCGCCCTTGTGCCCCTGGAGCTGGCGCTGCTCTGGATGGTGTCGCGCCCTGGCTTCCGCGGCGTGGTGCGGCTCCTGGACTGGTTCGAGCTGCCCGACGGCTTCGCGCTGGTCATGGAGCGTCCGGAGCGCTGTCAGGACCTCTGGTACTTCCTGGAGGAGCGGGCGTTCCTGACGGAGCCCGTGGCGCGGGGGCTGTTCCGCCAGGTGCTGGAGGCCGTGCGGCACTGCACCAGCCGCGGCGTCCTGCACCGCCACATCAAGGCCGAGAACGTCCTCGTCGACCTGGCCACCGGCGAGGCAAAGCTCATCGACTTCGGGTGCGGCACGGTCCTCCAGGACACCTTCTACACCCGAATGTCAGGTGAGCCCAAAGGCGGGGCCCAGCCGGGCAGCAGAGATTCCCCCCTTTGCTGGCAGAGAGGGAAGAGGGAGGGAGCGAGGGGGAATCCTTCTGCAGCCGGCTGCAGCCAAGTTGCTTTCCGGCGGGGCAGGGGCTGCGTGTTGTGGAACGGGAGCTGGCTGGGAGGGAGCAGCACTCATCAGGGCCTGATGAGCTGCGCCCGTGTCCCGTAGGCACGCCGGGGTACAGCCCGCTGGAGTGGATCCTCTTTGGCTGCTACCATGGCCAGCCAGCCACCATCTGGTCCCCAGGCATCCTGCTCTATGAGCTGGTCTGTGGGCACCTTCCTTTCAACACGGATGAGGACATCATCCGGGGCCAGCTCTTCTTCCCGCCCCGGCTGTCTCAAGGTGGGGATGCACCTTCAGGGCACGGCGGGGTGAGGGAAGGACGGGGTTGGCAGAGGGCAGGTGGCACGCAGGCATCCTGCTCTTGCAGCTAGGGAGCAGGTTGATCTCCTGAGGTTAGCTGGAGGAGGTGGCACGTGTGCCTCTGGGCTGCTCTCGTCCGAAAGGGAGGATCGACGGGAAGGTTGGGCTGCAGCTTCCGAGCGCTCCTAGTGTGGCCTGGGCACCGTGGAATCTGGGAGAGCAGGGGCAGGAGCCTTGTCCCGCTGAGCACCGGTTTCCGGTTTCTCTCCCCAGAGTGCCAGCACCTCATCCGGTGGTGTTTATCCATGGACCCTGCGCACAGGCCGTCCTTGGAAGACCTGTTTGAGCATTCTTGGCTGCAGGACCGTCACCTGGCCCAGGAGACAGCAGAGCTCCATCCTTCTGCACAGTAGGATCCAGGAGCCCAGCAAGCACCAGCTGCACACATCTCGGGGCACTCGGGGCAGAGCGTTTCCCTGCGGCCGTGGCACGGAGGAGAGAGCGCAGCCGAGGAGATGCTTCCGCTGGCCCTCAGCGACTTGTGGAGGAAGCGGCTCAGTGCTCCCCATCCTCTTGGAGAAGTCGTGGCAGTGCGGTGAAGTTGCCACAGACTGGAAAAGGGGAAACATCCCCCTGCAGCTCAATGGCATCGTGATGTCCCCGCAAGCCGAGGCACCGCTGGGGTGTTCTTCTGGAGCATGACCTGGAGCCGGACAACACCATCCTCGAGCTGGCCGCTGGCGGGGCAAAGCCAGTTGGCTTTGGTTGTGGCCCCTTCCTGGAGGACACGCTCTGCGCCCCGACAAAATCAAGATGAGTCCACAGCCGGCGGAGGGGTGGGGGGATGCTCGTGGTTCCAGGCGTGGCAGGGCTCGGCCGGGCCAGGCGCCGGCGCTTCCCCGCTTGGCGGTGCTGGGGAATATTAATTTTTCCGCCGGCCGCCAAGTTGCTTTTTGGCGGGACAGGGGACGGATGCTGTGCAGGGGGAGCCAGCGCCCGGCCTTGCTGACAGCTTCTGCCACCCAGCCTGGCCCGGGCTGGGGCGGGGGAGCCAGCCTGGCAAAAGCATCCATCCGTAGGGAGGCAGCAGAGGGGGGCGGGTTCCGAAGGCGTGCCCCAGCTGGTCTGCTTTGCGGGCCCTTGAGGAAGGGGTGGGCTTATGCGTGGGAAAGGTGGGGTTTTTCCCCAGCCGTGGAGAGCCTTAATGCTTGCATGGAGTGCTCAGACACTCCCCAGGCCCGCAATACGGTGATAACCTTTGACACTTCTTGCTTCCAGGTCTTGTTTTGAATTGATTTTCATGCAATCGTTCTTTGCTTTTTCCAGGAAGATTGCACCGGGTGCCCGGACCGCATGGGGAAGCGCTGGCACCCTCTGTGGAGTGTGTCCGGTGCCGGCGCTACCCCGGGGGGCCGCGGTCTGCGGGGCCATCGCCTTCAAGACGGACGAGGACCTCGTGCGGGATCGGCTCCTCTCCTGGCAGCAGGTCTCCAGAGGTGGGTACCCGGCGTCACAGCAACGGGTGGCAGAAGGGCTCCCGGCAGACGGCAGCGGGCACACGAGCATCCCGTTCTTGCAGCTGCTGAGGAGACTGCTCTGCCGTGTTTCAGTGGAGGAGGTGGAACATGGCCTGCCATGCTGCTCTCCTCTAGAAACGGAGAATTGGCACAGCCAGCAGCCTGGCCCGGGCACAGGCCATGCTGGGACAGGGGGGACAGGAGCCCTGTCCGACTGACCGCGGCTTGCTGGTTTCTCTCCCCAGGGTGCCAGCACCTCAGGCACGGAAGCAGCACCGCTCAGCCTGCAAATCTGGGAGGGCTGGAGGGCGGCGGGTGTTAATTTGCTGTCAAAAATAAATCTTGTTCTTGTCGTTGTCATCGGAGTGTTTCTTTCATCCTTTTCCAAGCTTTTGGTCCCCTTCTTCCAGGGTAATCTTTTTGGGTCCTTCCTCAGCCACTTGGTGGCCTTTGGCAGGGGGGGTTAAGCAACGCGAAAATTTCAACAACAGCTCCTGTTGCCAACGGCAGCAGCCCCTTCGAGAAGCCGGAGCTGCCAGCCAGGCCCGCGTGTGCCTTGGAAAGGGGAGCGGTTTGCAGGGACGCAGTGGTCGCCCCGCTGCAAAAGTGGCAAAATGCCATTTCGGCTCAACCCCCGCCCAAATACTTCTTCATCTTTCCCCTCTGCTCCAAGATAGGCAGGCAGGGCTGGACTCCGGCAAGGTTCCAAGTTCTTTGTGCTCCCTGGCATCAAAGGGATCACGTAAACTCTCATACGCAGTGACTGCGGTACAGCTACTGAAGGAAAAAAGGGAGTGTCACGAGATGGGACATCCTTCTTGTCTCCTTTGTCTCCCCAGGAGCCCCTCGGAAAGAGAAATGCCTGCGAGGGCTTTATCTGACTCCTTCCCAGCCAGCCCTTCCCTCCTCGCTCCCGGGTCTCGTTTGCTCCGCAGGCCTCATTAGCTCGCTAAACTCAGAGGAGCCCCTGTAGGAGAAAACGCTGCCTGGCGTGGCGCTGGTTGATCCCTGTCTCATCTTGATTCCATTTGCCCTGCTCCCCCCCCCCAAGAGACCAAAGCATCCCCCACAACCCCACGGTGCTGCACCAGATCCCGGGCACGTGTCCTCCTCCAGTCCTCGGCGGCCTCGGGAGGCTCCAGAGCCCTGTGTGCGGGAGAGCTGCTGCAGCACCCACTGCTGTGCCTGGGGGCAAACAGCGCCCAAGGAGCAGCTGCGCAAGTTCAGAGTCTGGAGCAGAATCCCCGGTGCACGCAAGTGAGAGCTGGGATTTCGGGGCTGCCAGGAGAAGCTGAATTCCTCTCCTCGCTGCCCTTTCTAGCCACGGCCACGCTGATGCAATCGGAAGAATTGCCCCTGCCCAGGCAGCTCTCAGGTAGAAGACTGGCTTTTGCTCCTCATGTTTCTGAGGGGCTAGCTGCCAATTCCTCTGGTTTTCCTTCCAATTAATAAGGGGTTATGACTATTTTTACTAGTTTATTACTAGTTTATTACTATTTTTACTTCCTGCGGCTCCCTGTGAGCGAGGAAGCACCACAAACCCTCGTTGTAAACGA
The DNA here is from genome assembly GCF_965178545.1 of Coloeus monedula. Classification (NCBI taxonomy): domain Eukaryota; kingdom Metazoa; phylum Chordata; class Aves; order Passeriformes; family Corvidae; genus Coloeus; species Coloeus monedula. The sequence continues at coordinate 13,891,500 of NC_138782.1, read as the reverse complement.
GGCTTGGATTTTTGGGTGGAGTAAAAGTCTGCTCGTTTATTAAAAAGAAAACCCGGAGCGGAGACTCAGTGTAAGCCCAAGTCCCACTCGACAACCCAGAACAAAACAGTGCGAGGCGGAGGGCGTTCCCTCGGACTCAAGTTCCTCAGGAAGGCCCCCCCGGGGGCTGAGTCCCGGGGCAGTTTTTATAGTCTCTCTTGATGTTGTGATTGGTGCAGCTCAGATCCTCCCTCGTTGCTAGGGTCCTCATTGGTGTTCAGTTCCGTCAGTCTCTGGGGCATCGAGTGATTGGTTTGCCCCCCAACCAATAATTCCTCAAAATGTTTACATCATAATTATTAAGTCATCTTAAGAACATTCTAGAACATTTTCCTCTTTTCTATAGACCCATTACTTTCCCCCATTGGTGTCACCATCTAGCGGGCACATAGCAACATTACACCTGTAGAGTCACAATAACGATTAACTCCTTAACTGTATATCCCCAATCTTTTAATAAGCAACTTTTGAACTTCTTCTCAACAAAAAAAACCTTTTAACCATTTATTACAACTCCCACCTCTAAAACTTTGATCGGGCCTTTGCCCGCATCAACCATCTCACAGTTTAACAGTTTTTCATTAGGCAGTGTCCTCATAATTCTTATAAATCTTTTGCAGCCTTTGGTATTTCTTATAAATCTCTTTCGCCTCTTCAGGGGCTTTCTTTCCTTCTTGATCCTCTTCCAGTTCATCCGCTTGCAGCACTCTAATTCTTGCAATTTTCTCCCGGTTTTGTGTCTGTAATTCCTGAATGAGGGGCATATTCTGCACAACAGAATTTATAAGTCTAACAAAACAGGGGATTAAACACGGCAGGAATATGAAACCAGCAAACGAGAGTCCAACAATTATCAATGCCTTCTTCCACCACTCTCCGGTTAGTAGGCTGTCCCACCAGTTAGACTTAAACAGCGGGGTCCACCTTTGTACAGGAACATGGGCCAATTTTCTGATGTTAGTAGTTATATTGGAGTCCTGTACCCCCATGATCCGTCCTGGGCCCAAGTTGCAGGACCATAGGTAGCTATGATCCGCTCAGGTGGCCACTCGTCCTCCCCCCACTTCTGGGTTCCCCCTATCTGGATGTCCCTTTTTCTCCGTGCCAACTCATCATACAGAGGAACCCCAAGACTTTGTCCCTCAATTCTTGGAAGTAGGAAAAAGGAAGGTCTAATTATGCCTAGGGTACAGCTTCTAGCCCAGTCTTTTTGGAGCATAACATAGGCCATTTTCCCACATAACCAGAAGAGTCCTTTTGGTGCTCGCCAATAATTATGAAATTTTACATTGTTTATGCCAATCTTACTCCAAAATTTTGAGATTTTTGGTTCATCTTGGAAGGGGTTGGGTTCCCTGGTAATACATTCATACAGGGAAGCTCACCCACATACGCTATGTATTTAGGACCTCTCCTCCACAGACATTCTTCTCCGATGACTCCTGACCTCAAGCTCCAAGTTTCTTCTTCCTCCCTCTCATCTGGTCCTGATGATTCCTTCTCCATTATCTTTAGGGTCTCCTGTGGGGTCAAAGCAATCCCCTCCCAAGGCCAAACCTCTGCCATCCGGGTTATCTCCACAAATCCAGCAATCAGTTATATTCCATTCGTGACTTATCTTCTCAACTAGATCTAGGAACAAGTTCTTTCCTTCCATCATTCGGATCTCAGGTCCCTTCTTAATTACCCCTTTTACCTCCTTTTCTCTAATCAAGTCTGGCTCCCATTTTCCTGCTTTTTCTTTTTGCTTTACCGGGTCTTTCTCAGAGCAGATCCATTTCTCTTTCATAGGGCATTCTCTCAGCAATTTCTGTTTAAAAGTCCCTACATTCTCAAAAAGCCAATAGGTTCGGCCATCCTCTATGCAAGTTTGCAGCTTTAAAAGTTGGCACAATTAGGGCTCGGATTCAAATGGGTTCTTAGGATGTCCGTCAGAGAGTCTCCCGCATACAAGGGGTAGTAACATTTTACTGTTACCCTCTTGTTGCGGTGACAATCTCCCTTTTGTGTCAACTTATTTTCTTTCCTTTTAGGGTCTGATTGCTAGGTGTGTGGGAGGATGCTCTATTCCTTCAGAGTTCTTTGGATCTGTAATGAGATGCATCAAACAAATTTTAAAAAAAGTTCTTTTAAATTCTTCAATAAATAACTATTTTAAACTTTAAACATTAACAAGTATTAATCATGCAATAAACAATTTCTAATTCTTAAAACTTATATCACTAAAACAGTTAATGAAGTATAAATCATCTTAAAAATTCCATCTTTGTCTGTCCTTTCATGGCTTCTTCTTTAGTGTCAGCTTGGTGATGGTCGAGTTAAGTACTGTCCACTCAGTTGGGGTTTGTACAGGTCCTTTCACCCTGGAGACATGAGTCCATCCTTTTTCTTCAGTTCTTATTGCTGTTGCTGTGGTCAGCAAAATTTGAAAAGGGCCTTCCCATTTCGGGGTCAATGGCTGATCTTTCCAAGTTTTAATTAATACCCAATCGCCAGGCTGGAATTTATGAATATCGAAATCAATGGGCATAGTTTGGGGAAGATACCCCTTTTCTCTCAGTTCTTTGAGAGTCTTTGCAACAGTTTGTACGTATTTCCTCACACTCTGTTCTCCCTTTTCATAAGTTCCAAGATAGCCTGGAGTAGTGAGAAAAGGTAGTCCAAACATCATTTCATAGGGCGAAACCCCTATGTCTGCTCTAGGTTTTGTTCGGATCCTCATTAGAGCCAGGGGAAGACATTTTACCCAGTTCATTTTAGTCTCTTCTACTAACTTTGTAAGGGCTACTTTCAGTGTTTGATTTACTCTTTCCACCCTTCCAGAGCTTTGTGGTCGTCATGGAGTATGTAATTTCCATGTGATGTTTAGGGCCTCAGCTAGTAGTTGTAACACTTGGGCTGTAAAATTAGGACCTCTATCTGAGTCTATAGTGTGTATTATACCATACCGAGGTATTATCTGCTCTAACAGGATCTTCCCAACTACTTCAGCTGTTGTTCTTGGTTGTAGGATGAGCCTCTACCCAATGGGTTAGGTGGTTGACTATGACTAGCAGATATTTAAATCTTTGCACCTGGGGCAACTCAGTGAAATCAACTTGAATACTCTGAAAGGGTCTTCTTGCTAATTCCCTTCCCCCAAGAGGCATTTTCCGCATCACTTTTCTATTCACTCGCTGACAAGTTATACAGTCCCGTGTTATCACTTTTGCAATTGTAAAAATTCCAACACACACATATGTCCTCAGAAAGTGGTCACACAATGCTTGCGTTCCCCAGTGTGTTGAGGAGTGTAACTCTTCTAACACTTTTCTAGCTAGGGCCTTGTTCAATACTTGTCTCCCATCTGGCATCCTCCACTCACCCTTCTCATTTTTGATTGCCCCATGCTTCTGGAATTCTTCTAGCTCTTTCTCTCTAACATGTGGGATGTCTCCATCTTTGCCCTTGTCTTCTAAACTTGCTATATGTAGGATGGTTCTTTCATCTCCTAAGGCTGCTTTCTTTGCTATCCGGTCGGCCAAATTATTTCCTTTCATCTCCAGGGAGTCTCCTCTTTGATGTCCTCTTACATGCACTACGGCTATCTCCACTGGGTCTCTTAAAGCTTCAAGTACCTCTTTTATTAAATTCTCATGCACTAACGTTTTTCTTTTTGAATTTACAAATCCTCTCTCTGTCCAGATTTTACCAAAAGCGTGTACCACTCCATATGCATATTTTGAGTCAGTAGAAATAGTTCCTTTTTGATAACTAAGCCACAGTAGTCCTCATAATAAAGCATAGAGTTCGCAGCACTGTGCCGACCATTGTCTTGAAACATTTCCTTTTTCTATAATATTCATGTCTTTTCCATTTATCACTGCATACCCCGAAACTCGTTTTCCTTCTATTACTCTGGAAGAACCGTCCACAAAAAGGATCTCTCCTTCTGGTAAGGGGTGTTCCAATAAGTCAGGTGCTCCCTGACTTTTGTTTGAAAGTCAATGGTTTTGATGCAGATATGCTCAAGTCCCCTGTCTGGTTCTCCATATAAAAATTGGGCAGGGTTTATTGCTCTGGTTGTGGTTAACTCTAAATTTTCCATATTATTCAGAATCAATTCATATTTTAAAAGCCTGCTGTCAGAGATCCATTGGCTAGCTTTTTTACTTGATATGGTTTTGTAGTGGTTTGGTCCAAAATACTCATTACTGTTTGTCTGCTGTGAGATAAGAATTAGGAGAAATGCAAAGCAGGCACCAAACTTGAAAGAATACAAAGAAGTTTATTAACAGACCTAAAAGAGGAAAAAAAAATTATACCACCTTCAGAACTCTCCTCCTCCCCCCACCTTCCTCCCTTCTCCCACTGACAATGTAAAAAAACAACCCTTAAGATGTTCAGTCTGTTTACCACTTCCATAATAACCTTGTTTAGTCCATTTAGAAAGAGAAGTCTCTTCTTGCTCATGCTAGGAAAACATTATCACAACGAGACAGACGCCCACTTCCAAATATCATTCAGTCCATTTAGGAAGAGGAGTCTCTCTGCCTGCGTGTGAGTCCTTTCCCCCGACTTGCAGCTTTTCCCACAACTGCTTTCGAGGGTCCACTCTTGAAGTTTTTTGGGGTACAGTTTTAAGGTTGAGCTGTTTAGAAACAAAAACAGAGGCCCTTCTCCTTCCCTGGGAGCAAAGGGTCTTCATCATCTTCATCTTTAGAACTATCTCTGGGAGCATCTCTAGGGACTGAAGTTTTCTCCTTTCCCATTTGGAGCAAAAGTCCTCATCTGGTTCATCTCTCCCTGTCCAAACTTCTCATGAAATTACAGCTGCGTCAGCATCTGCCTATCTCAGCGCAGGTGCTTTTGCTTACGAGTTGAACACTCCACCCCCCATATCTTCATGAAATTACAACAGGATACTCTGATATATCATAGCTTCACAACAGAATTTCAGCTTTAAGCATCTCCTCTCTCTCTTCCCTCAGGTTTCAGCTCTTCACAGCAGTAAAAGGGTTAATCTCACCTCGGCCTTGCAGCTTTGCAGCTGGAATGTTGAATTTTTCTTATCGCAGTGGAGAGGGGGGAGAGCCGAGCCGCTCCGGCTGCCCACGGCAAGGCAGTGGGGGGGGTTCCACGGCTGGAACAGGTCCATGGCTCCAGGATGGCCGTGGCCCGGCCCGGCCTGGCCCAAGCAGGGCCTGGCCGGGCCCGCTGGCCCCCACACGGGGCCTGCAGCCACCTGTGCCAGCGCCGGAAACGAGAGAGAGCTTGGAGGGGGGAGTTTGCCCATTCTTAAATGTGGATCACAGAGGTGGTCACAACTTTAAGTGGCTTAGAGAATTGTCCATATTCAAACTGGCCAGCTGATAGGTTCTATCAGTTCCCAGAGGAAACTGTAAGCACCCCTTAGCAAGGACGTCCCTTCCGGGACTATGCTTGCTAACCTATGACAGGTTTTCAAATCATGTGGAGTGTACACTCTAATCTTGTTACCAAAAGTTAACTTATATCCCTCCTCCACCAGAGTTACTGTGGCCGCAACAGCCTGGAGACAGGTTGGCCATCCCCTTATCACTGGGTCTAATAACTTTGACACATAAGCAATAGGTTGTTTTACTCCACACACCACTCCTGTTCAAGCACTCCATAAGCCACTCCTTCTTCAACATTCACAAGTAATTCAAATAACCTGTCTAAATCAGGCAAACTCAGCACTGGAGCAGTTATCAGTTTCTCTTTCAGTTCTTCCAACCTGTTATTATCTTTCTCATCCCAGGTTAAGGGTTCTTGCTCTACTAATTTGTCATACAAGAATTTTACTAGTTTGGTATGTCCCTCTATCCATAATTTACAGTACCCAATCAACCCTAACAATTTTCTCACATCAGTTTTTGGTTTTGGTGCTGGCAATGACAATATTCCTTGTATTCTACTTGAGTCTAGTTTCTTGTAGCCATGCCCAATTAAATGATCCAAATACTTCACCTCTGATTCTCCAAGTTGCAACTTCCTTTTTGATACTTTCAAACCCTTTTCTGCTAGAAAATTTAGTAATTTAATTGTCGTTTCCTGGCCTGGACCTCTTCTTTTTGTTCCCCTGAGACCAACAAGTCATCCACATACTGTAATATCTGTACTTGTCCAATTGGTAAAAATTCTCGCATCAGTTCTTCCAAAGCCTGACCAAATAAATTTGGGGATTCTGTGAATCCCTGAGGTAGTCGAGTCCGTTGTAGTTGTTGTTTCCTCCCTGTAGTCTCATCATGCCATTCAAAGGCAAACCACCCTCTGCTCTCTTTTTCAAGTGGGCACGCCCAAAAGGCATCTTTCAGATCGATTACACTGAACCGTGCATGTCGTGATGATATTTTATTTAATAAGGTATATGGGTTAGTGACAACTGGATAATGTGCCATGGTTTGTTTGTTCACCTCCCTCAAGTCTTGTACCAGGCGGTAGGTCCCGTCTGGCTTCTTAACTGGCAAAATTGGGGTGTTGTGGGGGGACATGCATGGCTCAAGTATACCACCTAAAATTAATTCCTTAATTACAGGGGCCAATCCCTGTTTTCCTTCAGCTGATATATGGTATTGTTTAACCCTTATGGGTGGTATATTCGGCTTCATCTTTATTTCAATGGGTGGGATGTCTAGCAATCCATGCCCTCCTCCTTCTGCCCACACTTCAGGGTTAATAGTCTCCTCCTCATCTTCTGTTAGCACCATTATTTTAGCCACCATTCTGCCTTCCTCAGGGACTACCCCTATCCCCAGCTGTAATTGCAGGTCCCGGCCTAGTAAATTGCATCCCAATTTTGGCATGTATAATAAATCTACACAACTTTCTCGGGAATTACCTTTTACTTGTACTTGTTCAATCATGGCCACATCAAATGGGTCATTCTTAGCTCCCTTAACCTTACATTTTCTATCACTTACAACCCTCTGGAAGTTTTGATAGATATGATCTGTCTGCTCCAGTATCAACAAGAAACTCATATTCTTCGCTCTGGGGGCCAACTTCTAGATTTACCAAGGGTTCTGTGTGATTTTCAAAACCTTCGCCCAGAGCAAAGAGCCCCTGACACCCCTAATCATTTTCCTTTAGAATCTTTTCCAATGTATCCTGTTCTCTTGCAATTGCTTCATCCAGACTTCTTCTCTTGGCAGTTTCTCTTTGTGTGTCCCTCTTCACCACAATAATAGCATATGATTTTGTCCCAGTTCTGTTTTCTCTGCCTGTACATCTTTTCCTTCTCCTCCCCATCTCCTTTGGAATCTCCCCTTCCAAACCCAGTGCTTTCTCTAGCTATCACTACCATGATCTTCGCCTTAGTTTTTGTCTTCTCCTCCTCTCTTCTCAAGTATACCTTCTGCGCCTCCCTCAACAATTCATTCAAACTCTTTTCCTGCCAGTCATCCATCTTCTCTAATTTCCTTCTAATATCTGTCCACGCCTTGGTGACAAACTGGATCTTCACTAATACTTGCCCTTCTGGGCTATCTGGATCCACACTAGAATATAACTGAAAATTCCTTTTTAACCTTTCTAACCAAGCACTCGGGGTCTCATCCTTTTCCCGCTGGCTATCAAAAGCCAGCCTGGCATTGTTTGTCCTGGGCACAGCCACTTGTACACCTTTTACTATGAGTGCCCTATAATCTCTCATATTTCTCCTTCCTAGCTCATCATTTGGGTCCCAGTCTGGTTGCACATGCGGCATTTTCTCCTCCCCCCAAAGTCCATTCTCGCTCCCAGATCCGCATGCCAGCTGCCCTGATTAGTTGGATTTCTTCTGGGGAAAAGAGTATACCCATGATAGAATTCAACTCTTCCCATGTGTAAATGCTAGGACCCAAGAACTGGTCAACTTGATTAGCTATACCTAGTGGATCCTCCAGCAAACTTTTTAACTCTTTCTTAAAATTCCTCACCTCAGAAGCTGTCAGCGGTGCATTAACAAACCCAATTCCTCCTCTAGCACCTCCCATGGGCACTTCTCTCAAGGGGAATAATCGGGCCACTGTCTCTCTTTGAGGCACACCCTTCTGGTTTTGAAGCCTAGTATTGTAACCATGGTGTTTTACCATCTCATCTAGGCCCTTCTTCATCTCTGATTCCTTCCTCCCCTCCCCGCCCCCCCCTGCAGCTGCAACTTTGCACTGTACTCCCTTCAGCAGGGACATTATGTATCGAGGAGAAACTAAAGGGTGTAGTTTGAGATGTAGGAGGGACAAGAAGAGGTGTAGGCAGGTTCTGTGGTATGGCTGGGACATTAAGAATACTTAGCTGGGGTACAGGAGAAATTGGCTCAGGGGTTGGGGAAGCAGATGGAGCAGATGGGGTCTGGGGTGATGGAATAGGGTGCAGCAGAGGGGATTGAGACGTGTAGAGCAGGTAGTGGAGGGGGTGGGAGAGACACTGGCTGAGCAGGGGGAAGCACCAGAGGAGTAGGAGGGTGAGCCACAGGTAGAGTGGGTGGAGAAAGGGGTGGAAGACAGTCAAGAGGGTCCCATCTTTTTGAACTACTTTTCTCTCCTGCTTCCTGTGTTTCTTTCTCATCTCTTTCCTTCTCTTTTGATACTTTGTACACTCTTACTTTCTTATCCCGGATCTCATTTTCAAGCCAGCAGGCTGCATATAATATCTCTTCCTCATTTTGGGTCTCTTTTAAGTTAACATGTCTGTTTAAGGCCCTGCACATCCACTTTTCTTTGGATCCGTACCAGGGACAATAAACAGGCCCTTCCTGAATCACTTCCTTTGACCAAATTTCAATGCTATAATTAATCATTTTAATTCTGTCCAACTTCTTTAAATTTTTATCCAAATCCCAGTTTTCGAGCATTTCTCCCAATGGGCTTTCAGGAGGAATATCTTTTAAGTCAGTTTTGTCCTTCTTTATCTTTTTGTTCTTTCCCGCGCACTGGCCCATGATTTTTGATAATATTTATAGAGTGTACCTAAGTATCAACAGAGGAGGGTTTTTTTTAAATTAAAAAAAAGAATTAGTTTAAATCTAAATTAATACACAACACACAAATCTACTAATATCTAAATGAATTCACAAAACTAAGATGAGCTACCACAAATTCTAAGAAACCAGGCAGAGCTATGAGAGAACAGATGGGGTTTTGGTAAAAGGAATGAAGGTCACAAAAAAAAATAAGTCAGCAGAGGAGGTTCTTAAAAGCAATGAGTGTAATTACAACTGCCCGTGGGAAAATCTACCGACCGTGGGAAATCCGACCGGAGACCTCAGAAACTACAATTAATATGGCGACCCAGCTGGAAACTGGATGAACCCTATCAGGCTCTTCCAGCCCGTCTAGGACCCAATTACAGACTCCACCCCTCGCCGGAGCAGGGGGGACCCTCCCTCCTCCGGGGAGTTCTCTCAAAAATTAAGATGGCGCCTGCCAGACGCCACTGAACACCCCTCCTCTGCAGCCTAGATCTTAAAATGGCCGAGACACCGAAAATTTCTCAAAAAGTAAAATGGCGTTCGCCAGACTCCACTAGACACCTCTCCTCTTTGCCTGGTAGGCAGTCTGGGGACTATTGGACCCTCCTCACCCCAGAACCTCACCTGTCAGGCTCACCGCAGCAACCACGCAATTAAAATAATTTATAAGGCTCTTTTAACTTAATTAATATGCACCTAAAAAAATCTTCTGAATAACAAAAAAAGGACCAACAGAATACACTCAAGTAGTCTTGAGTTCTAACTTAAAACATAAATTGCCAACAGAAAACGCCACCAAAGAATAATCAGAACAATTTCTTTTATTGTAAAATGGTGCTCGTTAGCTGTAAGACACCTTTCACAGCCTTTCACCAAGCCCTGACCGCTCCAGTGAAGTAAACAACAACTCTGCGATTTAAAACCTTCTTATATTTAAAGAAATACATAAAATCCCAACATCATACTAGCAAGCTCACTCTTACACAAATACACAAACCTATCCACGTATAATACACTCCAAAACAAATAAAAGCACCTACACAAACTAAATATTCTACATTCATACACTCTCTCCTTAATAGATGACCTAAGGACTATTGGATAAATCTCACCTCAGGACCTCGCCTATTAAGCCTCCCGCAATCACGCGACCAAATCAATCTCTCTGCCCCCTAAAAAAAATTCATATATATATCACTGATATGAAGTTATAAAGTAAGTATTTAGATAAAACAAACACTACTAACAGAATACACCCAAGTAGTCTTGGATTCCAAATTAAAAGATAAAATCACTTAGACATATATATAAAATAAGAATAAAACTTATCCCTATCCTGGCAGGTTCTAACACCCCCTCTCGCTCCTATTGAGTGAAGGAGCTTCTCACAACCAGTGGCCTCTCCTTGTCACCGTGCTGCGAGGAATTTTTCTCACTCCCTCAACGAATCCCAGCTTGAGGCGCCGTGAGAAACTCCCCCCCCGCTACGAACCTCACTTGGGGTTCCTAGCTCGGGGGTCCTAATTCCCCTTGTGCTGGGCACCTTCCCCTCCTCCCCTGCCCGAAAGGAGGCAATCTCCTAACCGGTGGTTCCCCTTACTCTGAAAATCTCCGGTTAGGAGTCTTTCTTCCAGCCCACAAGGGTCCTAGTTCCCTAGGCACAGACTCTCCGGGGTCTGCCCTAAGGAGCCCCCTCCTCCCAGGTGATCTTGGCTGATGGAATCGCTACTTCCCCGTCTGGGACTCCTAGCGATTCCACCCCCGATCTGGCAATGACCAACCACCTCTAGTTGGAGCCTTCACGGGTACGGGGCGCCTAGAAGGAGGGTACTCCCCTGTCTCCCACCTTTAAGGGTCCCTAGGGGTACAACACTCACACGTTCTTCACTCGCTTCCCTCCTTTCCCAGCGGGGATCCTCGCGGAGAACCGGAACCGCGGTACTCGGAGGTCCTCACTCAGTCGCCACTTCACGCACACTCGTACCCCCTAATGCCTCACCCCACTTGCAGTACTGACCTTATCTGCGAGCCCCACTCCTCGGAGGGGAATCTTCCGGGTTGTCAGGCCCCTGATCTTCTCTCGGGACAGCCAACAGTCCTCCCGACGGTCACGAAGAAATCCGAAGTCCAGGCGGCAGAAAAAAAAAAAAATTCTGGCGGATGAGTCTTCCCTGAACCTGTTCTTCTCTGGGACCGCCCAGGGGGTGTGGCTTATCCCGGACAAGTGCCTAGAAAGCTGTTATAAATGAGGCTTGGACTTTTTGGGTGGAGTAAAAGTCTGCTCGTTTATTAAAAAGAAAACCCAGAGCGGAGACTCAATGTAAGCCCAAGTCCCACTTGACAACCCAGAAAAAAACAAACAGTGCGACGCGGAGGGCGTTCCCTCGGACTCAAGTTTCTCAGGAAGGCCCCCCCGGGGGCTGAGTCCCGGGGCAGTTTTTATAGTCTCTCTTGATGTTGTGATTGGTGCAGCTCAGATCCTCCCTCTGATGGCTCGTTGCTAGGGTCCTCATTGGTGTTCAGTTCCGTCAGTCTCTGGGGCATCGAGTGATTGGTTTGCCCCCCAACCAATAATTCCTCAAAATGTTTACATCATAATTATTAAGTCATCTTAAGAACATGCTAGAACATTTTCCTCTTCTCTATAAACCCATTACTTTCCCCCATTGGTGTCACCATCTAGTGGGCTTTTGGAACAATCTCTTTCCACCCGTCACCAGAAGATATTCTGACAAGAATGAAGAAGAAAGTAAGTGCTTGGTCGGAAAAATGTCTCCTTTGTGCAAGTATTGCCACTGCTGATATGAGATCAAACATACCTAATCTGACTTTATCTCATTCCTCTTCTGCCAAATCATTTTGCTCCTGGGAATGAACTGTTGATCCTCAACCTGTTCATCTGCAGAGCACAAAGGAATTGATAGTGTTAGGGGAAAAGTGGGGTATTGGATATTTTGAATATTGGCCACAAAGAGGGAAGGGAAAGAGGAGAAAATGGGTTTACATTTAAGCATAACCCCCCACCCCACTATCCCTACTCTGCCCCCAGTGACGCAATTAAGTGAGAACAGTGCTTCTGGAGATAACAGAGTCTTTGCAAAAGACACCAGAAGCAGTAGTGCCAAGAAAATTTCCAAATATACAAAAGTCCAGTCCCAGTCAATCCCAATTGCTACAATTACTGTCTGTCTTCTGGGAATACTGCCCTGCTGTCATGCCCTGTGGAGCTGGAAGAAGCTTGGTGAATTCAGCAGCATCCAGTGGAAAATCAGTTGTTTGCCTGGGGGTTTTTTAAATTCTTTTTACCTACGTTATAGAAGGGAGTGTGCCTTTGTGCAGCAACAGGGAGAGTGAGTGTGGAACCAAATCAACTTCCAGCACAATGGGCCAACCTCCAAAGAGTCCAAATTTTTCTGCAGCTTCCTTTAAGAGCATTAGTTCCCTACCAGTTTGCATTATTCCCATTTATGCTCAAGAGGAATGAATTTGGGATTTTAGACTGCTGCTCAAGTATGGTTATCTGTTATGGTAGCAGCCATAACCTGCCTTGGGCTATTGAAAACAAAGAGTTGAAATCACTGAACCTCTGGCCTGTTTCCTTCTGTAAGTTTGGAAATGTTTGCCCAAGCCTTGGTAGCAGTGATCCTGCTTATAAGTGGTGTTTTAAACAGGTAATTTCCTATTTTACATTCTAAAGATCCATGGGGTTTCTTTATGCCTTTGTAGGGGATGGAAACGCAGAAGGATGAACGCCCATCTGTCGAGAAGCCTGTGAAGAAGAGGAGCGATGGCTCGAAGAAGCCCCAGGCCACATTGCCTTCTAGTAAACGGTACTGAGCACTTTAGTTAGATGTGACAAAGCACGTGGCAAGCTTGACATGTCTCTTCCTCAGGAAAATCTTTCTGGTGGAGATGACCTGTGCCAGACATTGTTTCCTTTCCCTACAAATGCTCTATCATAAAAAATGTCTCCTTCTGCATTACGCTGAACACAACTTCTCTGGAAGGCTTTCCACAAAAAATGGGCGACAAAAAGACACCCATTGGTTGCAGCTCAGAAGATCCAGTGCAGTGGCAAGGACAGTGCTGTGGAGGCCGTGAGAGGGCCATGTCTCCGCTGCCTCACTTGGGACAAGTAAATTCAAGCAGGGATTTTTTCCTCTGAGAGCAGGCTTTTTCAGATGGGTGTTTTGATGAGAAGTCCCAGTCTAGAAGCAAGATGCCGTTGCCCAAAATAGCACTTCCCATGCATGTGGTTTGGCCTCCCTGAGTCATGGTTTTCTTACCCTCAGACAGTACCAAGATGAGTAGTAAGTAGCAAGCCAGTTCCCGAGCAACTTTGGTCAACAGGTGTCTCAATGTGGACGTTTTGTCTTGACATTCCTGTCCTTCATACTGTTTGCTTGATGGACAGCATGTTTGGTTTATTTCCCCCTGTGCTGCAATCAGCATTTGAGACAGGAATTTGGTCCTTGCTGTCTCTTCCTGCCAGTGGGAGAGCTACTTGTACCTGTTGTCCTCTGATAACAGAGGGGATTTATTTAGCTCTGTCATGCTCAGCGCTGGCAGGAGAGTGACCACATGCCTCAGTAGCATAGTCAGGATCTTCCCATGCTCATGGAAGGGACAGGCCGATCCAAGAGAGTTGTTCCCAGTGGGTTTGTTAAGCTGTGGATCTAGTCTCTAGGGAAGCAATCATGTGAGCGTAGTGCTGGGATGTCTGGCTTCTGTTTTTATCCCTGTTACAGATTTTCTGGATCCTTCAGATATGCCCCTATCCATCTGTTCAGATGCATCTGAGCTGCTTTTCCAGATTGTCATGCCTGCTGTAGAGACACTTCTCCAGAGGGATGAGTTTCCTTATTATAAGACACACACCTCCCTTATGATGAGGCATTTAAACTTGGAAGTAGCGTCTCTCTTTCCTCACAAACCAGTGCAACATGTGTACCTGGGAAGCTGTCTGGAGATAAGTGAGATGCATCTCATCCTTGGTTTTCCTGAGTAAGCACTGGTGAGAAAGTTGCTTGCAGATTGTCTCCTGTAATGACTGTCATGAGGTCTCACGTTGTTTTCAGATCAGGGTGAGAAGGCTCCAAAATGCACACCTCCATTGCCACCTGCTACGCCCTGCCCGTGCATTGGTACCATGGACCAGTGCTTGCCAGCATATTGATTTCCTGCCTAGCTGGAAGAAGCAATTCTGGGTTCAGCTCCAGCTCTTGGTGGGCTGCATGATCACTGACAATGCTGCCTTTCCAGAATTTATTTCTCAGTTGCCTTTCATAGTCATTTGAAGCTTTTAAACCTCACATGTCAATTTGCTCTGCCTTAGGGAAAAACACTTCTGAGCCCTGTGCAAACTGTAACCTTTTGACACCAAAGTCTTCATGGTTTCCAGGTTCAGATGTTAGAGAAGAAAATGCATGTGAATGTGTTACTTAGGTTTTCTGGAGGGGAAACTCTGTGTCACGTGGCTGTGTGTATTTGCTTAGCTATGGGTCAAATCCTGGACTAGTAAAGCCTGGGAAGGCTGGCATGCGTCAGGGAAAACTAGTCCATGAGCTTATGGGGTTGCCTTCACCAGCAGAGTGGATGTGTCCTTTGGGGATTCCTCTGGAGACCAAATTAGGCACCTGCTCCCTCCTGCAATATTCTCTTAGATCTTTCTAAAATATCCTAGAAAAGGCAGTGAAACTTCATGTCTACTTGCACACCCACTGTTTGAATAGGGACATTTTTGTCTCTCCGCTAAGTCATTGCTCTTGCACACCAGAAACAGGAACACCAACAAACGGGAATGATGCATGATCCTCCTGCTGGTGCCTCAGAATATTGGTAGGTGCAGATCTGGGTAGCTACGCAGATTAACATTTAATTAGCATTTCATGCTCCTTCAGGATACCCAGATCTCAGGGCATTTTGTTTCCAAGCTGCAGCTATACCATCACTCTCTGGGGAAGAACAGTAAACAGGAAACAGCGACTGCCAGTATTGCAAGAGTGTGGGGCAAAATCTGAATTGTCTGTGTAAAAAGATGAGTGGGAAGAGTGTCATTGCCACAGCCAAAGCTTAATTAGGGCAGCAGGATCAGTTCTTTACTGCATGGCTGCAAGATGATCATCAGGGACCTTCTTTTTGTATCTCATGCAGGAAAGGAGCTCTTAATAATACCCTGCTACTGAAACCCACCCTGGGGTGTAGCTCTGTAGTGGTTCCCAATGAAGCAGATTGCCTGCTTTGTCACTGCCAGCCCTGTGACCCTGTGAGGGACCACAGTTCATCCCATACATGTTCTGTCTCCAGGAAAAGCTTGCCTTGGCTTATTAGAGGGGAAAAAACAGAAAAATAATAAAATGGACTTTGGAGGACATGCTCATGCTTTCACATGTCAGCCTTGTACTGGCTTGTTAGTCATCCTGAAACATATCAATAGAAAAAACTCAGATCCTATGCTACATCTGAATGAAATTCCTTCAGATTATTAAGAATTCTGTTGTCAGGACCAGGACAAAACCCTTCTGACACTCACTTGCAGCTGTCCTGGATTTCTGCAGCCCTTTGTGGAAACCTGCTGTAGGTACAGTGTCTGGAGTTGGTTTGGGCCTTTAGGAAAGATGTGTGGAACAGTATGCAAGGCTCTCCTAGGAGAAAACTGTTTGTCCAAGACCAGGGACATCGTGCCTGCAGAAGTGGAGTGGCCCCGCTCCCAGCCCAAGAGTCTGTGAGCTGAGCCACGCCGGGGAGAAAAGACCCCGAGGGGCACCAGCCCAGCCGCCTCACCTGCCGTGACCGTTCTGCGGAGCTCTGCCGTGGGGTGGAAGTCGACGCTGGGCGAGCCACCGAGCTTTCATCTGCTGCTAGAACTACTCCGTGATAGCTCCTGTTTTTCCCGAGAGAGAAGCCGGCGCCATCTTGTAACGCGTGTCCTGGGCGGGTTTTCCTCTGGCATTTTGGGTCTTTGTTCCAGTGGGAGGACGGTGAGGTCTGACAGTTTGATATCTACAAGTTACTTACTTATTTTTCCTTGCCTTGTGGGCATTCTGTTTGTTAATAAAGTGTTGGGTTTTTTCCACTTTCATCTATTAGTATTCATTTCCTATTGCTGGAAAGGGATTGTTGGAACAGTTTAGAGGAGACAACTTATTCCAGACTGCCCTAAGTTTTCTCAAACTGAGACAAATGGCTTCACATAGGAACATCCCCAAGGCTGCTGAGAGGAAGGCACGGAGGAAGACAAACCTAGTTGTACCGGTTTGGCCAAATTTAGAAATATATTCCCTGAGAGAAGGCAGGTCACCACCCCTCCCCCACCAGGTTCAGGAAAAATAAATTTTCCCCAAAGGAAAGTGAAAGAGATAAAAACGATTTCTTTAACAAACACATGGGAAAAGGAAAATAATGCTAACTAATAAAAATCTCTCGCTGTGGAGAAAAAACCTGGCAAAGTGTTAAGAGTCCTCCCTTTGGTCTCCTCAGAGCTGGGACTTGGCCCAGGGCCAGGCCCTCTGTGCTTGATGGAAAGTCCTCCCGACGTGCTCTGATAATTGAAGCAGTCCAGTAGAAAAGGGAGAAAATCTGAAATTCCCGGGAAGGAAAAAAAGTTCAACTCTCAGTCTCTCTCTGGAGAAAAAGAAACTGAACAACTGGCCAAAAGCTGACCGGGCAGCTGCAAGCCGGGTGCTTCCTCCTTCCCCTGCCACAGCTGGAAAAAAAGTCACTATCTCTGTGTGACCTTGAACAAGCTGCAAACTGCTTTGAAAAAGTTTTGCTCAGTTTTCCCTTCCCCCTCTCAGGCTCAGTTTAAAGGCATAAAAAGGCACAAAATTTAATTTCTGGGCATAGGGCAGCAATATGGGATACACATCATAAAGTCACCCTAAGACACTAGTATTTCCTGTTGCTGCCTGTTCCGAGCTTGCCCTCCCCCCTCCCAAAGACACGTGCTCCTGCCCATGTGCTCCGAGCTCCTTTGTTCCAAGCGAGGCAAAGCCAAATGTAACTCAGACTCTTCAGCAGTGTCTGATTGGCCGGTCACCCCGGGTCCGCCCCCAGGCCTCCCCTTTCCCCTTCTCCTAATAAAAGATGGTCGAGGGGAGGCAAACGCCCTCTCACTCAGCTCAGCGACTTTCCTGTGAACATCTCTGGTTGTCTGTCTCATTTGAAAGCTTCTAACTGCAGGGAACTGAGCGGGCAGGGAGCTATATTTCTCCCTCTTTGCTTCTGCTGATGGTATTTGCTCTGCAGCTGATTCAGGTACCGATTTTAGAGCTACTAAAGTGCTAGATCGCCCTTGCTACCTCTCAAGGCTGCTCGAGGCTTTCTAAGGCATTGAAATACAAGCGCTAGCCGGTATAAAGCTGAAAAGATACCTTCCACATTTGGCGCCTAACGTGCTATCTCTGAACTCCGGTTCTGAGAGACTTTCAGGGTGTCCCGGCAGCTGTGTGTCTGCTGGAGTTAGCTCTGCACGTCCTGCTGTGCCAGCTCTGTGTGGCGAGGTGTTACTTTTTGTGTAACACCGAGCCCAGAGCCTCAGCCTGTACCCTCCCCCACACCACGTGGCGAGGGAACGGCTGGAAAGCAGAAGACCCTTCTCGCGTGTTTTTTTTCTCCGGACCTGCTTTCCTGTGATAAATCCAGAATTCTGGTGTGTATTTCCCTGCTGGTTTAGGGGCTCCCGTCTTAAGCTGGTGCAGGTGTAAACTTTCTCTTTTTTTTTTTCCTTTTTGGCGAGTAAGGGGTTGAGGTTGGTGCTGCATTCATAATGGGATCTGAAGTTTCTGCACACCATAGAGAAATATACCACCAAGTTCAAAGTTACCTTTCTTTAACTGGGCATAAATACCCTAAAAATCTAGTTCAATCTTTTGTACAATGGCTTTTCCAGTACTTTCCTAATCTGACCTCCGAAGACATAAGATCTGCTGAATTTTGGGATAAGGTGGGGAGAAAACTCTCCTCTCTTAGGCGTGCAGGAGATGAAACAGTTTCAAAATTCTTTCCTCTCCTGTTACTAAGTTATACTTTGCCGGAGAAAAAGGCAGTACATGAACAGCCACTGCAAAACTCCCCTGTTAATTCCCTTATACCCTCTTCCAACCCCTGTATCCCGGACCCCTCTTCCCCTACGCTGGAAAACACAGCTAGAGCAGACTGCTTCTCAGCACAGGAGAGCTATCGTCCTCCTGGCTCACCCGTGTTTCCTCAGCACTCTTCCTTGGATGGGAATCCGGAGCCCGTCCCAGGACCTTCCCAACCCCTTTTCTCCACTCCCTTTTCCCCTGTTTCTAGCCCTCATGTTTCAAGCGCGCGTAAAAACCCCTTCTCCCCTGATCTCTTTGTTCCCAGGGACAGCCATTGCCACGTGCTCGCAGCCCGGGAAAAAACCCTCCCCCCAACCCCGTTTCTCCGAGTTTGTTTGTCTCCAGTAATGGCGGACGCAATGTTCCTTCCTCTCCAAACTACACCTCCCACAATCCCTTTCTCCCCACCCCACAAATCCCTTCTTGTCCCCATCCCCTCCCACTCCCGCGTCACAACCTGGCCCCGCCCCGCCCCCGCCCCCACAGCGTCGTGTTTGACCCCTCCCTCTGTGCCCGCCCATGGCTCAAGTACCGCCCCTGCCTCCCACAGCCCCGCCCCTGCCCCTCCCCTCCTCCGGCCGTGTCCCCGCCTCCACTCCCCGCCCCTGCCCCTCCACTCCCCGCCCCTGCTTCCCATTGTCCCGCCCCAGGTGCCCACAATCCTGGGACTGCCCCTCTGAATCCGGGAACCCGTGCCTACCAGGAAGAATGCTTCTACTACACTCTCTTGTACTAGCAATGGAGCGAACCCCGACTGGAAACCCTTTCCTTATTCTAATATTAAGGATTTGTGCAAGGCAATTAAGGAGTTTGGAATGCATAGTAATTATTTTAAGAGCCTTTTAAGTGCTACTTTTGCAACTCACTTACTTGTACCTCATGATTTACTTACATTAATGCAAACTCTTCTTACACCTGGTGATTTTATGATGTGGAAAAAGCAATGGAAAATAATTTTATCTGATTTATTAAAAATTTTGTGGCAAACTCCAGATAATTACCTGGATTTTGAAAACAATTGTATCACATTAGACCTTTTATCTGGTGACAAAAATATGGCAAATCCTCAAAAACAAGCAATGCTTATCCCTCGTCCCGTTCTTACTGAAATCACACATGCTGCTGAAAAGGCCTTAACATTATTACCATCTCAAACTCCTCATTATACCACCATCAAGCAATTGCCAAATGAAATTATTATTCACTTTTATAACCGTTTCTACGAAGCTGTCTCTTCCCAGGTCCCTAATCCTGACCTCCAACAAGCGCTCCTACTCAAACTTCTCCAAGTTAATACAAATGATGCTTGCAAACAAGTCATTCTCACTCTCCCGCTGTATCCTCCTCCTACTGTTGAATCCATCCTCGAAGTCTGTACGAAGAAGGTGCAGCTGAACACAGCTGCTCCCTTTTTGAAAAAAGTGGGGATGGCTGGGGAAGTTGTAGAGAATGTTACAGGTACAGGAGAAACTCAATCGCGCGGTAACTTTATATGCTATCGTTGTCCGAAAAAGGGACACGTAGCTCGCAATTGCAGAGCGATTATAACTGCTGATAAAAACTCTCCAAAGACTGTTTCCCCAGGTCAACAGCAGGGAAACTAGCGACTCAACGCGTCCTAACAGCTCCGCGTTCAGACATAAATAGGGCTGCAGACAAAGCAACTTGGACTTCTGGACTCAGGTTTAAGGTAATGTCATACATGAAATCCCTATTTGTCCTTGGTCTTTGCATATTAAGTGCTTTAAGTAATTAATTTTGAGTTAATTATTTTTAAATTGAATGTTACAATTAACCCATCAGCCCAGGTACAAAAATCCAGTTCCATTATCAGTGTTTCCATTTGTTTAAAGTTTATTAATAGAGTTGCACCCTTCCCAGTTAAAATTTTTCCCAGTAAAAAATCACAAACTTGCCCCTTTTCAAGCTACAAACCACTGGTACACCATAAGAGTTACCTTTCCTGTGTTTACTGTATACTTTTACAAGTGTTTTGAGGTGTGTTGGATGTCTTTTAATACTTTTTGTAAGTGTTTCACTTGCATTTTGATTCCAAGGCCAAAACCCCACCCAGTCTTAATAGCCAGCAGCTATTTTTAGCCACAGCCATTACTCTGCAGGCAAGTTCCATGGCAACCTGAATACCTGAATTTTAATGAAAGTATTGTATTCCCTTATCTCTAACTGATACCACCCCCCCCCTTGACAACGATGAGCCATTGGTGGACGGAGATGATCCATCAAAGGGAAAGCACCAATTGCCTTGGACCGAAGGGGCGGGCTGTGGGCGGACTGGGGGCGGAGCAAAAACTATAAAAAGGACGAAGCAAAGAGGTGGGCCCTCTTCTCTCTTCCCCTCTTGCTCTCTCCAGACTAGCTGTGGGAGACATCGGTGCTGGGGCATTCAAAGCCTTACCCCTTTTAAGGGGCTTTTAGTAATTTTTTTAAAGTCAACCCAGCACTGCAAGTTTTTTTTCTCTACCTGAGGTCTAGTGCTGTCTCAGCCAGAAGATCTCATATCCCTGCGCTCCTGGGGCATACCATCTACCGAGCCATAGGATCCCAAATTTTTATATTTTTTTAAATTTCTGTAATTTTTCAATTTTTCTGTTTTCAATAAATTAATCTTTTTAAGAGTTGTCTCATTTCTCACAGGTAACCTGTGATAAAGCACACCATTTCAACAACAACAAACAGACTGTAATACCCATTTCATTCCAGAATGTGGACCACATGCCAGACTTCACATACCTTTTTGTTACTGGGGACACTCAGGAAACACCTGCTGGGATAGAGGTTACACCTACACTCATGAAAATGGATCAGAACAGGTGTTCTAACCTAATTGTACAATGTATATATCCACCGTACTTTATGCCAAAGGGTCAAGTCATTGCACAGGCTTTTCCACTGCCCAAATACCTGCCCACAGATGGTCATATCCCAGCCATCTGTTGGACTGAGGTTTTGGGAAACGACAAACCTGTAATAGAATGTAAGCTCCGTTACAAATCACATAAAATCAGTATAATGGGAATGACAGACACAGGTGCTGATGTGTCTGTCATTCCATTTGATAAGTGGCCTACGCAATGGGAATTGCAATCTCAGGGCATCATACAAGGGATTGGAGGTACCCAAATTGCAAAGCAGTCCAAACACACCATCCAAATTGAAGGTCCTGAAGGACAAATAGCGACACTTGGTCCGTATGTCCTAGACACCAAATTGACCCTGTGGGGAAGGGATGCCATGTCTCAGTGGGGAACAAAAATTGATATCACCCCTAGACATCCAAATTTTCCCTTGCAGGCCACTGAAGCAGAGTGCCATCCACATAAATTAACTTGGAAAACAGATGAACCCGTGTGGGTTAACCAGTGGTCACTAAAAAAAGAAAACTT
This sequence comes from Coloeus monedula, assembly GCF_965178545.1. NCBI lineage: Eukaryota > Metazoa > Chordata > Aves > Passeriformes > Corvidae > Coloeus > Coloeus monedula. The sequence goes on along the minus strand of NC_138782.1, from coordinate 13,870,021 downwards.
AGAGGCACTCAAAACATTAGTAGCTGGACAATTGGCTAAAGGAAATATAGTTCCAACTAACAGCCCATGCAACACACCCGTGTTTGTAATACAAAAACCGGGAAAGAACAAATATAGGCTACTCCAAGATCTTAGAGAAGTTAATAAGGTTATTGAAGACATGGGACCCCTTCAGCCAGGTATGCCATCACCTTCAATGCTCCCACAACATTGGCATTTAGCTGTTCTTGACATTAAAGATTGCTTCTTTCATATTCCACTCCACCCTGCAGATGCCCCCCGATTTGCATTTTCTGTACCATCTCTTAATCGTGAAACTCCCATGGAACGTTATCATTGGCTTGTGCTTCCCCAAGGTATGAAAAATTCCCCAACTCTCTGCCAAGAGTATGTTGCTAAAATTCTATCTCCCATCCGTGCCAAAGCAGAGAAAGCCATCATCCTGCATTACATGGATGATGTGCTGGTGTGTGCTCCCAATAATCAGTATCTGCAGCAGACACTTAACATGGTGATTGAGGCCCTAGAGGCCAAGGGCTTTGAATTACAACCTGAAAAAATGCAGAGAACAAGCCCTTGGAAATACCTCGGACTCAAAATCACAGAAACCTCTATCACCCCAACACCTGTCACCATTAATAGTAACAACCCAAAAACACTAGAGGAAGTGCAACAGATCTGTGGGACACTGAAGTATTTAAGGTCCTGGTTAGGACTCACCACAGAGGATGTAGCTCCTATTGCAAACCTAGTAAAAGGGGAAGGCGGTCCAGCATCCCCTAGATCCCTGACAGAAGAGGCAAGGCAGTCTCTCAAAAAGATACAAGAGCTCATTTCCACCAGACAAGCACACAGCTATCAGCCCTCCTTACCCTTTAAGCTTGTCATTCTAGGGAAGGTACCACGCTTTCACGGCCTCATATTTCAGTGGGACAAAGAGCAGAAGGAACCCCTCATCATAATTGAATGGGTATTCCTTCCACTCCAACCTCCTAAAACCATCACACAGCCACAAGAACTAATGGCAAAAATTATCATGAAGGGTAGAGCAAGGCTCCGCACCCTGGCAGGATGTGACTTTGCATGCATCTACTTACCTGTAACAACTGATGCATTAGATCACCTACTCCAAAATAATATAAATTTACAATTTGCATTAGATAGTTACTCAGGCCAAATCTCAAATCATTACCCAAAACATAACATGTTTAATCTGCCATTCTCTTTCATCCCTCGAGAGATTCAAAGTAGAAAACCCCTCGATGCGATTACCGTTTTTACCGATGCCTCAGGAAAAAGTAAAAAGTCCGTGGTCACATGGAAAAATCCAAAGACGCAAAAGTGGGAATCTGACATCGAGGTAATCCAGGGATCACCACAAGTCGCTGAATTAGCAGCTGTCGTTAGAGCATTTGAGAGGTTCAAAGAACCCTTTAATTTGGTCACAGACTCAGCATATGTAGCTGGAGTAACTGTTAGAGCTGAGCATGCTCTCCTAAAAGAAATCTCAAACAAAAAAATGTATGATTTGCTCTCAAAATTAATTTATCTGGTTTCCCACAGAGAGCATCCCTATTTTGTCATGCATGTGAGGTCACATACAAACCTGCCAGGATTTATTGCAGAGGGTAATCGTAGAGCTGATGCTCTGGCTATGCCAGCAGACACAGTTCTATCAGCCGACTTACCAAAGCTCCCCCAAGTTTTTGAACAAGCAAAATTGAGCCATGCTATGTACCATCAAAATATTCCTGCTCTTATCCGCATGTTCCATCTGTCGCGGACACAGGCAAAAGCAATAGTGGCAACGTGTCCCAACTGCCAGAAGCTACAGCTTCCATCACTGGGCATGGGGGTCAATCCCAGAGGCATTAATAGCGGTGAAGTGTGGCAAATGGACGTCACACATTTCCCTGAATTTGGGAGATTAAAATATGTTCACGTTTCTATTGATACCTTCTCTGGTGCTATGTATGCCTCTGCACATGCAGGTGAAAAGGCTAAGGATGTTGAAAAACATCTTGTCCAAGCTTTTGCTGTGCTTGGTATGCCTGAGGAGATAAAAACTGATAATGGACCTGCCTACACCTCCCAGGAGTTTAAAAACTTTCGTCAGCAGTGGGGATTTCGACATGTTACGGGTATTCCTCACTCCCCAACTGGACAAGGCATTGTTGAACATGCCCATCAAACCCTCAAGCGAATGCTGCTACAACAATCAGGGACCACCAAACTCAACTCACCTGTCCTCAGACTCAGCAAAGCACTGTTTACCATAAACTTCCTGAATGGCACCTTTGAGGATCCAAACCCTCCCATCTATCGTCATTTCCAGAACACCAGGAGACAGAAACTGCAGGAAAATCCACAAGTCCTGATCCGGGACCCAGAGACTCAAAAAATCCAAGGACCATACAAACTTGTAACTTGGGGACGTGGGTATGCCAGTGTATCTACCCCTCAAGGACTGAGATGGATCCCAGGGAAGTGGGTAAAACCTTATGTCACTTCCTCAAAAGTTAAGGAGGTTAAAACTGCCTCCTGGAAGAGACGCCGTAAAAAGAATCCTGATTTTGCACCTTCATGTAAACCCCCTACTGCAGATTTTGATGTTAATCCCTTAAGTTAAGTTGCAGGTTTTGCACTCAGGTTTTGCACCGTGTTTTGTAAATCTTTGTCCTGATACTCCATACCATAGATGTCCTGACTAAACCCCTGAGTTTTGACTGGGGAAATAGTTTAAAGGCATCCTAGGTACTGTCGAGTTGTAGGGACGATAGATTACAATTATATTTTGCACTGTTGTTTTGTTACTGTTCTATGCACTTTTAAGTTACTAAGAGTTACAACCCAGCTTTAAAGAAAAAAAAATAGTGAATTGTTGCTGCCTGTTCCGAGCTTCCCCTCCCCCCTCCCAAAGACACGTGCTCCTGCCCATGTGCTCCGAGCTCCTTTGTTCTAAGCGAGGCAAAGCCAAATGTAACTCAGACTCTTCAGCAGTGTCTGATTGGCCGGTCACCCCGGGTCCGCCCCGGGCCTCCCCTTTCCCCTTCTCCTAATAAAAGATGGTCGAGGGGAGGCAAACGCCCTCTCACTCAGCTCAGCGACTTTCCTGTGAACATCTCTGGTTGTCTGTCTCATTTGAAAGCTTCTAACTGCAGGGAATTGAGCGGGCAGGGAGCTATATTTCTCCCTCTTTGCTTCTGCTGATGGTATTTGCTCTGCAGCTGATTCAGGTACCGATTTTAGAGCTACTAAAGTGCTAGATCGCCCTTGCTACCTCTCAAGGCTGCTCGAGGCTTTCTAAGGCATTGAAATACAAGCGCTAGCTGGTATAAAGCTGAAAAGATACTTCTGAGGGAAATTCTTTTACACCAAACCAACCGGAGTCGTCAAACAGCTGGCCGGATGTTTCGAGACATGGGCCAAAGGGGAAACCTTTCAGTGTGTTTGGTCAAGGCCGGGCTATGCTCGAGGCAAAGGTGCGTCAGTGTACTCGGCTCCTTCTCTCCTCATGGTGTCCGGCAGGCACAGGAGCCCAGAGCTCCTGCAGAAACCATCACAGCACTCGGTGGGAGCAAACTTGTGTCCAGTCCTCACACGGAGCTCTGGTGTCCAGCACTGCACCTCCTTGGAATGAGGAATTGTTGCAGTGCTCTTGGAAGGAGCTAAGGAGGTTTGGCCTTCAGATCAGCTCCTTCCTAGCTCCTGATTTGCTGCCCTGGGTAAGCTGCTGCCTGTGGCAACACTTGGTTCACAGCTGACAGCCCTGCTCTGCTGGCGGGCAGCCATTGCAGGAGTTTTGCTGGGATCATTGAACCTTTCAGATCTTCCCAAGGAAAGCTAAGGAGGGAACTTGTCCAAAGAGCATTGCCTGGGCAAAGCTTTTAACATTAAATCTTTCCTCTGTGCTCATTACCATGCACAGGAAATATTTGAGGAAGCAAGTTTGTTGTTCCAGAAATTCCTGCAATCAGTCAGATTGCCAGAAAGAAAACACAGATTTGGGATGTGTAATCTCACTTTAATTCATTGTATAGGGAAATACAGGAGCACTTCTTGGGAGCTGTGTGTCTAACCTAAGTGACCTTGCTACCAAGAACTGAGAAAAGTGGGGAGAGATGGAATCAGTGGCACGAGGATCTGCAGTGGGATTCTCCCGCAGGCCTGAGGAAACTGCCCCGGGCTTCCACTGGGCCATGGCTTTTTACTCCACATCAAAACTTCATGCTTCACACTGGGGTGGTGAATCTTCCCTGGCCTTGTCAGGCCACACTGTGATCTCAGAAATGCTTGTTAGGCCTCAGCCTTGATGAACAGCCCCTGGACTCAGCTCCTCTTGAGCTTGCCCAAAACACTGAGTGCTCCCAGGAACTTGTGCTGTCTAACCAGCTCCTGGGGTTTTCTATGAACAGTCTTGGAAACTACTTTTCTTGCCTGAATGCCATAACATCCTTCTTCTCGCACTTCCAAAGACAGGGCGCTGACCCAAAGTGCGGCCATGATGAAGCATTTTATGACTGAAGCCCACTGTCTTGTGGCCCATAAACAGCGGTCCAAAAGGAAGCCCTCGAAGCTCTCCTGGACCACAGCGGCTGCCACTGGCAACCTCCCGTGGGGCCTCTCAGAGCCAGCGAGCTCAAGTTTCCTCACAGGATCGTCAATAACAATGGATCCTGGGCCAATACCCCCACTCCTCGCGGCTCCAGTTTAACTACTGTTAAGCTTGAGTGCTGTTAAGCTTTTAAGCCACATTCCTTTTCATCCTTGTCCTTTCTCTCCCTTTGTCAAACCCGTCTAAACACAGACACACACACACACACAGAGAGTTCTCAGTTCATGTCTGGTTTGATTGACTGCATTTTGTTTGTTGCTTTTTTCCCTTGTTGTGCCTTAAAGGACTAGTAAGTAATAGTGTAAATGTTGCCAACAAGTTTTGTTGAGCTGTTACTTAACATTCTGTACTAGTTTGAAAACAAACCAGTGAGAGATCACAAGACAGAACTGTAATTTAATAGGAAAATTAAAATAATTGCAATAGTACAAGAACACTGACAGAGTCAGGATACAACCTGACACCCTGTTAGTCAGGGTGGTGGTAGCAGCCCAGATGAAGTGGTCCTATTGAAGCAGTGATCCTGTAGAAGGATCTGGTTTTCAGAAGAGGGTCCAGTAGTAGCTCTTATCCTCTGGGAATCCAGTAGGGAAGAGCTGCTTGTGCTTCAATCCTGCCTGATTATATCCAGGTGGGAATGCTTGGCTCCTCCCCCTGGGTGGAGCATCTCCCAATGGGCTGATGTAATTCTGTGAGTCATGCAGTGGGCCATTGATTGCCCATTAAACAGAGATAGCCCCCAGAGGGATTTATCAAGGCTGAGTCATGGTAGGAGATCAGGAACACAGCCCCATCTGTTTTAACAGCTTGTGAAGGTGACAATAGAATACATACTCTTGGTTGCATCTTACACTGTAACCTAGGACATATTCAATCTGGTTTTACTGATAACCTTGACAGTGAATTTTTAAGCAATCTCAAACACTCGTTTGTAACAAGCCTTGGGAGCATGAGGTACAGGGCTGACATTGGAAAGCAGGAGAATCACTCTAAAGTGACGAGTTTAAATATCCATTTCATTGCTCTTCTCTTTATTTCACTCGATTAAGCCAAGCCAAGCTTTTCTTGGAGGCAGAACGTGTGTGGGATGTACTACGCCATTATCCCATAACTCTGGGCTGAATGGCACCCAGGCTAGGGTACAGATTTGAGGAACCCTTGTCACCTGTTCAATAACCTCACAGTCCGCTCATGCTTCTGCAAACAAGTTGCAAACAACGCCGTTGGACTGCTGTCCTGGGTAAATATACATACAGATGCCTTTTCCAAAGCAGTGCCTCTTTTCCCAGTGAAATACACATCCTCTTCTTACCTATGGAATTGTGGTTGAAGACACCTCTGAGCCAGATCTGTCTGACATTGCAAAGGAGCAAAGCTTTGGGATTTGGGCACATTCTCTTTGTTGCTTTGCTCAGGCCTTTTGTGAGCACAGAATACATCGAGGCAGAAAACTGTAGACTACACAGGATCTTCTGGGTCCATTGTCCCCCAAACATGGTAAGAGGTGGCCCCATTGTAATGCTAAATAACAAACAGCAGCACAAATGACATGAAGAAAACATGGCAAAAGAGGAAGAGGAGAGGCGCTGTGAGGAAAGAATACCGTGAGACAGTGGCACGTTGAGTCAGCTGCACTCTGACAACCTCTAGGCTAGCAGGTCTCACATTCTCGGCTTGTTTTTTTTAAAAATTATTTTATTTAAAACAAACAAAGAAAACACCTCAAAATAAAAGATATACTGTGGAAAATCTATTTTCAAAATTTAAAAGATAAAATGACAACACATTTATTCAAACTTACATCTACATGTCAGAACATATGTACATCTGTAACTACAAAGCCTAACGTAGAAATCCAAATCTTCAAACATTCTTCAGACAGGCAGAACCCTCTTCCTGAGCTTGAGGAAAGAGAGCTCTTCTGGACAGGAGGCAAGGGCTTTGTCGGTTACGGAACACAGGAAATGTCCAAGGAAAACTTCTTGATAAGACTGTAGCCAGTCACGCCTGCAAAGTGGAGACACAAAATATAACAGAGGCCGCAATGCAAACCTAAAGCATCTGAAGCTACGTATTTAATGGGACAGACCACCTGGAAACTTCTAAAGAGCTGCACAGGGAAACATGCTCCTGCCAGCAGCCACTTGAGGCAGGCCAGGGAGACCCCCTGACCCACTTGCACAGAGCCAGCACAGGAGCAGCCTGGCCTCTGGGCTGCCCTGGGACAGCAGGGAGCCCAGAGGCCTGTGCTTTCCAGGAATGGCTCAGCTGCACACGCACCCTCCTGCTCCTCTCGCGGCCCCACAGCTGAGCAGCCCTACAGCTACACGGGGCACTGGGAGCAGCACAGCTCATTGCAGGGGGCACATGCAGGGCAGAACTGTTCCCTGGCAATGTGCCCAGGCTCTCTAGGCTGGCACAAGAGCCTTCCTCCCGCCAGAGAGCCGCCCAGCTCCCGCCTTACCTCTTTGTGAGGCTGAGCCATGCTCAGCCTTCACCTTGTCCTCAATCGGAAGTTGCTTCAGGCACCCCATGCCACGACTAGGAAGGGGGGTGGAGAGAGCGGGGGCAGGTGCACACCCTTCCTTTGCGTTCTGTCATTTTTGGCACAGCTAAGAAGTCACGTCCGGAGGTGTCCAACTCAGCACTTTGCCATCTCTCTGCAGGTCATCGAGCCTTCACCAGCCCAAAATGTCGGAGAGGTTTTCCCGCACATGCGGAGGCTGGCTGGCAGCGTGCTTCCTCAGCTTGGCGCCCATCACCTTGTAGAGGGCGCAGGCAAGCTTGGTGACCACAGTGCGGACATTGGCGCTTCGGACAGGCAGCGCCTTGTTCCCCAGGAAGGACCAGAGCACGGGCAGGGCGTAGCGCTGGACGACTTCGGGGCTCCTGGGATAAACCCATCCCACAAGCGCTGCCGGAAGAGAGACACAAACTTCTTAACCAGCAGCCTTAATGCAAACAAGGATCTACCTCTAGTTGTGATTTTGGGAGTCTCTCGGGCTAAGATCAGTGAAATAACAGTGAGAGCCCCATGATCCAGAAATGGGCAAAGCAGCTGAACATCCCCGAAACAGAACCACCAAGCCCTCAGGACTAATTTCTCCAGATCCGAGCCTTGTACCTGTGGCAGAATTCACACCTTTACTAAATCATTCCACAATCTGTTTCTGCATGAACAGAGACTGAAATGTCAAATTGCTGTTTATTTCCATTTAGAAGTTGTCTAAACCCACGCCAAAGATTTTGAAATGCACCATAGAGAGGCAGTTGAGAGATTTCTAATAAAAGGGATGATTCCATTTTTGTGACCTTTGATGTCAAGTGCCACAAGTCTAATCTGGCTCTTCCCTTTGCTTGGTGGCACACGGCAAAGGGCAGTATTAGACCACACTTGGAAACTCCAGCACCAGAGATGGGTGTTGCTTGACAGCTGGATTTGAAACATCAGTGACTAGCCAGTGTCTTTGGCAGTAGGCTTTTGTGGCTTCTAACAAACAGCTGTTTCAAACCTCAGGGTGTCTTAGGTAATTGGCCAGACCCCATTGCCATGGCATTGGAGCATCTCCAAACTTTAATGGCATTTCTCCTCACAATGTTAATGGCATTTTTTCTTACAATGTGTGCTGAAATAGTGGAATAGAGAGAGAAAAATGCTACAGAGGGGACGGAAATGTAACCAAAACACAAGTGTTCTCTCCCGCTGTCTCCGAAGCCTGCTCTCTGCTCATTTTCTGAACTGAACTGTATCAAACACAGACAAAAGTTTCCTACCAACAGGCTCCTTGCATGGCAGATTTGGCTGAGAGACCAAAACCTGATATGGTCTGGGGACCATTCTTATTTTCTGACCAGGCAAAATGTTATGTAGTCGCCATTTATTATTCTGTGGTGGAAGAGACTTCATTTTCTCTATGCTGTTAATCCACCAGCAGTCATCAACATTTAAACACCTCCTGAAAGTACCTCAAACCAATTCTGCTAAGCAGGAAAAGGCTTACGGTATCCATTTTAAAATGGGAGTTCATTTGAGCTTACATGCAATTAAAGACATCGGTCACTACGCAACTTGCGCAGAGAAAGAGCCGTCTGTTCCCACTAAATCGCAGAGGGAACATCTGCTCTTTCTAAAGAAGTCCTAATTCATGTTTAATTCCTTTATTTGAAAAAGAGATTAAAATAGCTGCAAAACTAAATTCCCTATTCCTGGAGATCTACTTTATTCAAATGCTCTTTAAAGGGCCTTTGACACTCCCAATCGCGGAAGGTGCCCATTTGAGATTCAGAATGAAGACACAAGGTGTATTAAACCTTGCATTTAAAGATGCTGGCATAATTAGCAGTGGATTTAGCCCCAGCTAAAGCAAGGCTATAAATAAAGCAAGGCTATACACTGTCTTCTCTAGCATATATTGAGATTATCATTTTCCCATCCCTTGGCTATTGCTGACATAGCAAGCTCCTCTGAGCAATCAATTACCAGCTGCATTTGGAGCATTTTGGGCAGCGCTGACATAGGAAGACCCTGACTGCACACCCTGAAGTGCTCAGTCCAATGGCACTTCCCCAGCACAGGCAGGGAGCCTCAGCACTCTGCTTCTGCCCCTCTGCCCCCAAAGGCTGCCTTGCACAAAATCCGTGCCTCTAACATGTGTGCTGAGTTTTGACCTAAGCTGTGACCCCCAGGCACTGCAGGCTTCCACCTCAAAATTTTCCAAGAGCAAAGCAAGAATTCTGTGAGGACAAAACAAACCGATCCCCTGAAACAGCATTTGCCACCATTTTCCCTAAAGGGTCAGAGCTGTCCCTGAGCTTCCAAGAGAGGAGCCAGCTTGGGAACTTTTAGCCCCTCCCTTTCCTGGAGGCGGCTTCTGAGATGCTCCAGTGAGAGCTCAGCCCTGAGGCCGAGCGCCGCCCCCATCTCAGATGCTGCACACCTCTGCAGCAGCCAGGGAAAACCTGCCCAATACACCTTCCATGGCTATTGGGCAGGAGGGACAAGCTCAGCACCTCCTGATTTGGAGGAGCCACTCTAGTGTCTATTCACTGGCATTCCTTGTAAATTCTGCCTCGGAAGACCTCTTGCCTTAGAAGGGGAGGCCATACCTGAGAGATGCTCCGTGACATCCAGCAGAGCTTGGCCCTTCAGTTCACTCCTTCGGTGGCTGAACTCTTTCAGCAGGGATACTTTATCTACAAGGGAAACACACATTTCTGCTCTCTCTTCTGTGGTCATAAGAGAAAGGACAGTGGGGAGGGAAAGGGCAGGGGCAACTACATTTTGTAAAAGAAAGGAAATTCCTGCCGATTTTTTAATCTTTTTCTTCTTTCCTTCCAGCCTACTTGGGAGGATTTTAAATTCCAAAAGAAAAGCTCTCCTTTCACATTTTAAATCCAAAGTCGTCTGCTGTACCAGGAGCTATGTTAAGCATTTCACATCAGGGACCTCAAGACTTCAATCACACGTAAGCAGTGAAAAGGTTTTGCATCCCAGAGCTTTGCAGAAGTGATCTTCTCTCTCCCCTATGGAAAAGGGTGAGAAGGCTCCAAAATGCACACCTCCATTGCCACCTGAAGGATAAGCTGTTTTTAAATTGTCAGGTTACCTGTGTGGATCTAGGGACAAGACTCCAAGTTACTCATACAAGAGCTATTACTGCTCAGTGCCTCAGTAGCCTGTGGGTTTCTGTAACAGCTGTGAAATCAGATCTTGGCAGAGAGACTGGAAAATGAACTGATTTCCCAGTACTTGACCGGCGTATGTATTTTAGTTTTCCTTGTGCCTATCTGTTGCGGTTTCAGGGGTCTTGTTTGAATTTGCTGTTGCCTGCATTGGCCTGCAAGCCTCCAGTCCTGCCACTCTAATAAGCCAAGGCAAGCTTTTCCTGGAGACAGAACGTGTGTGGGATGAAGTTTGGTCCCTCACAGGGTCGCAGGGCTGGCAGTGACAAAGCAGGCAATCTGCTTCATTGGGAACCACTGCAGAGCTACACCCCAGGGTGGGTTTCAGTAGCAGGGTATTACTAAGAGCTCCTTTCCTGCATGAGATACAAAAAGGAGGTCCCAAATGATCTTCATGCAGCCATGCAGTAAAGAAGTGATCCTGCTGTCCTAATGAAGCTAATGCCTATGATGTGGAGCCTTCCAGGAGGCTGCTCTGCAGAGGTTCTGATGTGCCGGTGTCCCTTCATGCCAACAGCAAAGCTATTCATTTGGGAAGTCAAATGGGGCCCAGGCAAACTCCAAAAATCCCTTTGGCCCTGAATTCCAGCAAAGCTGTAGTCCAGCACTTCCTCTTCAGACAAGCAGCACAGAGCCAAGGGCTCCTGGGACTTTTGGGAAATGCTGATGCACATTCAAGCCTGTTGGGGGACTGGTGCGTAAGGACTGCACCTGCACAGCTTCTGGTGGGTGTCAGCTGGAGGTTTCCACAGACAACAACAGCTGTCAAGGCACTCAGCGTTCTCTTGACTCGCAGAGGCAGAGACACACTTGAGGAGAGTCCATGCCAGGGCTCAGCCTTACCTAAGTGAGCCATGGATTCTTCCAGCGCTTTCACAGCTGCGGCATAAACCCCGGGGTCCTTTGAGTTTAGGTTGTTTGTTATTCCTTCAACCAAACAGATGATCACCGGGTTTAAGCCATCTTTCAGGATGCCTATGATTTCAGCCAGCACGTCCAGCGCCTTCTGCTTCACTTTCTTGTGCGTATCACCAAGTCTCGGGACAAAATAATCAAAAATCTGTGAAGAGAACAAACAACATGAAAGTTGGATTAAAATGTCCTTGTTTGAGGAAGGGACGCAGAAGTGAGCACTCAGCAATGTAAAAGATGAAAGTGATCCTTCCTGTCAGGTCAGCACTTGCTTGCACAATTTTCCTGTTTTCCTGTGGGCCACTCACTGGAATGGTTGTGCAACCTCATGCTGGTTGAAAGATTTTCATATATTTTGAAGAGGTTTGGGCGGGGACAGAATAGTTCCTATGGTGTTTCTCTCCACATTTCAGTCATTAAATTAATCCCATTTATTGATGCAAAACAGTATCTTTGCTTTCGAAGTATGGAACCAGATATTTACAATGCCCCTTTTTCTACACAATTGCCTCAAGTTCTGAGGGCAGTTACGATTTTGCCAAAACTATGGCTGGAGGAGATCCAGGTTTTGTTCCATCTGTCTCAGAACTTGTGTCTGGAGAAGTGCAGGGCTCTGGTCAACTCTTCCAGGATCCAGACCAATTGTCTACCCAGCAGGTAGACTTCTGAAATTTAATGTGCTGTACCGCTCTCATTAGAGCAGGTTCAGTCCCTTGACAGCCACATTATCAGGCACCGTTTTCTGGACAAAGGGAAAAAGCAGCTACTGGGAGGAGAAGGAAGAGATCTGTCCCTAGCCATTTCCCTCCTTTTCCAAAGAGAAAAAAGACCCCCCCAAGAAGGGTGAGCACCGTCTTTCCCAAGAGGAATAGGGATGCCGATGGAAACGAGTAACCAGAGTTGTGCCTGTGCAAGACAAGTCGGAGTTTACAGAAGTATCCTTTTAAAAAAAATTGGTTTAAACCTGCCCAGCCTGATACTTCTCTTCCCCATCCAAACCCATTTTTTTGTCTAGAGAATAATTGCCACGCTTTCAGTGGCTGGATTCCCTTCACTTAACCCAAGTGGGAGTAGGAGACAGCAGAAGTTACACCAGCAGAAAACTCTGTCCTCATCTGATGAACAGAATCAATGGGCACCTGCCAGACAAATACATCTGGACTGAAATCACTTGTCCTGAAGCGTGGACCTGAATTAAATGTTTCAGGGGAAGAGGCTACAGCCTGTCCCACACAGCCAGGATGTAGTGCCAAGACACACTGAATTAACTTTCCTGCTACAGGCTTGGGAAAGGAGCTAAAGGAAAGGAACAATGAAGACACCCTGCATACTTGGACACTGTTAGTGGAGACGAGCTGGGGGCTGCTTTTGCACAGGTCTAGGAGGAGTGCCACTCCTTCCATCCGTGTCTTAAACTCCTTGGCTTCCAGGAGATTGTAAAGCTTCTGGAGCGGCTCCGTTTCTTCCACAGCCGGAGGTAACATGACCTGGGCTTTTGGGCGGCGTAGGAGGCGTCCATCAGAGGTAGACTTCACCCTGGAGAATAAAACCAAATGAGGACCTGTTGGTGATCATACCTTCAGTTAATTGTGAGCAGAACATCTTGGGGAGGTTTCCTAATGATATGATTTGAAGCTAGAAAATCCTGATCTGAAAACAACGTGAGACCTCATGACAGTCATTACAGGAGACAATCTGCAAGCAACATTCTCACCAGTGCTTACTCAGGAAAACCAAGGATGAGATGCATCTCACTTATCTCCAGACAGCTTCCCAGGTACACATGTCGTACTGCTTTGTGAGGAAAGAGAGACGCTACTTCCAAGTTTAAATGCCTCATCATAAGGGAGGTGTGTGTCTTATAATAAGGAAACTCATCCCTCTGGAGAAGTGTCTCTACAGCAGGCATGACAATCTGGAAAAGTAGCTCAGATGCATCTGAACAGATGGATAGGGGCATATCTGAAGGATCCAGAAAATCCGTAACAGGGATAAAAACAGAAGCCAGACATCCCAGCACTACGCTCATATGATTGCTTCCCTAGAGACTAGATCCACAGCTTAACAAACCCACTGGGAACAACTCTCTTGGATCAGCCTGTCTCTTCCATGAGCATGGGAAGATCCTGACTATGCTACTGAGGCATGTGGTCACTCTCCTGCCAGCGCTGAGCATGACAGAGCTAAATAAATCCCCTCTGTTATCAGAGGACAACAGGTACAAGTAGCTCTCCCACTGGCAGGAAGAGACAGCAAGGACCAAATTCCTGTCTCAAATGCTGATTGCAGCACAGGGGGAAATAAAACCAAACATGCTGTCCATCAAGCAAACAGTATGAAGGACAGGAATGTCAAGACAAGACGTCCACATTGAGACACCTGTTGACCAAAGTTGCTCAGGAACTGGCTTGCTACTTACTACTCATCTTGGTACTGTCTGAGGGTAAGAAAACCATGACTCAGGAAGGCCAAACCACATGCATGGGAAGTGCTATTTTGGGCAACGGCATCTTGCTTCTAGACTGGGACTTCTCATCAAAACACCCATCTGAAAAAGCCTGCTCTCAGAGGAAAAAATCCCTGCTTGAATTTACTTGTCCCAAGTGAGGCAGCGGAGACATGGCCCTCTCACGGCATCCACAGCACTGTCCTTGCCACTGCACTGGATCTTCTGAGCTGCAACCAATGGGTGTCTTTTTGTCGCCCATTTTTTGTGGAAAGCCTTCCAGAGAAGTTGTGTTCAGCGTAATGCAGAAGGAGACATTTTTTATGATAGAGCATTTGTAGGGAAAGGAAACAATGTCTGGCACAGGTCATCTCCACCAGAAAGATTTTCCTGAGGAAGAGACATGTCAAGCTTGCCATGTGCTTTGTCACATCTAACTAAAGTGCTCAGTACCGTTTACTAGAAGGCAATGTGGCCTGGGGCTTCTTCGAGCCATCGCTCCTCTTCTTCACAGGCTTCTCGACAGATGGGTGTTCATCCTTCTGCGTTTCCATCCCCTACAAAGGCATAAAGAAACCCCATGGATCTTTAGAATGTAAAATAGGAAATTACCTGTTTAAAACACCACTTATAAGCAGGATCACTGCTACCAAGGCTTGGGCAAACATTTCCAAACTTACAGAAGGAAACAGGCCAGAGGTTCAGTGATGCCAACTCTTTGTTTTCAATAGCCCAAGGCAGGTTATGGCTGCTACCATACTGAGCAGCAGTCTAAAATCCCAAATTCATTCCTCTTGAGCATAAATGGGAATAATGCAAACTGGTAGGGAACTAATGCTCTTAAAGGAAGCTGCAGAAAAATTTGGACTCTTTGGAGGTTGGCCCATTGTGTTGGAAGTTGATTTGGTTCCACACTCACTCTCCCTGTTGCTGCACAAAGGCACACTCCCTTCTATAACGTAGGTAAAAAGAATAAAAAAAAAACCCAGGCAAACAACTGATTTTCCACTGGATGCTGCTGAATTCACCAAGCTTCTTCCAGCTCCACAGGGCATGACAGCAGGGCAGTATTCCCAGAAGACAGACAGTAATTGTAGCAATTGGGATTGACTGGGACATCTTTTGTATATTTGGAAATTTTCTTGGCACTACTGCTTCCGGTGTCTTTTGCAAAGACTCTGTTATCTCCAGAAGCACTGTTCTCACTTAATTGCGTCACTGGGGGCAGAGTAGGGATAGTGGGGTGGGGGGTTATGCTTAAATGTAAACCCATTTTCTCCTCTTTCCCTTCCCTCTTTGTGGCCGATATTCAAAATATCCAATACCCCACGCTTCCCCTAACACTATCAATTCCTTTGTGCTCTGCAGATGAACAGGCTGCAGATCAACAGTTCATTCCCAGGAGCAAAATGATTTGGCAGAAAAGGAATGAGATAAGATTAGGTATGTTTGATCTCATATCAGCAGTGGCAATACTTGCACAAAGGAGACATTTCTCCTACCAAGCACTTACTTTCTTCTTCATTCTTGTCAGAATATCTTCCAGGTCACGGGTGGAAAGAGATTGTTCCAAAAGCCTTTTAAATTTTTGGTGGTTCAGCATCATTTTCACCATCTCCTGTCCATAATGCCTAAAACAAGAAAGAAAGAAAGGAAGAAAGGAAGAAAGGAAGAAAGGAAGAAAGGAAGAAAGAAAGAAAGAAAGAAAGAAAGAAAAGAAGGTGAACAAGCAAAGGAGGAGTGTTAACAGAAATAGCTGATACCTTAACCTCAGCAGCTGCCATACCTGCATGAGAAGGCATTACCTACTCAGCAAAGAGAGAGATTTACCTCCACTTGTCACTGCACAGTGCTGTCAGCTGAACACAAGAGGCAAGAGGAGAACGTGGGGCAACAGAAAAATACAATCTCACTCTGAAACTGTGGGTGCGCTTCTGTGGCATCGAAGGATCCCAGGGAACAAGCGAAACACCTCTGCTTTGAGTCAGAGCTTATGAGCAGTGTCTTGCTGCCATTGCACAGGAATTTGCCTTTCTTTAACTGGCAGGGAAGCCAGGACCAAATGCCTCATGCTTGCTTTTGATTATTCTATACCATATGTATGCACAGGGACAGCTAGTTGCTCATGCCTTCTTGGCAGCTATTAATGGGAATTGAATCCTCAAAGTAAGGGGATTTTTTTGGGTGGTTTGGGTTGATTTTGCCACTAGGAAACCACAGTTCTCTTCAAGAAGCAATTTGGAGGTCATTCAGCCACAGAGAAGAGCATTATAGAAATCTGCAGAAGAGGTTTAGAAAGACCGAATACATTGGCTAAAGACCCCTGGAATCATTCAAGTCCCAGGAAGTTGGCAATGCTCCCTCTTGCGGGACAACCTCAGGTTCCCCAGCACAGTCATTTCCCCAGACAAGCCAGGGCAGTGGTCACAGCACCAAGCCTGACAGAGCTCAAGAAGCCTTTGGACAATGCTCTCGGGCACATGGAGTGACCCTTGGGGGGCCCTGCACACGGGCAGGAGCTGGACTCGATGACCCTGATGGGTCCCTTCCAACTCAGCGTATTCCGTGACTCTGTGAACCTCATCCACACAGTGAGGGAACTTGATATTTCCTTTAGCTTCCACTCTTTTGTGGTTTTGCCCTTTACAGCCAGACACCCAACAGTTTTCCTGTTTTAGGAGGTGAAATGAAGATCATTACCTTGTGTCCTTGTGACAGTCCTGAGCAAGCGTCCCTGCCGCGTGCGCCAGCCTCTCAGCCCTGGGCGTTCCTGCGAGCTTCGTGACTCCAGTTTTCTCCATCAAGGACAGGAGGAGTTGGGCCGCGCACTTCCGCACCTGGACGTGGCGGCTCCTGGGAAGAAGAGAGCGGACACTGGGGCACAGGGAGCAGAGGGACACAGCGCAGGCCTTGGCCAGAGCATGCTCCCTGTCATTGCTGGGGGAAGGAGGCCTGGGCTCTCCCTGACACTTGGGACACCTGTAGAAGGTTCTGTCCGCAGAGAAACACAAAGTTAGCACTGTACAGAAGGACTGCCTGCAAGCAAGAGCGAGGAATTCAGTCTCCCTGCACTATCTGATACTCAACATCTTTCCCCAAATTCACTCTGAGAAAGGGGGAAATTAAAGACAACCCAGGCTGACCCATCAGGGGCCAGCCACTACACAGACAGCCGCAGCAGGATTGAGGATATTTGCACCCATTTACCCCCAAATCTGCAGACCTTGGGAAAGAAACAAATGCAGGGAAAACACGCTGTGGGACGTGAAGTTGCAGAATATTCAGCAATGCAGCCAGTTTCTTCTGTGAGGCTTGGCAAGAGATACATCTGAACGTTTGCCCCTTTTCCAAAGCTGAGGAAAGGGTGGCAGTCAGTTTAGCCAGGTTGTCCTGTTCTAGACAGTGTCTCTTGGGGACTATCAGGCCCAGCACCAACACTTAAGGCAGCACCTGCTTCAGCTGTCCCATGGCAGTCGGCCTGTGAAGGTGCCTGTACAGTGATTCATCATCTCAAGGCTAACATGAGACATCAGTTGGAATAGCAAGTTGGGCTCTAAGGCCAGGACAGTCCTACAAGACTCCTCTTGGCAGGAGCTGCACCTGCTGTGCAGGCTGTGCCACACCCAGCACGTTCTCCCCCCATGTGCTCCATGCCGCAGCAAGAACCCTCCTTACTTCTCAAGTGAATGGCATAATGAGGATGCATGGTTTTTCCCAAGGCCTCTGTGGTTAGGGCTGTGAAATATCAAAGAGCGCTCACAGCTGCAGTTGCAATTGTCCCTCTTCCCACAAAACCACAGGGCTCTATCCTTAGCCTTTGCAGGCACTTGCACTTGCCCGCCATTCACCACATCTAGGCAACTCGGACAGACTGGGAGAACTCCAGGAAGCAGCAGCAAGCTGAGTCAGGGGAGGTTGAGGTTGGATATCAGGAAAAAGTTTTTCACCCAGAGGGTGGCTGGGCACTGGAACAGGCTCCCCAGGGCAGTGGTCACAGCACCAAGCCTGAGAGAGTTCAGGAAGCCTTTGGACAACGCTCTCAGGCACATGGTGTGACCCTTGGCGTGTTTGTTCTGTGCAGGGCCAGGAGCTGGACTCAATGATCCTGATGGGCCCCTTCCAACTCAGCATATTCTACAGCTCTGTGATTCTGTCAACTAAAGGGCTGCACGAGGGCAGAAATAGGTGACAAGAGGAAAGAAGTGAGGTTGATTGGAGAATCAAGTCACTGAGTTCACAGAGATGCAGGATACAGGACCCTTCCCTCCCACCATTCCCATTCTCTCTCTCAGCCCTTCTCCCCCCCACACAATAGAAGGTGAAGAATATCACTAAGAGAAGAAGAACCTACTGGACTCCACTGTCCATGAGAGCAGTCATTGCTCGTGCAGGAGTCACATGCTCCACCATGACTCCCAGGGTGTGACTGGCTGCTTTCTGAACAAACTCTGGGGAGTTCCACACCATCTGGAGAAGGACCCGAGCAACCTCATCCACCTCCGAGTCCATGTCCTTCTGCAAGGTCACAAAGAGCTCTCCAAGAGTGATGATTGCAGAGTAAGACACCTTTGAGCGAAGGTTGGTCACCTGGGGAAGTCATGAGGGGGAACATAAGAATCACCTTGAAAAGAAAACCAGTTGCCTTAGACAAAAGTCCCAGGAAATGACAACACTTCCCGCTGTGTCCAGGGGAACACAAAAGCACAGGCAGAGCAGAAGAGCACAAGCACAGAAAGGCACTTCACTCTGGCACCTACTTGTGCTAGGCCTCAGGCCTGCTTCCTGCAGGCCTAAAACATATTCTTTCACTTAAAGTGTTCTACTTAACTCTTCTGGAATGTCCACTGCTTTGGTTTTAGGCCCTTTCATTCAAAAAACAAAGAAACAAATTAAAGCAAGGGCTGCTCTCAAGCCATAAAGGCACAAGTCATAAAGACAAAAGAGTCATTTGCTCCTGTTTGAAAAAGCAACAGCAGCAGTTGAAGCCCTCAGCCAGGAAACAGAAAACACAGGCTCAAGTCTACAGACTAATTGGCAGTGTTGAATTACAGCTTGGGCAGAGATTTGGACTGCAGCAAATAACAGAATTAGTGTCTCCGCTTCTGCACTTGCACGTTGCACTGTAATGGCAGCTCGCTCCAAGAGGAGAGTGTCAGATGCCCGACCTACCAGTAAATAGAGCTACATGTGCACACAGATCCTATAGAGAGCTGACAGACATGAGAAAGATAAGGTCTAGAAACAGAAATGAAGGCAGTCCCTGAGCACACAGGGAGATGAACAAGCACATATCTACTCTACACACCGTGTATGAAGCACGGAGGACGACTCAGAACAATGTTCTTACCTCGTTGGTAAGTGCCAAGCAAACCTCACGAAGTCTACAAAGAAGGACTTCTGAGTGGGACTCAGCCAGGTGTTTGATGCTGAAGAGTCCCTTCTCCTTCAGCTCCCTGAAAGGCAAGTACCAAAAAGATTGACTTTCTCTCCACCCAAGAACTAGGCAGCACCCTCTGAATTTACCAGGCTGGCGGCTCAGTCAAACAAAGGGAGGTGCTTTTCAAGCAGTACTTGATGAAATCGTGGAACTCGCTGCCACAGGTTGCTGTGGCTGTCAAAAGCATACA
Organism: Coloeus monedula; assembly: GCF_965178545.1. Lineage (NCBI taxonomy): Eukaryota > Metazoa > Chordata > Aves > Passeriformes > Corvidae > Coloeus > Coloeus monedula. The sequence goes on along the minus strand of NC_138782.1, from coordinate 13,850,739 downwards.
CAAATCCAAGAGGCAAATAGAGGGCTTTCAGAGTCTTCATTTGTGGCTGTTTAACAAGACAGCCTTTCTGAAGTCTCTGGCACATGAAGTCCCTATGTCAGTGCTTCCTGGAGGCTGTGAGACCGTGCCATGCTGCTGTTTCTTGTCACCTCCCTGTACCTGTCCCTGAGACACAGTCCCATTGGGCTGCGTCTGGGGCATTTTCCTTCTTTGCCAGCCCCAGCAGGCAGTTCAGCAGTGAGAGTCTGCACTGGCACTCTGTAGCTGAGTTTCCACTCTGCAATCTAGGCCTGTCTGTCACCCACTCCACTCCACCTCACACATTCCCCAGGAAAGCAGCAGGATGCCCCAGAAGATTCCACACCAGGGCAAGAACAGATGAAAGTCTGGCTTTCCCAAAAGCCCCTACCTAAAACAACAGCAACATGTTATTTACAAGGTGCAAACAACTCCCTCTCTCAGCACTTGCTTTGTGCAGGACCTGAGCTACAGGAAGGCGCGTGATGCATCGGGGCTGCAGCGCAGGGCTGGCGGCCGACGCCACGGGCATCCCTGAGTGTCACCCGGACCCCCCCACAGCTGCAGAAGCTCTCTGCACCTCACAGGGCACCAAACAGAAATGGGGAAGAGAAAGCAGAAGAGAAAGGGCAGAGCAAAGGCGAGCAGTGAGTAGATGATAACCCAGACATCAAAAAGACAACCAATATCACCTAACATTTGTGGGGTTATCACCTCTGGACTTCTACAGGCCTCCTTCTGTCTGTGTCTAAGTTTGGGACACATTGTGAATATTGACAAAACATCTCAGGCCCATATGAAGCAGTGAGAAGGAAACAGTTGAATTGCAAAAGTGCAAGATTCCTAGAGGATTTTATTTCTTTTTCCTTCTCTTCTGCCATGAGCCCCTCAGGACTAATGACAGGCTGAGTGACTCTATAGCACAACTCAGTGCATTTCTCAGAAAGAAGAGCTCCCTGTAGCTGCTCCTGGGACTCACATGCGGAAGGTCACAGGCAGACCCTGACTCCTGCCACTGCTGCCAGCAGTGGGGCCAGAGACAAATCTCACTCAGTCCCACTGGGCCCCGAGGCACCCAAATCTCTACACTCCAAACTGCTGCCATCCTGCTTCTGGCTTCAGCCAGCAAATCATCTTGTCCCACAGCTTTCTCTCTTCCCTCAAGATTTCCTTTGCAGCCCCACAGGGCAGCAGGCAAAGCAAGGAAACAGCACGGACCTGCTGCAGCCGGAGCACTGCTGCAGACCAAGGCCAAGAAAAGGCTGCTCTGCAATCTTTATCCTCTCTCTGCTCTGGAGTGGTTTCACTGGTGCCCCGAGGCCCTCTGGGCTGTTGGGGCTCAGAGGCACTAGCAAGATACTCTCCTAACCTACCTTAACGCTAAGAGGGAGACAGAGTGAACGGGGCCTTTCTTACCAGTCATCGCTGCTGAGCAAGGAGAGTGCCTCGAGCAAGGACTGCTGTGGCTCCAAAGAGGCTCCGTCCTTCTGCCCCTTCCCACGGAGCGGCTCCTCTCGGCGCTCGGCACCAGTGGCCGTCTGCGGGGTCACTGTAAGGAGAGGGTCAGCCATGAGCGCTGCAGCCCCGGGCAAGGCACCCCGCCATGGAGCGGCCTGCAGCCCCATCTCCCAGCCAGGCTTCCATGAGGTACAAACTGGCACTGGCTCAGAGAATTCCCTGCTCTCTGGCTCCTTGCTTTCTCCCAGCCCCCCCAGCTGGGCACAGCTCCTTGGCTCAACCTGACAATTGCCCACACAGCGCCAGCTCCCAAGTGCCACAGGTACCACCGCCAGTGGCACCTTCCTGAGGCCGCAGAGCTCCCACTCCCTGGGAGACAGTGCCCACCAGCAGGACTTGCTCCCCAGGAGGGACCCCTCAGCTGCCTCTCCTGTCTCAGCGCCCTGATTTCCCCGAGCCCTGAGGACAGAGGCACTCTGCAACTCCCTGAGGAAAGACCTGCAGCTGCCTCGTGACAGCACCAAGCCGAGCCTGAACAACCGAGTCCTGCTGGGCCCGGCTGAATCCCCTCAGAGCAGCTACCAGGGAACAGCGATACCTGACCCTTCACACCTCACAGCACCTCTGTTCCCATTGGCTTCAAATATTCTAGACAGAGGGCAGCTGAGTGCACTTACATTTCAGCCTGCTCTTGGGAAGGGAGTAGTTCATGGATTTTGTTCTTTCTAAGCATCATGGATCTTTACTATTTCAGTAAAATACACACTGGCTGTATTTGAAAGATGCTGAGGTGAAATTTGTTTGTCATCAAATGGACTAGTGTGCACACTGTGCAAGACTAAGCTTTCTCTTGTGGAAAAATGGAATCTCTAGCCCAGATGGTTGATAAAAAAGCCTTCCAAATGCAAATTGATGATAAGAATACGTAAATACAGATGCAGATTGTTGGCAGACACAATCTCTTGACAGTCGGTTTACAAGGTATGAGAAAATTCAGATGATAAATGCATTTCTTAAGAAACCCACTTGTCATCCAAAGGACTGTTGATCATCAATTTCATGTCATGCACTCAACAGGTCGTTTTCTAATGTGTACAAGGAAACATCTGAGCTGTGTCAAATGATGGAGTTTAAATATTGCACAGAATCTAGATGAACTGCTCTAGACTCTGTAGAAGTTTTGTGCTACCCTGCATGTTCTCACACAGTATGGACGAAGCGTAACATCAAAAATATTCAGATGGGAGCTAATCTGGCTGTCACTGGTGTACCCCTGTCACTGCCATCAGTGGTGTCACTGCAGAAGGATGTCGATGTACACAGCTATATTCAATAGGAATGGGGAGCCACATCAGGCTCGTTCTGGTCAATTGTGACCATGGAAGTAGCATCACTAGAAAAGAGCACTCAAAGTATCATTCCTAGCTCCCTTCTTCTTATCTCACCCTACTCAGGATCACAGCACAGGCAGGCTGCCCTCACAGGAGAGGCAAGAGCCACCAGGGACTATGTGCTGTGTATTCACTGCGGGCAGCAAACAGCCTGGGAGCAGCAGGCAGCCCCTCCTGGCTGTCACCTGCTACACAGGCCGCTGTATTTGGGTGGGGTGACCCAGGAGGCGCTGCTTGTTCCCTCTTGGCATTGCAGGCCGTGGGATGGCAGCAGCAAGAAGCCATTGGGCACTTCTGGGAGCAGCAGCACGGCTGCACCAAGTGGCTGACTGCCATGCAGAGACAACCCTTGCTGGGAGAGCAGGAAAGCTGGCTGCAGAGCTGGACAGCAGCACAGGCAGAGGGCCAAGATGGAGAGTGGACAATTGATCGTGGTGGTACTCGTAGGTGCACAGTGAGCACACCCTGCCAGACTGCCCCGAGCTCATCCCTGCAGTTACAGCTGCCTCCTGGCACCAGTGCTGTAGTTTGCTCTATCAGGATGGGCAAAAGCCAGAGCTTAGCTCTTCACCACTACTTTATGCAGCTCAGCTTTCCAATGGATCAATAAGAACCAACTGCTCCAGTTCTGCCGAGCTGGAGTAACTCAAGAGTAGATTTGCTGTTCATTCTCAGCACAGGCTATGAACCCAAGATCCCAGCTGTGGTGGCTGAGGCAGGAGGCGGTTTGTGCTCCTTGTGCAAGGAAAGCCGGTGCAGGAAAAAGCTGCTGTGGAGCAGGCTTACCTGAGGAGTTGCGTGGGAAGCTGCCGTCTCCATGGATGATGGGCTTCTTGGGCAGTAAGGGCACGTTGTCCTGCTTCCTCAAGACCTTCTTCTTCATGGCACTACCAGGGTGTTTTCTCTGCACACTGGAAGCTGTGCCATTGACAGGCGGTAGGCTAAAGCCTGCAGAGACCAAAGAGGAGCTTGGAAGTGGAGGGTGACAATGGAAAGGCCCAGAAAACTTGCTGGAGCTGGGCAATGTCTCTTTGTTATCCCAAAGAACTTCAAGTATAACAGTGGCACAGTACCATGGGAAAGTGATCACAGAATAAGAGACTCCTAGAAGAGTTTGGGTTGGAAGGAACCGTTAACCACCATCTAGTCCAGCCCCCATGAGCAGGGACATCTTCAGCTAGATTCACCTAGGTTCCTCAGGGCCCCATCTAACATGGCCTTGAACACCTTCACGGATCGATCAACAACAGCTTCTCAGGGCAAACTCTCCCAGTGTTTCATCCCTTTCATTATAAAATAAATCTTCCAAATATCTAATTGAAATCTACCCTCTTCTGGTTTAAAACCAAATTGCAGTGATGCTTCCCCGAAGAAACAAGGAAACCCCAGTAGTGCTTTGCTTTTGTTTTCCTGTTTCAGAGGCTGGCTGGGGAAGTTACCAAAAGAAAGCGCAGATAACCTTGCCTGATGCCCTCGGGCTGAGTGCTGCCTCCTGAGGTCCCTGCTGCTGCCCTGGGGCAGCGCACACAGCACTGCAGTCAGGGCCCCTCAGCCGGGATTCAGTCGGGAACGCTGCTTGCTCTTGGGGCTACACCAGAAGCACTGGCTCGGGGCTTCAGCACAGCTCTACAGCGCCAGCTCCTCAGCAGGGAGTGGTGGGAGAAGGGTCTCTGGGGTTTTCATTAGAAGGAGTTGAATTTTGTTTCTTCCAGGTTGCACCTTGGTTGAAAAGCATTCTTTTGGACCCACTTTTCCTGGAGGCTGCTATCCAGGAGAGAGTCTGAAGCCCCAGTGTACTTTGCAAGACAGAATTTTACACTCTGAAGGACTTCAGAGGGGAAGGTGGGAAGCTGATATTCTGTTATGGACTCAGTGAGGCCATGGGCAAGACACTTCATGCCTCTCCATTTTCCTTTGGGGACCGGAAATACATCCTATGCAAACTCCCACTCAGATGCAAGTGTAACAGCCCCCCAGTCTGAGGGCAACACTGTGCAGAGGGCAAGCAAGTGATCAGAAAGGACCACAGGTGTAGCAACCACTTACTTGTTGCAGCTCCATCCCCAGGGTCAACTGTCTGTGGAGGCAGCTGCAAGGACGTTTCCTTTTTTCTCTCTGTCTTGATCTCTTTCTCCAAAAGCTCCATTGGCATCCGCTCTAAGTTCCTTTGAGCCAACATGCCCAATGCAGCACAGACCTACATGCAATGGGAATGCATCACAGACTGTAAGCAGAGACACACAAACCAGACACAACATCTCATCAGGAGCACAGAGTCCATAGAGTTCCACAGTCCTTGATGCAGCTCCATGTACATTCCAATGGTTTCTGAAGAATGTCAGAAATTACACACAGTGAGGTAGAATGCATTTACATTTGGCAATTACACACAGTGAGGTGGAACACTTTATTGCCATAACCTCCCACTGCTCCAAGGTACTGTTTCTCAGCCTATGTCAAGAGGCCCTGCTTGAAGCAAGAAAATCACAGGAGTGCTCCAAGACAGATGAAGAGCCCACGTGACCAGTGAGCAGGCAGTTCCCTTCCTACAGACCATGGCAGGAGAATAAAAACCATGTGCAATACACAGCAAGGAGGGGTAATTAGCTGTTGCTTAACACTCATGGCCAGGAATTGCAGCTGTTTCTCACTTCTGGCTTCTGAAGGACTCAGCTGCTCTCAGAGACCGTGAGGCCAAAAAGACGAGTCACGTGAAAACAAGTTGCAGAAACATTGATGTTAATGTGTGGAAAAATTGAGAATGAGAGGGCTGTGAGATACAGCAAGAAAGGTAACCAGGAAAAATCAAAGTCTCCCATTTTATTTTGCAGCCTTGCTTACACTGAACATTAGAATCCTTGCCCACATTCACTGATGTGTAGCTTGCTCTGCCATTCAGAACTTCTCTACAAGGGCCTTTGCACATAAAGAATGCTTCTGGCATGACCTTAGCACCATCTCCAAACCAGTGACCTTGCCACCACTGGAAATAGCCAAGCAATTGCTCTGTAGCTGTCAAATATATGCCCAAGAGAATCCCCATCCCCCAAGAGTGGAAGATGATGATTTTCAGGGACATTTTGGGCCTAGCACTAAACAGTCACTGGAAAGGAAGTCTGCTCATCCCTGTCCTTATCCCTCACCTTTCGAAAGCCATCCTTCAGGGCTTCGGCACTCGTAAGGCCAGCACTGGTGGGGTGATCCGTCTCCTTGGCCTGGCTCAGTGGGAGCCCTGTTAATGGAAGCAAAGGTTCCTGGAAATCTCTGGCACACTTCAAGCCCCCAACAGCTGGGCAACAGGCAAGACAGCTTCCAGATTGCAGAGCTCTGATAAGACCCAGAGATTGTGTCTGAGAGCAGCAAGGTACATATGCCAGCAGAATGAAACCTCCTGCATGATGGAGGCCTCAGCCCTGGATGCTGGAGAGCTGCTGTGTTTGATAGAGAAGGGCAGAGACAGAGCTTGCTCTTGACAGAGATTCTTATCTGTCCTAATTCATGCTGATTTTAGTAAACATCTTCTTCCTGGTTCCTAAAAGAACTCCCGGGTTCTAACACCCGTAAGCATTTAGATCAATATTTTCTTCTCTTTGTGGCAATATTTTAGAGGACATGAAAAAAAAGCTTAGCATTGCAGGAGTGTAAGCAAAACGTGAATTGTGTTCTTGAAACTGGATAATTTGCTTTCCCCAAGGATTTTCATTCTAAACTGGGTGAGACTGGGCCACTTTCAGGCCAGTCTGACTAAAGGCTGATTTTCCTAATGGAAGTGGAACAATGTAGCTCATTCTGAAACACTCTCCAACAGAGCCCTTAAAACTCAGAGGATGAATCACTCTTTACACGGCTTCACAGAGGATAAAAACACGTGGCAGCAAAGAAGCAGAAAACCAATGTCTTAAATCAGGATTTTTTGCCCAGCAAAATGGTCAGCTTAATAATAAAAAAGAGTCAGATATGGGCTTTGAGGAAGGAGGGCTATTCTGGATTGGGGGCAAGGCCTTGGAAGGTAAGAGCATCTGGGAAGTTGACAGGGAAACTACTGACTCCGGGGTAACCTCCTTGGGACCAGTGCAGTCAGCCCCAAGTGCAAAGTGGAGACACAAAATATAACAGAGGCCACAATGCCAACATAAAGCATCGGAAGCTACAGTATTTCATTGGAGAGATTCCCTGGAAACCTCTAAAGAGCTGCACAGGGAAACACGCTCCTGCCAGCAGCCACTTGAGGCAGACCAGGGAGACACCCTGACCCACTTGCACAGAGCCAGCACAGGAGCAGCCTGGCCTCTGGGCTGCCCTGGGACAGCAGGGAGCCCAGAGGCCTGTGCTTTCCAGGAATGGCTCAGCTGCACACGCACCCTCCTGCTCCTCTCGCGGCCCCACAGCTGAGCAGCCCTACAGCTACACGGGGCACTGGGAGCAGCACAGCTCATTGCAGGGGGCACATGCAGGGCAGAACTGTTCCCTGGCAATGTGCCCAGGCTCTCTAGGCTGGCACAAGAGCCTTCCTCCCGCCAGAGAGCGGCCCAGCTCCCGCCTTACCTCTTTGTGAGGCTGAGCCATGCTCAGCCTTCAGCTGGTGCTCCCTGGCAGTGACCCCGGGGGCAGCGCTGCTCAGCTGCCCCTGCCGGGGCTCCTGGGCCAAGGCCCCCTGAGCAGGCTGCGAGCGGAGACCTGCACTGCCAAGGCCGGGCTTCCGCGCATCAGTCTTCAAGCCAAAAAGTTCAGCCAGTTCCCTTGGGAACAGAGGCATCCCAGGTCCTATCACACACCATGAACTCTTTCCCTTCTTCCTCTGGGTTTTTGTTGTAGACTCAGAAGAAGCTGTAGATCAGGTACAAGGGAAGAAGTGAGTTAGTTGATCTCCCACCTTTACAATCACCACAACTAATGGGTGAGGCACTCGAGGGGTTATTTATTATTGAGAAGATCGCTTTGTTTTTATTTTTCATGAAACTAGCATCACTATAGTTGCTCTGAGCTGTATGGAGCTGGCAGGACAGGAGAGAGAGGTTCCACTACTTTGCTTCTGTGCTGCTCATGGCTCATCCACTACTTGGGGATCCCTTTCCTTCCAAACAGTTGGCAACCCACAGGGGTCTCTAGAATTTGACAATTCCACCTAGGAAGTAATTGCTTTCCCAAGCCAGTTTTCAAGGCCTTTGTTTCTGTAACTCCCCCTCAGTTCTTGGTTGGGTTTTCTTGGTGGTTTTTCTTTCTCTTTACAACAAAGGCAGTGCTGGGACACAAACAATGGCACCCCATGTGTTAGAAGCAAAAGAAGATTTGCAATCAAATTTAGATGTCCCCAGTATTCAAGCAGCCCATATCTGTAGGGAACACATTGTTCATGCAAACGTCCCAGCTTTCTCTGCTTTGTTGCTCCAGGAGTTTATTCCCTGCTTTCCTTCCTGCAGAGACACCCAAACCCAACATAAACATGACCTGCCTCAAAACATTTCTGATCTTTGCTAATCCCGACAATTCAAAATTTTCTTAATGGAAATGGCACGGGGCAGGTTAATCTGAAATGCTCTCCATTGGAGCTTTTGAAACTCAGAGAACTAATCTTTCTGTACAGGCCTCCACCAATGATAAATCGTTTTTCTGCATCAGCAAAATTGTTTCTTCAAATCTCATCTCTCCTATCATTCCACGCCCAGAGATGGCAAAGGAACAACAACACTGGCATTGAGGCTTTGAACTTGAAAGCAGGGGCTGACACACATGCACCAGACACCTCATTTGGTCTGGCACAACTCTTCTTGTCAGGGATCAGGCAAGGCAGGGAGGGGGGACAAGGCAGAAGGCATCTCCTCCCCCAGCCTCAGCCTGCAATACTGACACAGGCAGAGAGAGTCAGGGAAGAGATTTGTCCTTGTGAACCTGCCATAGGTGGCTTTAGGCTTGTGCTGTCAGAGGATGACAAACTCTGATCCTGCATAGGCTGCATCCATTTGGAAGTCTCCTTCCCCTTAACTGGAACATTCACAAGGCCTTTCTGTCTAAGGAGGTTTCCCTATTTCTCCCCGTGCAAAACCAGGCAATGTCCATGAATCTCCTTCAGATCTCAAAGGGCTCCGCACAGAAACTGCCCCAAGGGAAGGTGTCCTCCTTCAAAGGCAGGAGGAAGGAGTGGGAACATTTCTCCTTTCATGCTAAATGTCCTTTTTTTCTCTACTAATTATGACCTTAGAAAGGGTGCAGGGAGATGAAAGGCATGTGCACGATGGAGAGGAATGTTTTCTGTTCCTGCGGTGCATTTCCCAAGCCCCAAGGTACCAGTGCAGCTCCTGGAGTAATTTTCACTGCACCACTGGAGCACACTCCCAGTGACCAAGCTCTGGGAGAGCCCATCAAGGAATTGAAAGGAATTTGAAGACATTTAAACCAGGATGGTTTTCAACCAAACTGCCACAATGCCACCCCATGGTCAGCATTCCAATGGTCATTTTAGGACAGACATGCCCTGTACCTACCTGCATGTTCAGAGTTCTTCTCTTTGCTTCTGCTGCTGGATCTTGGCCTTGAGAAAAGGGAGGACAAAAGAATATATGAGGAGGTAGAAAGAGAAGGGCATGGAATGTGTGTAGCATCAAAGGAGGCAAACCTTCTTAGCATGGTCCGCCTAATGAAGGAGGAAATGCAACACATAAACCCAACACGATGCAAAGCTGAGGAATTGTGTCATACATGAAATCCCTATTTGTCCTTGGTCTTTGCATATTAAGTGCTTTATTTAATTAATTTTGAGTTAACTATTTTTAAATTGAATGTTACAATTAACCCATCTGCCCAGGTACAAAAATCCAGTTCCACTATCAGTGTTTCCATTTGTTTAAAGTTTATTAATAGAGTTGCACCCTTCCCAGTTAAAATTTTCCCAGTTAAAAATCACAAACTTGCCCCTTTTCAAGCTTCAAACCACTGGTACACCATAAGAGTTACCTTTCCTGTGTTTACTGTATACTTTTACAAGTGTTTTGAGATGTGTTGGACTTGCATTCCAAGGCCAAAACCCTACCCAGTCTTAATAGCCAGCAGCTATTTATAGCCACGGCCATTACTCTGCAGGCAAGTCCCATGGCAACCTGAATACCTGAATTTTAATGAAAGTATTGTATTCCCTTATCTCTAACTGATACCACCCCCCCCCCCCCCCCCTTGACAACGATGAGCCATTGGTGGACGAAGATGATCCATCAAAAGGAAAGCACCAATCGCCTTGGACCGAAGGGGCGGGCTGTGGGTGGGCTGTGGGCGGAGCAAAAACTCTAAAAAGGGCGAAGCCGAGAGGCGGGGTCTCTTCTCTCTTCCCCTCTTGCTCTCTCCAGACTAGCTGTGGGGGACATCAGTGCTGGCATTAAAAGCCTTACCCCTTTTAAGGGGCTTTTAGTAATTTTTTTAAGTCAACCCAGCACTGCAAGTTCTTTTTCTCTACCTGAGGTCTAGTGCTGTCTCAGCCAGAAGATCTCAAATCCCTGCGCTCCTGGGGCATACCATCTACCGAGCCATAGGATCCCAAATTTTTATATTTTTCTGATTTCTGTAATTTTTCAATTTTTCTGTTTTCAATAAATTAATCTTTTTAAGAGTTGTCTCATTTCTCACAATTGTCCAAAAGTCTTCAGGTGCTGGAATCCCACAGAGCTTGCCAAGCTCTGGCTGAAACACAGCAGTCATTCTTCAACTTGCATCAGACCTGCCCAGTTCTCTCCTTTTGGAGCCAAGTGGCTCCTACAGCCTCTGTGAAGCAGCAAGAGCTGCTGAGCTGAGACACAAGTCTGTATGGAGGGCAGCTACTTTTGTTCTGCTGCCAAAGCTTGACTTTGCCTGCTCATGCCTTACACTGGTGACAGTCTCGGGCTACATGGGGTCATAGCACTGCTCTCTCCTGAGAATGACAGTACACCTCCTTGCTCTTTCAAGGACAAACAGGCCTTTTCCAACTCAGCTGCTAGGTAAGGATATTCAGATTGCACTTTAAAAGCCCTACGGACGCTTTTCAATTGGAATGATACTTCTGGGACTCCTTCTTTATCCTTGTCACTAGGATAAGCTTGACAGCTACATTTTCTCACACATATATCCAAGCCAATATCTTTGCATCAGGTACAGTCCTATAACTCTTCTCTAGCACCTTGCCCTCTTTGATCTTAAGCCCAGATCAAAATACTAAACATGGATCAGATTATACATCTGTACCCCAAGTTTTTATCTGGGCTCTGGTTTCACGGTGGAGGCCCAGGCACAGAGAAGTCACACCTGACATTTACAGAAGCAGCACCTGAATTTGCAGACACCTCCTCAGTAGCCAATATTTGCCCTGACATATCCTCATGGCTGCAGAAGTTGACAGTCAAGGATCACAGTATTCAAAGAACCGCAGTATCCAGATCCATGCAATACAGTTCCCAAATGACACCACAAACACCACAGAGGGAATCAGTAGCCGCGTCCAGCAGAGGACCTGTTCTGAGGTGCTCTTAAGCCCTGCCTCCTCTTCCCCACAACCACCTCTGCTCTTAGGGCATATGGTGTTGGGTTTGCCATTGTGCTGGATCACCACAGATGGGCCAAATGGGGAATACACTGAGGTTTGCCTAAATACATGGGAGAGATGACTGTGGAAAATAACCTCACAAGACGGGAAGAGCGAGGGGAACAGCACACTGGAGCAGTAGACACCTTGGCTTACCTCATCTCCTGGGACTCCTGGAAATCCAGCTGCGGAGAGCTTGGGACAGACGCTGCCGCACTGCTCACAGGGGGACTCACTGCCTTGCGTATTGGGGGGATCAAAGGTGGTCCCAATGACCCTTTCTTCATATCCCCACCACTGGAACACAGCAAGGAAGCCTGCAAAGAGTAGAACACCGTACTCCTCAGATCAAGCATCCAGCCTTGCCCCCATTCATGCCTGAAGACATTTAGCCATGCTCTTAGCTGGGACCTGGCAGAAATGTCAAACTGATGGAGCAACTTGGTCTAGGACAGGGAATGGAAAGGGAAGTGGTGAGGGAGAGACCATGTCCCACATTTGCCACCACTATCCCTGTGCTCACTTCTCTGGAAATGTGGCTACATTCCCAGATGGCATCCACATGTTTGGCACCAAGATGTTCTGCTGTGCCACTGCCTCCACTGGCCTTTTGGATCGTATGGGAATGGCCTTGGATCCCTATTCTCTCCCTGTCCCTAAAGCACCTAACAGCCAGTGCTGATCTCCAGCCAAGTCCCCACAAAGCCATCCTGCAGGATGTCCAAACCTGCTTTTCTCAAGCCCCTCATTTCTGCTGCTGCTTCCCTTCCCTCGTACAGTTCCCCAGCAGCCTTTGAGCCCCGATGCTGCTGAGCTCTGGGCATGCTCGGTGCTCTCTCTCCAGCTCCCACACATCCATCATCTCAGGCTCACTGGCATTTAGGAAGTTCTGCCGAGCTCCCTGCCCTGCTGCTCTCTGGAAGGCCTCTGCCTGCCCAAGTTGCTCCAGGGCCCCCATGCCATGTCCAGCAAGCGGGGTGGAGGCAGCGCGGCCAGATGCACACCCTTCCTTAGTATCCCATTGTCCCTGGCACAGCTAAAGAGCCAAATCAGGCCCTGTTCAAACTTCAGTGGAAGGATCAGTTCCTCTCAGGGATACGCTGGGCCCTTTCTCAGCAAGGCTGGAATCAAGTACACAAGCCTTGGGTTGGACATTCTGTTTACCAAAGCTGTTGTTCATCTGCCTCCTCCTGCACCCCACGGCAAACCCAAAACAACTGCAGGTCCTGGCCCTGCTGCAAAGGCAATCGTGGGGGTGGGCTCTGGGCTGCTCTCCCCATGGCCACCTGCCATCCCTTCCCTCTGGACAAAGCCATGCCAGAATGCACAAAGCTGCCCAGAAGCTGATGAAGTCTAGAAATAGCATCAGAGACAACTGGGCACAAGGGCATGGCTGTACAACTCAAAAGCTGACACAACCTGCAACTGACTTTGCAGGACTGCCTGTTCCAGCAAACACCTTTCTCCATCCAAACCGGACACAGCTGACAGAGAACACCACCAAGACACAGAGATGGTTCACACACACCCGTAGTTTACTAAATGTAGAAGGATTGGTTCACAAGATTGGCCAACTTCAGCTGCTCTGACTGCCTGTTGGTGTTTTCTCAGCCATAAGACAGAGCAGGAGCCACAACAGAGCCAGAAACCATTCAAAGACCTCCCCTGCTATTGATACTCACTGAGGACATGAAGCCTGCACTACACACCCACTGCAAAGACAGCCTGAAGTGCAGTGTCCTGCTGAGCTCTCCCTTTGCTCAGCTGCTTCCCTGGCCTCACCCCACAGCAAAAGGTCTCAGAGCTCTGCCTACAGCACATAAACTGAAAACCTTCCACACAGGACTCTAGCTTCATTTCCTTACCTTCCATCCTTTTCCCTCTGTACTCAACTCCTGGTTTGCTCTACTGTCTTCATCGTAGCTAGTGCCATTTTTCCCATTCTCCTGCTCTCCACTACATATTTTCTTTGCATTTGAAGAAGGAGAGCTCTCCTGGATGGGAGGCAATGGCTTGGAGGGAAGGAGCATAGAGGGAGATGCCATGGTAAGGCTCTTGGCAAGACTGTAGCCAGTCAGTCCTGCAAAATGGAAACACAAAATGTAACAGAGGCCACAATGACAACATAAAGCATCTGAAGCTACAGTATTTCATTGGAGAGATTCCCTGGAAACCTCTAAAGAGCTGCACAGGGAAACACGCTCCTGCCAGCAGCCACTTGAGGGAGGCCAGGGAGACACCCTGACCCACTTGCACAGAGCCAGCACAGGAGCAGCCTGGCCTCTGGGCTGCCCTGGGACAGCAGGGAGCCCAGAGGCCTGTGCTTTCCAGGAATGGCTCAGCTGCACACGCACCCTCCTGCTCCTCTCGCGGCCCCACAGCTGAGCAGCCCTACAGCTACACGGGGCACTGGGAGCAGCACAGCTCATTGCAGGGGGCACATGCAGGGCAGAACTGTTCCCTGGCAATGTGCCCAGGCTCTCTAGGCTGGCACAAGAGCCTTCCTCCCGCCAGAGAGCGGCCCAGCTCCCGCCTTACCTCTTTGTGAGGCTGAGCCATGCTCAGCCTTCACCTGGTGCTCCCTGGCAGTGACCCCGGGGGCAGCGCTGCTCAGCTGCCCCTGCCGGGGCTCCTGGGCCAAGGCCCCCTGAGCAGGCTGCGAGCGGAGACCTGCACTGCCAAGCCTGGGGGTCTGCACAGCATCCTTGCAGCCAGCCAGGGGCGGGAGGGCACCAGGGTGGGGAGGCCGCACAGGGCCCTCCTTAGGCATGGTCTCCATCCACTTCTTCCTTGAGGTTTTGTCTACAGAAGAAGCTGTAGATCAGGTACAAGGGAAGAAGTGAGTTAGTTGAACTCCCACCTTTACAATCATGCATGAGGCACTCAAGGGGATTTTTAAATATTGAGAAGATCACTTTGTTTTTATTTTTCATGAAACTAGCATCACTATAGTTGCTCTGAGCTGTATGGAGCTGGCAGGACAGGAGAGAGAGGTTCCACTACTTTGCTTCTGTGCTGCTCATGGCTCATCCACTACTTGGGGATCCCTTTCCTTCCAAACAGTTGGCAACCCACAGGGGTCTCTAGAATTTGACAATTCCACCTAGGAAGTAATTGCTTTCCCAAGCCAGTTTTCAAGGCCTTTGTTTCTGTAACTCCCCCTCAGTTCTGGGTTGGGTTTTGTTGGTGGTTTTATTTCTCTTTACAACAAAGACCGTGCTGGGACACAAACAATGGCACCCCATGTTAGAAGCTGCAGAAGATTTGCACTCCCCATGAGATGTCCTCAATACTCAAGTAGCCTGTATCTGTAGGGAACAAATGGGTCATCCAAATATCCCACTTTTGCTCTAATTCATGGTTCCAGGGATTTATTGCCTGCTTTCTTCGCTGCAAAGAAACGGAAACCCAACACAAACATGACCTGCCTCAAAACATTTCTGATCATGGCAGTTCCTGACAATTCAAAATTTTCTCAATGGAAGTTACATAGGGTAATCATAAAAAGAAGACCTGTCTTAAATCTGGAATTTTTTCCCCCTGTAGAACGGTCAGGTCAATATTAAAAGAGATCGCTCATTTCTACTCCAGAATTAATCCAGAAATGCCACCTTACTTAGTCAGCAATTCTTCTCCCCAGATGCATTCAGCATTCCAGCTTCATATCAGTAATTAAGGAACCATTCCAAAGGGGCCGTGCCCAGGATTTGGCAGAACTAACCCTGAGGCAAGGGACCAGTGGGTCAGATCCCTTTTTCTGCATCAGCAAAATTGTTTCTTCAAATCTCATCTCTCCTATCATTCCACGCCCAGAGATGGCAAAGGAACAACAACACTGGCATTGAGGCTTTGAACTTGAAAGCAGGGGCTGACACACATGCACCAGACACCTCATTTGGTCTGGCACAACTCTTCTTGTCAGGGATCAGGCAAGGCAGGGAGGGGGGACAAGGCAGAAGGCATCTCCTCCCCCAGCCTCAGCCTGCAGTACTGACACGGGCAGAGAGAGTCGGGGAAGAGATTTGTCCTTGTGAACCTGCCATAGGTGGCTTTAGGCTTGTGCTGTCAGAGGATGACAAACTCTGATCCTGCATAGGCTGCATCCATTTGGAAGTCTCCTTCCCCTTAACTGGAACATTCACAAGGCCTTTCTGTCTAAGGAGGTTTCCCTATTTCTCCCCGTGCAAAACCAGGCAATGTCCATGAATCTCCTTCAGATCTCAAAGGGCTCAGCACAGAAACTGCCCCAAGGGAAGGTGTCCTCCTTCAAAGGCAGGAG
The DNA here is from genome assembly GCF_965178545.1 of Coloeus monedula. Taxonomy (NCBI): domain Eukaryota; kingdom Metazoa; phylum Chordata; class Aves; order Passeriformes; family Corvidae; genus Coloeus; species Coloeus monedula. The sequence goes on along the minus strand of NC_138782.1, from coordinate 13,835,048 downwards.
GAAGGAGTGGGAACATTTCTCCTTTCATGCTAAATGTCTTTTTTTCTCTACTAATTATGACCTTAGAAAGGGTGCAGGGAGATGAAAGGCATGTGCACGATGGAGAGGAATCTTTTCTTTTCCTGCGGTGCATTTCCCAAGCCCCAAGGTACCAGTGCAGCTCCTGGAGTAATTTTCACTGCACCACTGGAGCTGCACTCCCAGTGACCAGGCTCTGGGAGAGCCCATCAAGGAATTGAAAGGAATTTGAAGACATTTAAACCAGGATGGTTTTCAACCAAACTGCCACAATGCCACCCCTGGGTCAGCATTCCAATGGCCATTTTAGGACAGACATGCCCTGTACCTACCTGCATGTTCAGAGTTCTTGTCTTTGCTTCTGCTGCTGGATCTTGGCCTTGAGAAAAGGGAGGACAAAAGAATACATGAGGAGGTAGAAAGAGAAGGGCATGGAATGTGTGTAGCATCAAAGGAGGCAAACCTTCTTAGCATGGTCCCCCTGATGAAGGAGGAAATGCAACACATAAACCCAACACGATGCAAAGCTGAGGAATTGTCCTTAAGCTTTCAGGTGCTGGAGTCCCACAGAGCTTGCCAAGCTCTGGCTGAAACACAGCAGTCATTCTTCAACTTGCATCAGACCTGCCCAGTTCTCTCCTTTTGGAGCCAAGTGGCTCCTACAGCCTCTGTGAAGCAGCAAGAGCTGCTGAGCTGAGACACAAGTCTGTATGGAGGGCAGCTACTTTTGTTCTCCTGCCCAAGCCTGACTTTGCCTGCTCATGCCTTACACTGGTGACAGTCTCGGGCTACATGGGGTCATAGCACTGCTCTCTCCTGAGAATGACAGTACACCTCCTTGCTCTTTCAAGGACAAAAAGGCCTTTTCCAACTCAGCTGCCAGGTAAGGATATTCCGATTGCACTTTAAAAGCCCTACGGGTGCTTTTCAATTGGAATGATACTTCTGGGACTCCTTCTTTATCCTTGTCACTAGGATAAGCTTGACAGCTACATTTTCTCACACATATATCCAAGCCAATATCGTTGCATCAGGTACAGTCCTATAACTCTTCTCTAGCACCTTGCCCTCTTTGATCTTAAGCCCAGATCGAAACACTAAACATGGATCAGATTATACATCTGTACCCCAAGTTTTATCTGGGCTCTGGTTTCACGATGGAGGCCCAGGCACAGAGAAGTCACACCTGACGTTTACAGAAGCAGCACCTGAATTTGCAGACACCTCCTCAGTAGCCAATATTTGCCCTGACATATCCTCATGGCTGCAGAAGTTGACAGTCAAGGATCACAGTATTCAAAGAACCGCAGTATCCAGATCCATGCAATACAGTTCCCAAATGACACCACAAACACCACAGAGGGAATCAGTAGCCGCGTCCAGCAGAGGACCTGTTCTGAGGTGCTCTTAAGCCCTGCCTCCTCTTCCCCACAACCACCTCTGCTCTTAGGGCATATGGTGTTGGGTTTGCCATTGTGCTGGATCACCACAGATGGGCCAAATGGGGAATACACTGAGGTTTGCCTAAATACATGGGAGAGATGACTGTGGAAAATAACCTCACGAGACAGGAAGAGCGAGGGGAACAGCACACTGGAGCAGTAGACACCTTGGCTTACCTCATCTCCTGGGACTCCTGGAAATCCAGCTGCGGAGAGCTTGGGACAGACGCTGCCGCACTGCTCACAGGGGGACTCACTGCCTTGCGTATTGGGGGGATCAAAGGTGGTCCCAATGACCCTTTCTTCATATCCCCACCACTGGAACACAGCAAGGAAGCCTGCAAAGAGTAGAACACCGTACTCCTCAGATCAAGCATCCAGCCTTGCCCCCATTCATGCCTGAAGACATTTAGCCATGCTCTTAGCTGGGACCTGGCAGAAATGTCAAACTGATGGAGCAACTTGGTCTAGGACAGGAAATGGAAAGGGAAGTGGTGAGGGAGAGACCATGTCCCACATTTGCCACCACTATCCCTATGCTCACTTCTCTGGAAATGTGGCTACATTCCCAGATGGCATCCACATGTTTGGCACCAAGATGTTCTGCTGTGCCACTGCCTCCACTGGCCTTTTGGATCGTATGGGAATGGCCTTGGATCCCTATTCTCTCCCTGTCCCTAAAGCACCTAACAGCCAGTGCTGATCTCCAGCCAAGTCCCCACAAAGCCATCCTGCAGGATGTCCAAACCTGCTTTTCTCAAGCCCCTCATTTCTGCTGCTGCTTCCCTTCCCTCGTACAGTTCCCCAGCAGCCTTTGAGCCCCGATGCTGCTGAGCTCTGGGCATGCTCGGTGCTCTCCAGCTCCCACACATCCATCATCTCAGGCTCACTGGCATTTAGGAAGTTCTGCCGAGCTCCCTGCCCTGCTGCTCTCTGGAAGGCCTCTGCCTGCCCAAGTTGCTCCAGGGCCCCCATGCCATGTCCAGCAAGCGGGGTGGAGGCAGCGCGGCCAGATGCACACCCTTCCTTAGTATCCCATTGTCCCTGGCACAGCTAAAGAGCCAAATCAGGCCCTGTTCAAACTTCAGTGGAAGGATCAGTTCCTCTCAGGGATATGCTGGGCCCTTTCTCAGCAAGGCTGGAATCAAGTACACAAGCCTTGGGTTGGACATTCTATTTAGCAAAGCTGTTGTTCATCTGCCTCCTCCTGCACCCCACAGCAAACCCAGAACAACTGCAGGTCCTGGCCCTGCTGCAAAGGCAATCGTGGGGGTGGGCTCTGGGCTGCTCTCCCCATGGCCACCTGCCATCCCTTCCCTCTGGACAAAGCCATGCCAGAATGCACAAAGCTGCCCAGAAGCTGATGAAGTCTAGAAATAGCATCAGAGACCACTGGGCACAAGGGCATGGCTGTACAACTCAAAAGCTGACACAACCTGCAACTGACTTTGCAGGACTGCCTGTTCCAGCAAACACCTTTCTCCATCCAAACCGGACACAGCTGACAGAGAACACCACCAAGACACAGAGATGGTTCACACACACCCGTAGTTTACTAAATGTAGAAGGATTGGTTCACAAGATTGGCCAACTTCAGCTGCTCTGACTGCCTGTTGGTGTTTTCTCAGCCATAAGACAGAGCAGGAGCCACAACAGAGCCAGAAACCATTCAAAGACCTCCCCTGCTATTGATACTCACTGAGGACATGAAGCCTGCACCACACACCCACTGCAAAGACAGCCTGAAGTGCAGTGTCCAGCTGAGCTCTCCCTTTGCTCAGCTGCTTCCCTGGCCTCACACCACAGCAAAAGGTCTCAGAGCTCTGCCTACAGCACATAAACTGAAAACCTTCCACACAGGACTCTAGCTTCATTTCCTTACCTTCCATCCTTTTCCCTCTGTACTCAACTCCTGGTTTGCTCTACTGTCTTCGTCGTAGCTAGTGCCATTTTTCCCATTCTCCTGCTCTCCGCTACATATTTTCTTTGCATTTGAAGAAGGAGAGCTCTTCTGGATGGGAGGCAATGGCTTGGAGGGAAGGAGCATAGAGGGAGATACTCGGAAAGACTTGGCAAAAACGAACCTAGTTACGCCTGCAAAAGTGGAGACACAAAATATAACAGAGGCCACAATGCCAACATAAAGCCTCTGAGGCTACAGTATTTCATGTGAGAGATTCCCTGGAAACTTCTAAAGAGCGGCACAGGGAAACACGCTCCTGCCAGCAGCCACTTGAGGCAGGCCAGGGAGACACCCTGACCCACTTGCACAGAGCCAGCACAGGAGCAGCCTGGCCTCTGGGCTGCCCTGGGACAGCAGGGAGCCCAGAGGCCTGTGCTTTCCAGGAATGGCTCAGCTGCACACGCACCCTCCTGCTCCTCTCGCGGCCCCACAGCTGAGCAGCCCTACAGCTACACGGGGCACTGGGAGCAGCACAGCTCATTGCAGGGGGCACATGCAGGGCAGAACTGTTCCCTGGCAATGTGCCCAGGCTCTCTAGGCTGGCACAAGAGCCTTCCTCCCGCCAGAGAGCGGCCCAGCTCCCGCCTTACCTCTTTGTGAGGCTGAGCCATGCTCAGCCTTCAGCTGGTGCTCCCTGGCAGTGACCCCGGGGGCAGCGCTGCTCAGCTGCCCCTGCCGGGGCTCCTGGGCCAAGGCCCCCTGAGCAGGCTGCGAGTGGAGACCTGCACTGCCAAGCCTGGGGGTCTGCACAGCATCCTTGCAGCCAGCCAGGGGCGGGAGGGCACCAGGGTGGGGAGGCCGCACAGGGCCCTCCTTAGGCATGGTCTCCATCCACTTCTTCCTTGAGGTTTTGTCTACAGAAGAAGCTGTAGATCAGGTACAAGGGAAGAAGTGAGTTAGTTGAACTCCCACCTTTACAATCATGCATGAGGCACTCAAGGGGATTTTTAAATATTGAGAAGATCACTTTGTTTTTATTTTTCATGAAACTAGCATCACTATAATTGCTCTGAGCTGTATGGAGCTGGCAGGACAGGAGAGAGAGATTCTACTACTTTACTTCTGTGCTGCTCATGGCTCATCCACTACTTGGGGATCCCTTTCCTTCCAAACAGTTGGCAACCCACAGGGGTCTCTAGAATTTGACAATTCCACCTAGGAAGTAATTGCTTTCCCAAGCAAGTTTTCAAGGCCTTTGTTTCTGTAACTCCCCCTCAGTTCTCGGCTGGGTTTTTTTGGTTGTTTTTCTTTCTCTTTACAACAAAGGCAGTGCTGGGACACAAACAATGGCACCATGTGTTAGAAGCTGCAGAAGCTTTGCACTCCCCATGAGATGTCCCTAGTACTCAAGTAGCCTGTATCTGTAGGGAACAAACGGGGCATCCAAACATCCCACTTTTGCTCCAGGGATTTATTGCCTGCTTTCTTCTCTGCAAAGAAACTGAAACCCAACACAAACATGACCTGCCTCAAAACATTTCTGATCATGGCAGTTCCTGACAATTCAAAATTTTCCCAATGGAAGTGGCATAGGGCAGATCATAAAAATAAGACCTGTCTTAAATCTGGAATTTTTTTCCCCTTGTAGAACAGTCAGTTCAATATTAAAAGAGATAGCTCATTTCTACTCCAGAATTAATCCAGAAATGCCACCTTACTTAGTCAGCAATTCTTCTCCCCAGATGCATTCAGCATTCCAGCTTCATATCAGCAATAAAGGAGTCATTCAAAAGGGGCCGTGCCCAGGATTTGGCAGAACTAACACTGAGGCAAGGGACCAGTGGATCTGATCCCTATTTCTGCATCAGCAAAATTGTTTCTTCAAATCTCATCTCTCCTATCATTCCACGCCCAGAGATGGCAAAGGAACAACAACACTGGCATTGAGGCTTTGGACTTGAAAGCAGGGGCTGACACACATGCACCAGACACCTCATTTGGTCTGGCACAACTCTTCTTGTCAGGGATCAGGCAAGGCAGGGAGGGGGGACAAGGCAGAAGGCATCTCCTCCCCCAGCCTCAGCCTGCAATACTGACACGGGCAGAGAGAGTCAGGGAAGAGATTTGTCCTTGTGAACCTGCCATAGGTGGCTTTAGGCTTGTGCTGTCAGAGGATGACAAACCCTGATCCTGCATAGGCTGCATCCATTTGGAAGTCTCCTTCCCCTTAACTGGAACATTCACAAGGCCTTTCTGTCTAAGGAGGTTTCCCTATTTCTCCCCGTGCAAAACCAGGCAATGTCCATGAATCTCCTTCAGATCTCAAAGGGCTCAGCACAGAAACTGCCCCAAGGGAAGGTGTCCTCCTTCAAAGGCAGGAGGAAGGAGTGGGAACATTTCTCCTTTCATGCTAAATGTCCTTTTTTCTCTACTAATTATGACCTTAGAAAGGGTGCAGGGAGATGAAAGCTATGTGCACGATGGAGAGGAATGTTTTCTTTTCCTGTGGTGCATTTCCCGAGCCCCAAGGTACCAGTGCAGCTCCTGGAGTAATTTTCACTGCACCACCGGAGCACACTCCCAGTGACCAGGCTCTGGGAGAGTGCACTGAGCCCATCAAGGAATTGAAAGGAATTTGAAGACATTTAAACCAGGATGGTTTTCAGCCAAACTGTCACAGTGCCACCCCTGGGTCAGCATTCCAATGGTCATTTTAGGACAGACATGCCCTGTACCTACCTGCATGTTCAGAGTTCTTCTCTTTGCTTCTGCTGCTGGATCTTGGCCTTGAGAAAAGGGAGGACAAAAGAACATATGAGGAGGTAGAAAGAGAAGGGCATGGAATGTGTGTAGCATCAAAGGAGGCAAACCTTCTTAGCATGGTCCCCCTGATGAAGGAGGAAATGCAACACATAAACCCAACATGATGCAAAGCTGAGGAATTGTCCTTAAGCTTTCAGGTGCTGGAGTCCCACAGAGCTTGCCAAGCTCTGGCTGAAACACAGCAGTCATTCTTCAACTTGCATCAGACCTGCCCAGTTCTCTCCTTTTGGAGCCAAGTGGCTCCTACAGCCTCTGTGAAGCAGCAAGAGCTGCTGAGCTGAGACACAAGTCTGTATGGAGGGCAGCTACTTTTGTTCTGCTGCCAAAGCTTGACTTTGCCTGCTCATGCCTTACACTGGTGACAGTCTCGGGCTACATGGGGTCATAGCACTGCTCTCTCCTGAGAATGACAGTACACCTCCTTGCTCTTTCAAGGACAAACAGGCCTTTTCCAACTCAGCTGCTAGGTAAGGATATTCAGTTTGCACTTTAAAAGCCCTACGGGTGCTTTTCAATTGGAATGATACTTCTGGGACTCCTTCTTTATCCTTGTCACTAGGATAAGCTTGACAGCTACATTTTCTCACACATATATCCAAGCCAATATCGTTGCATCAGGTACAGTCCTATAACTCTTCTCTAGCACCTTGCCCTCTTTGATCTTAAGCCCAGATCGAAACACTAAACATGGATCAGATTATACATCTGTACCCCAAGTTTTATCTGGGCTCTGGTTTCACGGTGGAGGCCCAGGCACAGAGAAGTCACACCTGACATTTACAGAAGCAGCACCTGAATTTGCAGACACCTCCTCAGTAGCCAATATTTGCCCTGACATATCCTCATGGCTGCAGAAGTTGACAGTCAAGGATCACAGTATTCAAAGGACCGCAGTATCCAGATCCATGCAATACAGTTCCCAAATGACACCACAAACACCACAGAGGGAATCAGTAGCCGCGTCCAGCAGAGGACCTGTTCTGAGGTGCTCTTAAGCCCTGCCTCCTCTTCCCCACAACCACCTCTGCTCTTAGGGCATATGGTGTTGGGTTTGCCATTGTGCTGGATCACCACAGATGGGCCAAATGGGGAATACACTGAGGTTTGCCTAAATACATGGGAGAGATGACTGTGGAAAATAACCTCACAAGACGGGAAGAGCGAGGGGAACAGCACACTGGAGCAGCAGACACCTTGGCTTACCTCATCTCCTGGGACTCTTGGAAATCCAGCTGCGGAGAGCTTGGGACAGATGCTGCCGCACTGCTCACAGGGGGACTCACTGCCTTGCGTATTGGGGGGATCAAAGGTGGTCCCAATGACCCTTTCTTCATATCCCCACCACTGGAACACAGCAAGGAAGCCTGCAAAGAGTAGAACACCGTACTCCTCAGATCAAGCATCCAGCCTTGCCCCCATTCATGCCTGAAGACATTTAGCCATGCTCTTAGCTGGGACCTGGCAGAAATGTCAAACTGATGGAGCAACTTGGTCTAGGACAGGGAATGGAAAGGGAAGTGGTGAGGGAGAGACCATGTCCCACATTTGCCACCGCTATCCCTATGCTCACTTCTCTGGAAATGTGGCTACATTCCCAGATGGCATCCACATGTTTGGCACCAAGATGTTCTGCTGTGCCACTGCCTCCACTGGCCTTTGGATCGTATGGGAATGGCCTTGGATCCCTATTCTCTCCCTGTCCCTAAAGCACCTAACAGCCAGTGCTGATCTCCAGCCAAGTCCCCACAAAGCCATCCTGCAGGATGTCCAAACCTGCTTTTCTCAAGCCCCTCATTTCTGCTGCTGCTTCCCTTCCCTCGTACAGTTCCCCAGCAGCCTTTGAGCCCCGATGCTGCTGAGCTCTGGGCATGCTCGGTGCTCTCTCTCCAGCTCCCACACATCCATCATCTCAGGCTCACTGGCATTTAGGAAGTTCTGCCGAGCTCCCTGCCCTGCTGCTCTCTGGAAGGCCTCTGCCTGCCCAAGTTGCTCCAGGGCCCCCATGCCATGTCCAGCAAGCAGGGTGGAGGCAGCGCGGCCAGATGCACACCCTTCCTTAGTATCCCATTGTCCCTGGCACAGCTAAAGAGCCAAATCAGGCCCTGTTCAAACTTCAGTGGAAGGATCAGTTCCTCTCAGGGATACGCTGGGCCCTTTCTCAGCAAGGCTGGAATCAAGTACACAAGCCTTGGGTTGGACATTCTGTTTACCAAAGCTGTTGTTCATCTGCCTCCTCCTGCACCCCACAGCAAACCCAGAACAACTGCAGGTCCTGGCCCTGCTGCAAAGGCAATCGTGGGGGTGGGCTCTGGGCTGCTCTCCCCATGGCCACCTGCCATCCCTTCCCTCTGGACAAAGCCATGCCAGAATGCACAAAGCTGCCCAGAAGCTGATGAAGTCTAGAAATAGCATCAGAGACAACTGGGCACAAGGGCATGGCTGTACAACTCAAAAGCTGACACAACCTGCAACTGACTTTGCAGGACTGCCTGTTCCAGCAAACACCTTTCTCCATCCAAACCGGACACAGCTGACAGAAAACACCACCAAGACACAGAGATGGTTCACACATACCCGTAGTTTACTAAATGTAGAAGGATTGGTTCACCAGATTGGCCAACTTCAGCTGCTCTGACTGCCTGTTGGTGTTTTCTCAGCCATAAGACAGAGCAGGAGCCACAACAGAGCCAGAAACCATTCAAAGACCTCCCCTGCTATTGATACTCACTGAGGACATGAAGCCTGCACTACACACCCACTGCAAAGACAGCCTGAAGTGCAGTGTCCTGCTGAGCTCTCCCTTTGCTCAGCTGCTTCCCTGGCCTCACACCACAGCAAAAGGTCTCAGAGCTCTGCCTGCAGCACATAAACTGAAAATCCACCAGACAGGTCTTAGGTTGGTGTCCTTACCATATGTCCTTTTCCCTCTGAACTCAGCTCCTCCTTTTTTCTCCTGTCATCATCATTGCCGGTGATAGTTTTCCCATTCTCCTGCTCTCCGCTACATATTTTCTTTGCATTTGAAGAAGGAGAGCTCTTCTGGATGGGAGGCAATGGCTTGGAGGGAAGGAGCATAGAGGGAGATGCCATGGTAAGCCTCTTGGCAAGACTGTAGCCAGTCAGTCCTGCAAAATGGAAACACAAAATGTAACAGAGGCCACAATGCAAACCTAAAGCCTCTGAAGCTACAGTATTTCATTGGAGAGATTCCCTGGAAACTTCTAAAGAGCGGCACAGGGAAACACGCTCCTGCCAGCAGCCACTTGAGGCAGACCAGGGAGACACCCTGACCCACTTGCACAGAGCCAGCACAGGAGCAGCCTGGCCTCTGGGCTGCCCTGGGACAGCAGGGAGCCCAGAGGCCTGTGCTTTCCAGGAATGGCTCAGCTGCACACGCACCCTCCTGCTCCTCTCGCGGCCCCACAGCTGAGCAGCCCTACAGCTACACGGGGCACTGGGAGCAGCACAGCTCATTGCAGGGGGCACATGCAGGGCAGAACTGTTCCCTGGCAATGTGCCCAGGCTCTCTAGGCTGGCACAAGAGCCTTCCTCCCGCCAGAGAGCGGCCCAGCTCCCGCCTTACCTCTTTGTGAGGTTGAGCCATGCTCAGCCTTCAGCTGGTGCTCCCTGGCAGTGACCCCGGGGGCAGCGCTGCTCAGCTGCCCCTGCCGGGGCTCCTGGGCCAAGGCCCCCTGAGCAGGCTGCGAGCGGAGACCTGCACTGCCAAGCCTGGGGGTCTGCACAGCATCCTTGCAGCCAGCCAGGGGCGGGAGGGCACCAGGGTGGGGAGGCCGCACAGGGCCCTCCTTAGGCATGGTCTCCATCCACTTCTTCCTTGAGGTTTTGTCTACAGAAGAAGCTGTAGATCAGGTACAAGGGAAGAAGTGAGTTAGTTGAACTCCAGCCTTTGATATCTACTCATCAAATGGGTGAGGCACTCAAGGGGTTTTTTAAATATTGAGAAGATCGCTTTGTTTTGATCTTTCATGAAAATAGCATCGCTGTATTTCTTCTTAACAGTATGGACCTGGCAAGCCTGAAGGGCAAGGTGGAAGGCTGCAATGATAAGAGGGGAAAAAACCCATTCCTTCTTGAGACTGGGCTTCTGTGCATACCAAGTACAGACCCACACAGTCCTGACTGCTGTTCCTGCAAAGCAGCAAGACCTCTCAGCAAGCAGGCAGGCCTTGCTGGTGTTTTAATAGCACCGTTATAACATCCTCAGGGTTGGAGCTGATCAGCAAGCAGCGGAAGAACGGGAAATTTATTTTTAGTGAGACCTGACATTGATGGCAAAGGTAGAAACAGGCCTTGCATCTTATGAGCATGTCCACTTTGTGGTCTGCTGTGGCCACAGTCCCTGTCCTGGCTGGCAGTATGAGTGATTTGGCTACTGAGAAAAAGGAGAAAGCAGAGGAAACTAAGGACAGAATGTTGTGATGCCTTGGGCATCCTTGCAGGATCATCTGTACCTGTCAGCCACCTACTCTGACACAGAGCCAGCACTGACCACCATCGACCAGTTTTCCCTGAAATCTGCTGGGATTTTTTTCCATTTGGCTGAGGCCTTTCCTCTCCATTCTATCCTCACCTTTTTCTTCAGCGGTCTTTCCTTTTCCAGTGAAGTCCATGTTGGAACCCGTGCTTCTGCCTCGCAGAAGTATCTGGGTTTGAATTTGGGAACGCTCTCGGCGTAGACAGCGACGGGAGCTTGGTACCCAGCCTTAGAACAAGGTCGGGGGACTCCAATCGCCAGCAGTCGGCACAGAGAGGCAGAGCCAGACGCGTCTCCTGCCGCTGTGTCTGTGACACCCGCGACCTTCACAACCTCAGCGCAGGGCTGCCCCTTTGTGACGCGCTCGCCCGTGGTTCTCTCGTCTCCATGGCCGCAAAACCCCCATCCCAACACCATCCCCTTCCCTTCCCTTCCCAAGGGCAGCCAGCCCTAAGCCCCAGCAGGCCAGGCCTCTGGGTTTGACACTGTCTAGGAGGAAAGGCACTTTCCAAAGCTACTTTTCAAGGCATTTATTTTTGTAACTCCCACTCAGATCTGGGCTGGGTTTTGCACTTTTTGGATTTGATTTTTTCTGTTCACAACAAACGAAGGGCTGGCACATGAACAATGGCACCCATATGTTAGAAGTTGAAGAAGCTTTGCACTTTCCATTAGATATCCCCACTATTCAAGCAGCCCATATCTGTAGGGAACACATTGGCCTATCCAAACAATCCACTTTTGCTCTACTTCATTTTTCCAGGGGTTTATTCCCTGCTTTCCTTCCTGCAGAGACACCCAAACCCAACATAAACATGACCTGCCTCAAAACATTTCTGATCTTCGCTAATCCTGACAAATCAAAATTTTCTTAATGGAAATACCACTGGGCAGGTCATTCTCAAATGCTCTCCAACAGAGCTCCTAAAACTCAGAGAACTAATCATTCTGTACAGGCCTCCACCAATGATAAAACTGCCAAGCAGTAAAAAAAAAGAATAACTTTCTGAAATCTGGATTTTTTTCCCCCTGTAGAACATTACAGTCAATAATAAAAGAGAGAAAGAGAAGCTTTAATGAGATAGCTCACTCCTAGTCCAGAATTAATCCAGCAAAAATGCCACCTTACATACTCAGCAATGCATTCAGCATTCCAGCTGCATATCAGCAATTAAGGAACCATTCCAAAGGGGCCGTGCCCAGGATTTGGCAGAACTAACCCTGAGGCAAGGGATCAGTGGGTCTGATCCCTTTTTCTGCATCAGCAAAATTATTTGTTCAAATCTCATCTTTCCCATCTCTTAAAGGAAGTTTTGCCCCCTGCACTAGATGCTCCCAGTATTCAGTGGGCCGATATGATCAGTGTATCTGTAGGGTGTAAATTGGCCATGCAAATGTTCTCCTTCCTTGTGGCAGGGGTTTATTCCCTGCTTTCTTTCCTGCAGACACACCCAAACCCAACATTAACATCACCTGCCCCAAAACAATTCTCATCTTGGCTGTCCCTGAAAATTCAAAACTATACACAGAGAGTTTTCCTGTCCCCAGGGACAGGCTCTAAGGCTGGGCTCTCACTTGCACGGAATGAAGAAGAGCTGCTGCACTTGCCAGCGGCTCTGGGGTCTCGCAATCAGCGCTTTGAGCGCAGCTTTTGTACACACTCCGCCTCCCTGAGCCGAGCAGCATTCCTGGGCATGGGCACCGCCGCTGCAGGCCAACATCCTCCAGGCACAGCTGCAGGAAGGAGATTGCAACGAGTCCTGGCTGAAGGAGTCTCCAGTCTGCTGCAGCCCTTCACCTGGGGCGGAATTGTCTTGTGCCGCCATGGGGGGAGCAAAGGGGTGATGGGCTCTGTGCAGATGAGGGTCTCCTCGATGTGCTGCTGGTCGCTGGGCCGATACAGCTGCTGGTGCGTTGCCCCGCAGCATCAGGAGCCTGCATGGAAAAATAACACTGCCAGTGCAAGTGACAGCCACCCATCCCTGCCATGGCCCTGCCCACAGGGCGTCCTGCCTACCAAACTGCTCGAGTCAGGTCATGTTAGAGCAACATAAAAAATGTTCAAACGATGCATTTTCCACATGCTGTCAAAATCACGGCCATACAGTCCACATGTTGGAGGCAGACTTCTGTCAGCAGAATGGAGGAAGCCCCATCAGCTGCTCTCCCCATGGCAGGATGCCCATGGCAGCAGAGGCAAGTCTCTGACCTTGCCCACTGCAGTGGGACCCAGGACAGTGCTTTGGAGTTGTTCCCGCTGAACTCAGGCTGCTGCTACAGCAGCAACATCACTTCACACATTTGATAACAAAGAGTTGGAATGGCACGCAGGACTTGCCCCAAGAGCTACAAATAAAAGGCGGGGTGGTTAGAAGAGTTTGCTCCTTTTTAATACAAGCAGGCCTGGATTTAAGCAGGGACACTGGGCTAATCATACTGGGGACTGCTTTATAAGCCTTGTCTCTAGCAATTCCCACCAGTCTGCAAGATTTTGTCAGTAGAAAGGGGTAGATAAGATTTTACAGCACATCCATGAGCAAGTCTGGGCCAGAACTCAAAGCACAAGACAAATACTCCCAAATCTGCCCCCCATGGGGAAAGGAAGCAGAAAAGCAGGTGAAACAAGTGCCATTGCAGCTAAATTGCCTGCATTTATCTTCTGGTCCAACCTTTCTGTACAAAATCTCCTCAATTCAAACACACAGCTTAAGATCAAGGAATAAAAGTGTTTCGAGAGCATTTCAAGCCTGATTCCTCTTACTTGCATGGAAAGGTAGATGCTAAATTCCTTAAAAACACAAATGCGGGTCTGTTTGGGACTGCATCCTTCAAAACAAGGAATGGAGGTTTAGAATCACAGAACTGTTTCCATTGGGAAAGACCTTTAAGCTCACAGAGTTCCCCCAATAACCTGAGACCGCTAACACTGCCAAGGCCACCACTAAATCATATCCCAGGATGGGATGCCATTGGCCTTCTTGGCCACCTGGGCACACGCTGGCTCACGTTCAGCCACTGCCAAGCAGCACCCTCAGGTCCTTCTCTGCTGGGCAGCTTTCCAGCCACTCTGCCCCCGGCCTGTAGCCTTCCGTGGGGTTGCGGCCCAAGTGCAGGACGGGACACTTCACCTTGTTGAACCTCATACCACTGACCTCAGCCCATGATCCAGCCTGGCCAGATCTCTCTGTAGACACTTCCTACCCTCCAGCAGATCAACACTCCCACCCAGCTTGGCGTCGTCTGCAAACTGGCTGAGATGCCCTTGATCCTCTCCTCCAGATCATTGATAAAGCTATGAAACACGACTGGCCCCAGTGCTGAGCCCTGGGGAACACCACTTGTGACCAGCCACCAACTGCATTTAATTCCATTTAATTCCACCACTCCCTGGGCCCGCCCCTCCGGACAGTCTTCACCCAGGGAAGGAAGAGTGCATTAAGTACTTCAGGCTTTTCCTCAGGCTTTGTTCTATGTTTCCCCCCACATCCAGTAAAAGGCAGAGATTCTCCTCAACCCTCCTTTTGTTGCTGTTGTATTTACAGAAATAGTTCTACTCTCTTTTGCAAGTTTCTAGGAAGAAATTCTTTACTGTGAGGCTGCTGAGGTACTGGGAACAAGTTACCCAGAGAAGCTGTGGATGCCCCAAGCCTGGAAGCATTCAAGGCCAGGTTGGAGAGAGCCCTGAGCAACCCCGTCTAGTGGAAGATGTCCCTGCCCACAGCCAGGGCTTCGGAAGTAGAAAACCTTTTGGGTCCTTTCCAATCTAAATCAATCTGTGATTCGATGATTTCCCAGCAGGAGTCACATTAAATATGGGCGTTGTTTCCGGTTTCTCTCCCCACTTGCAGGTGGCCATCAAGCGAGTGTCCCGCGATCGCATCCCGGAGTGGGCGCGGCTGGGGAGTGAAAGCCGGCAGGGCGTGGCGGGCGGGGCTGGGGCGAGGCCCGGGCGGGTGGGAGCCGGGACGCTGCGAGGGGAGCGAGCGTGGAGTGAGCGGGGGCCGCGGAGCGTCCCGGGCCGGGCAGTGGCGAGCGGCGGTGGGCCCGGGCCGGGGTGCCGAGGGCTCGGCGCAGCATCGGCCCCGCTGACGGCATCGTGGTCCCCCCCGCAGCACAGCGGCGCCCTTGTGCCCCTGGAGCTGGCGCTGCTCTGGATGGTGTCGCGCCCTGGCTTCCGCGGCGTGGTGCGGCTCCTGGACTGGTTCGAGCTGCCCGACGGCTTCGCGCTGGTCATGGAGCGTCCGGAGCGCTGTCAGGACCTCTGGTACTTCCTGGAGGAGCGGGCGTTCCTGACGGAGCCCGTGGCGCGGGGGCTGTTCCGCCAGGTGCTGGAGGCCGTGCGGCACTGCACCAGCCGCGGCGTCCTGCACCGCCACATCAAGGCCGAGAACGGCCTCGTCGACCTGGCCACCGGCGAGGCAAAGCTCATCGACTTCGGGTGCGGCACGGTCCTCCAGGACACCTTCTACACCCGAATGTCAGGTGAGCCCAAAGGCGGGGCCCAGCCGGGCAGCAGAGATTCCCCCCTTTGCTGGCAGAGGGGGAAGAGGGAGGGAGCGAGGGGGAATCCTTCTGCAGCCGGCTGCAGCCAAGTTGCTTTCCGGCGGGGCAGGGGCTGCGTGTTGTGGAACGGGAGCTGGCTGGGAGGGAGCAGCACTCATCAGGGCCTGATGAGCTGCGCCCGTGTCCCGTAGGCACGCCGGGGTACAGCCCGCCGGAGTGGATCCTCTTTGGCTGCTACCATGGCCAGCCAGCCACCATCTGGTCCCCGGGCATCCTGCTCTATGAGCTGGTCTGTGGGCACCTTCCTTTCAACACGGATGAGGACATCATCCGGGGCCAGCTCTTCTTCCCGCCCCGGCTGTCTCAAGGTGGGGATGCACCTTCAGGGCACGGCGGGGTGAGGGAAGGACGGGGTTGGCAGAGGGCAGGTGGCACGCAGGCATCCTGCTCTTGCAGCTAGGGAGCAGGTTGATCTCCTGAGGTTAGCTGGAGGAGGTGGCACGTGTGCCTCTGGGCTGCTCTCGTCCGAAAGGGAGGATCGACGGGAAGGTTGGGCTGCAGCTTCCGAGCGCTCCTAGTGTGGCCTGGGCACCGTGGAATCTGGGAGAGCAGGGGCAGGAGCCTTGTCCCGCTGAGCACCGGTTTCCGGTTTCTCTCCCCAGAGTGCCAGCACCTCATCCGGTGGTGTTTATCCATGGACCCTGCGCACAGGCCGTCCTTGGAAGACCTGTTTGAGCATTCTTGGCTGCAGGACCGTCACCTGGCCCAGGAGACAGCAGAGCTCCATCCTTCTGCACAGTAGGATCCAGGAGCCCAGCAAGCACCAGCTGCACACATCTCGGGGCACTCGGGGCAGAGCGTTTCCCTGCGGCCGTGGCACGGAGGAGAGAGCGCAGCCGAGGAGATGCTTCCGCTGGCCCTCAGCGACTTGTGGAGGAAGCGGCTCAGTGCTCCCCATCCTCTTGGAGAAGTCGTGGCAGTGCGGTGAAGTTGCCACAGACTGGAAAAGGGGAAACATCCCCCTGCAGCTCAATGGCATCGTGATGTCCCCGCAAGCCGAGGCACCGCCGGGGTGTTCTTCTGGAGCACGACCTGGAGCCGGACAACACCATCCTTGAGCTGGCCTCTGGCGGGGCAAAGCCAGTTGGCTTTGGTTGCGGCCCCTTCCTGGAGGACACGCTCTGCGCCCCGACAAAATCAAGATGAGTCCACAGCCGGCGGAGGGGTGGGGGGATGCTCGTGGTTCCAGGCGTGGCAGGGCTCGGCCGGGCCAGGCGCCGGCGCTTCCCCGCTTGGCGGTGCTGGGGAATATTAATTTTTCCGCCGGCCGCCAAGTTGCTTTTTGGCGGGACAGGGGACGGATGCTGTGCAGGGGGAGCCAGCGCCCGGCCTTGCTGACAGCTTCTGCCACCCAGCCTGGCCCGGGCTGGGGCGGGGGAGCCAGCCTGGCAAAAGCATCCATCCGTAGGGAGGCAGCAGAGGGGGGCGGGTTCCGAAGGCGTGCCCCAGCTGGTCTGCTTTGCGGGCCCTTGAGGAAGGGGTGGGCTTATGCGTGGGAAAGGTGGGGTTTTTCCCCAGCCGTGGAGAGCCTTAATGCTTGCATGGAGTGCTCAGACACTCCCCAGGCCCGCAATACGGTGATAACCTTTGACACTTCTTGCTTCCAGGTCTTGTTTTGAATTGATTTTCATGCAATCGTTCTTTGCTTTTTCCAGGAAGATTGCACCGGGTGCCCGGACCGCATGGGGAAGCGCTGGCACCCTCTGTGGAGTGCGTCCGGTGCCGGCGCTACCCCGGGGGGCCGCGGTCTGCGGGGCCATCGCCTTCAAGACGGACGAGGACCTCGTGCGGGATCGGCTCCTCTCCTGGCAGCAGGTCTCCAGAGGTGGGTACCCGGCGTCACAGCAACGGGTGGCAGAAGGGCTCCCGGCAGACGGCAGCGGGCACACGAGCATCCCGTTCTTGCAGCTGCTGAGGAGACTGCTCTGCCGTGTTTCAGTGGAGGAGGTGGAACATGGCCTGCCATGCTGCTCTCCTCTAGAAACGGAGAATTGGCACAGCCAGCAGCCTGGCCCGGGCACAGGCCATGCTGGGACAGGGGGGACAGGAGCCCTGTCCGACTGACCGCGGCTTGCTGGTTTCTCTCCCCAGGGTGCCAGCACCTCAGGCACGGAAGCAGCACCGCTCAGCCTGCAAATCTGGGAGGGCTGGAGGGCGGCGGGTGTTAATTTGCTGTCAAAAATAAATCTTGTTCTTGTCGTTGTCATCGGAGTGTTTCTTTCATCCTTTTCCAAGCTTTTGGTCCCCTTCTTCCAGGGTAATCTTTTTGGGTCCTTCCTCAGCCACTTGGTGGCCTTTGGCAGGGGGGGGTTAAGCAACGCAAAAATTTCAACAACAGCTCCTGTTGCCAACAGCAGCAGCCCCTTCGAGAAGCCGGAGCTGCCAGCCAGGCCCGCGTGTGCCTTGGAAAGGGGAGCGGTTTGCAGGGACGCAGTGGTCGCCCCGCTGCAAAAGTGGCAAAATGCCATTTCGGCTCAACCCCCGCCCAAATACTTCTTCATCTTTCCCCTCTGCTCCAAGATAGGCAGGCAGGGCTGGACTCCGGCAAGGTTCCAAGTTCTTTGTGCTCCCTGGCATCAAAGGGATCACGTAAACTCTCATACGCAGTGACTGCAGTACAGCTACTGAAGGAAAAAAGGGAGTGTCACGAGATGGGACATCCTTCTTGTCTCCTTTGTCTCCCCAGGAGCCCCTCGGAAAGAGAAATGCCTGCGAGGGCTTTATCTGACTCCTTCCCAGCCAGCCCTTCCCTCCTCGCTCCCGGGTCTCGTTTGCTCCGCAGGCCTCATTAGCTCGCTAAACTCAGAGGAGCCCCGGTAGGAGAAAACGCTGCCTGGCGTGGCGCTGGTTGATCCCTGTCTCATCTTGATTCCATTTGCCCTGCTCCCCCCCCCCAAGAGACCAAAGCATCCCCCACAACCCCACGGTGCTGCACCAGATCCCGGGCACGTGTCCTCCTCCAGTCCTCGGCGGCCTCGGGAGGCTCCAGAGCCCTGTGTGCGGGAGAGCTGCTGCAGCACCCACTGCTGTGCCTGGGGGCAAACAGCGCCCAAGGAGCAGCTGCGCAAGTTCAGAGTCTGGAGCAGAATCCCCGGTGCACGCAAGTGAGAGCTGGGATTTCGGGGCTGCCAGGAGAAGCTGAATTCCTCTCCTCGCTGCCCTTTCTAGCCACGGCCACGCTGATGCAATCGGAAGAATTGCCCCTGCCCAGGCAGCTCTCAGGTAGAAGACTGGCTTTTGCTCCTCATGTTTCTGAGGGGCTAGCTGCCAATTCCTCCGGTTTTCCTTCCAATTAATAAGGGGTTATGACTATTTTTACTAGTTTTTTACTAGTTTATTACTATTTTTACTTCCTGCGGCTCCCTGTGAGCGAGGAAGCACCACAAACCCTCGTTGTAAACGAGGCTTGGATTTTTGGGTGGAGTAAAAGTCTGCTCGTTTATTAAAAAGAAAACCCGGAGCGGAGACTCAGTGTAAGCCCAAGTCCCACTCGACAACCCAGAACAAAACAGTGCGAGGCGGAGGGCGTTCCCTCGGACTCAAGTTCCTCAGGAAGGCCCCCCCGGGGGCTGAGTCCCGGGGCAGTTTTTATAGTCTCTCTTGATGTTGTGATTGGTGCAGCTCAGATCCTCCCTCTGATGGCTCGTTGCTAGGGTCCTCATTGGTGTTCAGTTCCGTCAGTCTCTGGGGCATCGAGTGATTGGTTTGCCCCCCAACCAATAATTCCTCAAAATGTTTACATCATAATTATTAAGTCATCTTAAGAACATGCTAGAACATTTTCCTCTTTTCTATAGACCCATTACTTTCCCCCATTGGTGTCACCATCTAGCGGGCACATAGCAACATTACACCTGTAGAGTCACAATAACGATTAACTCCTTAACTGTATATCCCCAATCTTTTAATAAGCAACTTTTGAACTTCTTCTCAACAAAAAAAACCTTTTAACCATTTATTACAACTCCCACCTCTAAAACTTTGATCGGGCCTTTGCCCGCATCAACCATCTCACAGTTTAAACAGTTTTTCATTAGGCAGTGTCCTCATAATTCTTATAAATCTTTTGCAGCCTTTGGTATTTCTTATAAATCTCTTTCGCCTCTTCAGGGGCTTTCTTTCCTTCTTGATCCTCTTCCAGTTCATCCGCTTGCAGCACTCTAATTCTTGCAATTTTCTCCCGGTTTTGTGTCTGTAATTCCTGAATGAGGGGCATATTCTGCACAACAGAAGTTATAAGTCTAACAAAACAGGGGATTAAACACGGCAGGAATATGAAACCAGCAAACGAGAGTCCAACAATTATCAATGCCTTCTTCCACCACTCTCCGGTTAGTAGGCTGTCCCGCCAGTTAGACTTAAACAGCGGGGTCCACCTTTGTACAGGAACATGGGCCAATTTTCTGATGTTAGTAGTTATATTGGAGTCCTGTACCCCCATGATCCGTCCTGGGCCCAAGTTGCAGGACCATAGGTAGCTATGATCCGCTCAGGTGGCCACTCGTCCTCCCCCCACTTCTGGGTTCCCCCTATCTGGATGTCCCTTTTTCTCCGTGCCAACTCATCATACAGAGGAACCCCAAGACTTTGTCCCTCAATTCTTGGAAGTAGGAAAAAGGAAGGTCTAATTATGCCTAGGGTACAGCTTCTAGCCCAGTCTTTTTGGAGCATAACATAGGCCATTTTCCCACATAACCAGAAGAGTCCTTTTGGTGCTCGCCAATAATTATGAAATTTTACATTGTTTATGCCAATCTTACTCCAAAATTTTGAGATTTTTGGTTCATCTTGGAAGGGGTTGGGTTCCCTGGTAATACATTCATACAGGGAAGCTCACCCACATACGCTATGTATTTAGGACCTCTCCTCCACAGACATTCTTCTCCGATGACTCCTGACCTCAAGCTCCAAGTTTCTTCTTCCTCCCTCTCATCTGGTCCTGATGATTCCTTCTCCATTATCTTTAGGGTCTCCTGTGGGGTCAAAGCAATCCCCTCCCAAGGCCAAACCTCTGCCATCCGGGTTATCTCCACAAATCCAGCAATCAGTTATATTCCATTCGTGACTTATCTTCTCAACTAGATCTAGGAACAAGTTCTTTCCTTCCATCATTTGGATCTCAGGTCCCTTCTTAATTACCCCTTTTACCTCCTTTTCTCTAATCAAGTCTGGCTCCCATTTTCCTGCTTTTTCTTTTTGCTTTACCGGGTCTTTCTCAGAGCAGATCCATTTCTCTTTCATAGGGCATTCTCTCAGCAATTTCTGTTTAAAAGTCCCTACATTCTCAAAAAGCCAATAGGTTCGGCCATCCTCTATGCAAGTTTGCAGCTTTAAAAGTTGGCACAATTAGGGCTCGGATTCAAATGGGTTCTTAGGATGTCCGTCAGGGAGTCTCCCGCATACAAGGGGTAGTAACATTTTACTGTTACCCTCTTGTTGCGGTGACAATCTCCCTTTTGTGTCAACTTATTTTCTTTCCTTTTAGGGTCTGATTGCTAGGTGTGTGGGAGGATGCTCTATTCCTTCAGAGTTCTTTGGATCTGTAATGAGATGCATCA
Organism: Coloeus monedula; assembly: GCF_965178545.1. Taxonomy (NCBI): domain Eukaryota; kingdom Metazoa; phylum Chordata; class Aves; order Passeriformes; family Corvidae; genus Coloeus; species Coloeus monedula. The sequence continues at coordinate 13,814,246 of NC_138782.1, read as the reverse complement.
AACAAATTTTAAAAAAAGTTCTTTTAAATTCTTCAATAAATAACTATTTTAAACTTTAAACATTAACAAGTATTAATCATGCAATAAACAATTTCTAATTCTTAAAACTTATATCACTAAAACAGTTAATGAAGTATAAATCATCTTAAAAACTCCATCTTTGTCTGTCCTTTCATGGCTTCTTCTTTAGTGTCAGCTTGGTGATGGTCGAGTTAAGTACTGTCCACTCAGTTGGGGTTTGTACAGGTCCTTTCACCCTGGAGACATGAGTCCATCCTTTTTCTTCAGTTCTTATTGCTGTTGCTGTGGTCAGCAAAATTTGAAAAGGGCCTTCCCATTTCGGGGTCAATGGCTGATCTTTCCAAGTTTTAATTAATACCCAATCGCCAGGCTGGAATTTATGAATATCGAAATCAATGGGCATAGTTTGGGGAAGATACCCCTTTTCTCTCAGTTCTTTGAGAGTCTTTGCAACAGTTTGTACGTATTTCCTCACACTCTGTTCTCCCTTTTCATAAGTTCCAAGATAGCCTGGAGTAGTGAGAAAAGGTAGTCCAAACATCATTTCATAGGGCGAAACCCCTATGTCTGCTCTAGGTTTTGTTCGGATCCTCATTAGGGCCAGGGGAAGACATTTTACCCAGTTCATTTTAGTCTCTTCTACTAACTTTGTAAGGGCTACTTTCAGTGTTTGATTTACTCTTTCCACCCTTCCAGAGCTTTGTGGTCGTCATGGAGTATGTAATTTCCATGTGATGTTTAGGGCCTCAGCTAGTAGTTGTAACACTTGGGCTGTAAAATTAGGACCTCTATCTGAGTCTATAGTGTGTATTATACCATACCGAGGTATTATCTGCTCTAACAGGATCTTCCCAACTACTTCAGCTGTTGTTCTTGGTTGTAGGATGAGCCTCTACCCAATGGGTTAGGTGGTTGACTATGACTAGCAGATATTTAAATCTTTGCACCTGGGGCAACTCAGTGAAATCAACTTGAATACTCTGAAAGGGTCTTCTTGCTAATTCCCTTCCCCCAAGAGGCATTTTCCGCATCACTTTTCTATTCACTCGCTGACAAGTTATACAGTCCCGTGTTATCACTTTTGCAATTGTAAAAATTCCAACACACACATATGTCCTCAGAAAGTGGTCACACAATGCTTGCGTTCCCCAGTGTGTTGAGGAGTGTAACTCTTCTAACACTTTTCTAGCTAGGGCCTTGTTCAATACTTGTCTCCCATCTGGCATCCTCCACTCACCCTTCTCATTTTTGATTGCCCCATGCTTCTGGAATTCTTCTAGCTCTTTCTCTCTAACATGTGGGATGTCTCCATCTTTGCCCTTGTCTTCTAAACTTGCTATATGTAGGATGGTTCTTTCATCTCCTAAGGCTGCTTTCTTTGCTATCCGGTCGGCCAAATTATTTCCTTTCATCTCCAGGGAGTCTCCTCTTTGATGTCCTCTTACATGCACTACGGCTATCTCCACTGGGTCTCTTAAAGCTTCAAGTACCTCTTTTATTAAATTCTCATGCACTAACGTTTTTCTTTTTGAATTTACAAATCCTCTCTCTGTCCAGATTTTACCAAAAGCGTGTACCACTCCATATGCATATTTTGAGTCAGTAGAAATAGTTCCTTTTTGATAACTAAGCCACAGTAGTCCTCATAATAAAGCATAGAGTTCACAGCACTGTGCCGACCATTGTCTTGAAACATTTCCTTTTTCTATAATATTCATGTCTTTTCCATTTATCACTGCATACCCCGAAACTCGTTTTCCTTCTATTACTCTGGAAGAACCGTCCACAAAAAGGATCTCTCCTTCTGGTAAGGGGTGTTCCAATAAGTCAGATGCTCCCTGACTTTCGTTTGAAAGTCAATGGTTTTGATGCAGATATGCTCAAGTCCCCTGTCTGGTTCTCCATATAAAAATTGGGCAGGGTTTATTGCTCTGGTTGTGGTTAACTCTAAATTTTCCATATTATTCAGAATCAATTCATATTTTAAAAGCCTGCTGTCAGAGATCCATTGGCTAGCTTTTTTACTTGATATGGTTTTGTAGTGGTTTGGTCCAAAATACTCATTACTGTTTGTCTGCTGTGAGATAAGAATTAGGAGAAATGCAAAGCAGGCACCAAACTTGAAAGAATACAAAGAAGTTTATTAACAGACCTAAAAGAGGAAAAAAAAATTATACCACCTTCAGAACTCTCCTCCTCCCCCCACCTTCCTCCCTTCTCCCACTGACAATGTAAAAAAACAACCCTTAAGATGTTCAGTCTGTTTACCACTTCCATAATAACCTTGTTTAGTCCATTTAGAAAGAGAAGTCTCTTCTTGCTCATGCTAGGAAAACATTATCACAACGAGACAGACGCCCACTTCCAAATATCATTCAGTCCATTTAGGAAGAGGAGTCTCTCTGCCTGCGTGTGAGTCCTTTCCCCCGACTTGCAGCTTTTCCCACAACTGCTTTCGAGGGTCCACTCTTGAAGTTTTTTGGGGTACAATTTTAAGGTTGAGCTGTTCAGAAACAAAAACAGAGGCCCTTCTCCTTCCCTGGGAGCAAAGGGTCTTCATCATCTTCACCTTTAGAACTATCTCTGGGAGCATCTCTAGGGACTGAAGTTTTCTCCTTTCCCATTTGGAGCAAAAGTCCTCATCTGGTTCATCTCTCCCTGTCCAAACTTCTCATGAAATTACAGCTGCGTCAGCATCTGCCTATCTCAGTGCAGGTGCTTTTGCTTACGAGTTGAACACTCCACCCCCCATATCTTCATGAAATTACAACAGGATACTCTGATATATCATAGCTTCACAACAGAATTTCAGCTTTAAGCATCTCCTCTCTCTCTTCCCTCAGGTTTCAGCTCTTCACAGCAGTAAAAGGGTTAATCTCACCTCGGCCTTGCAGCTTTGCAGCTGGAATGTTGAATTTTTCTTATCGCAGTGGAGAGGGGGGAGAGCCGAGCTGCTCCGGCTGCCCACGGCAAGGCAGTAGGGGGGGTTCCACGGCTGGAACAGGTCCATGGCTCCAGGATGGCCGTGGCCCAGCCTGGCCTGGCCCAAGCAGGGCCTGGCCGGGCCCACTGGCCCCCACACGGGGCCCGCAGCCACCTGTGCCAGCGCCAGAAACGAGAGAGAGCTTGGGGGGGGGAGTTTGCCCATTCTTAAATGTGGATCACAGAGGTGGTCACAACTTTAAGTGGCTTAGAGAATTGTCCATATTCAAACTGGCCAGCTGATAGGTTCTATCAGTTCCCAGAGGAAACTGTAAGCACCCCTTAGCAAGGACGTCCCTTCCGGGACTATGCTTGCTAACCTATGACAGGTTTTCAAATCATGTGGAGTGTACACTCTAATCTTGTTACCAAAAGTTAACTTATATCCCTCCTCCACCAGAGTTACTGTGGCCGCAACAGCCTGGAGACAGGTTGGCCATCCCCTTATCACTGGGTCTAATAACTTTGACACATAAGCAATAGGTTGTTTTACTCCACACACCACTCCTGTTCAAGCGCTCCATAAGCCACTCCTTCTTCAACATTCACAAGTAATTCAAATAACCTGTCTAAATCAGGCAAACTCAACACTGGAGCAGTTATCAGTTTCTCTTTCAGTTCTTCCAACCTGTTATTATCTTTCTCATCCCAGGTTAAGGGTTCTTGCTCTACTAATTTGTCATACAAGAGTTTCACTAGTTTGGTATGTCCCTCTATCCATAATTTACAGTACCCAATCAACCCTAACAATTTTCTCACATCAGTTTTTGGTTTTGGTGCTGGCAATGACAATATTCCTTGTATTCTACTTGAGTCTAGTTTCTTGTAGCCATGCCCAATTAAATGATCCAAATACTTCACCTCTGATTCTCCAAGTTGCAACTTCCTTTTTGATACTTTCAAACCCTTTTCTGCTAGAAAATTTAGTAATTTAATTGTCGTTTCCTGGACCTCTTCTTTTTGTTCCCCTGAGACCAACAAGTCATCCACATACTGTAATATCTGTACTTGTCCAATTGGTAAAAATTCTCGCATCAGTTCTTCCAAAGCCTGACCAAATAAATTTGGGGATTCTGTGAATCCCTGAGGTAGTCGAGTCCGTTGTAGTTGTTGTTTCCTCCCTGTAGTCTCATCATGCCATTCAAAGGCAAACCACCCTCTGCTCTCTTTTTCAAGTGGGCACGCCCAAAAGGCATCTTTCAGATCGATTACACTGAACCGTGCATGTCGTGATGATATTTTATTTAATAAGGTATATGGGTTAGTGACAACTGGATAATGTGCCATGGTTTGTTTGTTCACCTCCCTCAAGTCTTGTACCAGGCGGTAGGTCCCGTCTGGCTTCTTAACTGGCAAAATTGGGGTGTTGTGGGGGGACATGCATGGCTCAAGTATACCACCTAAAATTAATTCCTTAATTACAGGGGCCAATCCCTGTTTTCCTTCAGCTGATATATGGTATTGTTTAACCCTTATGGGTGGTATATTCGGCTTCATCTTTATTTCAATGGGTGGGATGTCTAGCAATCCATGCCCTCCTCCTTCTGCCCACACTTCAGGGTTAATAGTCTCCTCCTCATCTTCTGTTAGCACCATTATTTTAGCCACCATTCTGCCTTCCTCAGGGACTACCCCTATCCCCAGCTGTAATTGCAGGTCCCGGCCTAGTAAATTGCATCCCAATTTTGGCATGTATAATAAATCTACACAACTTTCTCGGGAATTACCTTTTACTTGTACTTGTTCAATCATGGCCACATCAAATGGGTCATTCTTAGCTCCCTTAACCTTACATTTTCTATCACTTACAACCCTCTGGAAGTTTTGATAGATATGATCTGTCTGCTCCAGTATCAACAAGAAACTCATATTCTTTGCTCTGGGGGCCAACTTCTAGATTTACCAAGGGCTCTGTGTGATTTTCAAAACCTTCGCCCAGAGCAAAGAGCCCCTGACACCCCTAATCATTTTCCTTTAGAATCTTTTCCAATGTATCCTGTTCTCTTGCAATTGCTTCATCCAGACTTCTTCTCTTGGCAGTTTCTCTTTGTGTGTCCCTCTTCACCACAATAATAGCATATGATTTTGTCCCAGTTCTGTTTTCTCTGCCTGTACATCTTTTCCTTCTCCTCCCCATCTCCTTTGGAATCTCCCCTTCCAAACCCAGTGCTTTCTCTAGCTATCACTACCATGATCTTCGCCTTAGTTTTTGTCTTCTCCTCCTCTCTTCTCAAGTATACCTTCTGCGCCTCCCTCAACAATTCATTCAAACTCTTTTCCTGCCAGTCATCCATCTTCTCTAATTTCCTTCTAATATCTGTCCACGCCTTGGTGACAAACTGGATCTTCACTAATACTGGCCCTTCTGGGCTATCTGGATCCACACTAGAATATAACTGAAAATTCCTTTTTAACCTTTCCAACCAAGCACTCGGGGTCTCATCCTTTTCCCGCTGGCTATCAAAAGCCAGCCTGGCATTGTTTGTCCTGGGCACAGCCACTTGTACACCTTTTACTATGAGTGCCCTATAATCTCTCATATTTCTCCTTCCTAGCTCATCATTTGGGTCCCAGTCTGGTTGCACATGCAGCATTTTCTCCTCCCCCCAAAGTCCATTCTCGCTCCCAGATCCGCATGCCAGCTGCCCTGATTAGTTGGATTTCTTCTGGGGAAAAGAGTATACCCATGATAGAATTCAACTCTTCCCATGTGTAAATGCTAGGACCCAAGAACTGGTCAACTTGATTAGATATACCTAGTGGATCCTCCAGCAAACTTTTTAACTCTTTCTTAAAATTCCTCACCTCAGAAGCTGTCAGCGGTGCATTAACAAACCCAGTTCCTCCTCTAGCACCTCCCATGGGCACTTCTCTCAAGGGGAATAATCGGGCCACTGTCTCTCTTTGAGGCACACCCTTCTGGTTTTGAAGCCTAGTATTGTAACCATGGTGTTTTACCATCTCATCTAGGCCCTTCTTCATCTCTGATTCCTTCCTCCCCTCCCCGCCCCCCCCCACAGCTGCAACTTTGCACTGTACTCCCTTCAGCAGGGACATTATGTATCGAGGAGAAACTAAAGGGTGTAGTTTGAGATGTAGGAGGGACAAGAAGAGGTGTAGGCAGGTTCTGTGGTATGGCTGGGACATTAAGAATACTTAGCTGGGGTACAGGAGAAATTGGCTCAGGGGTTGGGGAAGCAGATGGAGCAGATGGGGTCTGGGGTGATGGAATAGGGTGCAGCAGAGGGGATTGAGACGTGTGGAGCAGGTAGTGGAGGGGGTGGGAGAGACACTGGCTGAGCAGGGGGAAGCACCAGAGGAGTAGGAGGGTGAGCCACAGGTAGAGTGGGTGGAGAAAGGGGTGGAAGACAGTCAAGAGGGTCCCATCTTTTTGAACTACTTTTCTCTCCTGCTTCCTGTGTTTCTTTCTCAACTCTTTCCTTCTCTTTTGATACTTTGTACACTCTTACTTTCTTATCCCGGATCTCATTTTCAAGCCAGCAGGCTGCATATAATATCTCTTCCTCATTTTGGGTCTCTTTTAAGTTAACATGTCTGTTTAAGGCCCTGCACATCCACTTTTCTTTGGATCCGTACCAGGGACAATAAACAGGCCCTTCCTGAATCACTTCCTTTGACCAAATTTCAACGCTATAATTAATCATTTTAATTCTGTCCAACTTCTTTAAATTTTTATCCAAATCCCAGTTTTCGAGCATTTCTCCCAATGGGCTTTCAGGAGGAATATCTTTTAAGTCAGTTTTGTCCTTCTTTATCTTTTTGTTCTTTCCCGCGCACTGGCCCATGATTTTTGATAATATTTATAGAGTGTACCTAAGTATCAACAGAGGAGGGTTTTTTTTAAATTAAAAAAAAGAATTAGTTGAAATCTAAATTAATACACAACACACAAATCTACTAATATCTAAATGAATTCACAAAACTAAGATGAGCTACCACAAATTCTAAGAAACCAGGCAGAGCTATGAGAGAACAGATGGGGTTTTGGTAAAAGGAATGAAGGTCACAAAAAAAAATAACAGTCAACAGAGGAGGTTCTTAAAAGCAATGACTGTAATTACAACTGCCCGTGGGAAAATCTACCGACCGTGGGAAATCCGACCGGAGACCTCAGAAACTACAATTAATATGGCGACCCAGCTGGAAACTGGATGAACCCTATCAGGCTCTTCCAGCCCGTCTAGGACCCAATTACAGACTCCACCCCTCGCCGGAGCGGGGGGGACCCTCCCTCCTCCGGGGAGTTCTCTCAAAAATTAAGATGGCGCCTGCCAGACGCCACTGAACACCCCTCCTCTGCAGCCTAGATCTTAAAATGGCCGAGACACCGAAAATTTCTCAAAAAGTAAAATGGCGTTCGCCAGACTCCACTAGACACCTCTCCTCTTTGCCTGGTAGGCAGTCTGGGGACTATTGGACCCTCCTCACCCCAGAACCTCACCTGTCAGGCTCACCGCAGCAACCACGCAATTAAAATAATTTATAAGGCTCTTTTAACTTAATTAATATGCACCTAAAAAAATCTTCTGAATAACAAAAAAAGGACCAACAGAATACACTCAAGTAGTCTTGAGTTCTAACTTAAAACATAAATTGCCAACAGAAAACGCCACCAAAGAATAATCAGAACAATTTCTTTTATTGTAAAATGGTGCTCGTTAGCTGTAAGACACCTTTCACAGCCTTTCACCAAGCCCTGACCGCTCCAGTGAAGTTAACAACAACTCTGCGATTTAAAACCTTCTTATATTTAAAGAAATACATAAAATCCCAACATCATACTAGCAAGCTCACTCTTACACAAATACACAAACCTATCCACGTATAATACACTCCAAAACAAACAAAAGCACCTACACAAACTAAATATTCTACATTCATACACTCTCTCCTTAATAGATGACCTAAGGACTATTGGATAAATCTCACCTCAGGACCTCGCCTATTAAGCCTCCCGCAATCACGCGACCAAATCAATCTCTCTGCCCCCTAAAAAAAATTCATATATATATCACTGATATGAAGTTATAAAATAAGTATTTAGATAAAACAAACACTACTAACAGAATACACCCAAGTAGTCTTGGATTCCAAATTAAAAGATAAAATCACTTAGACATATATATAAAATAAGAATAAAACTTATCCCTATCCTGGCAGGTTCTAACACCCCCTCTCGCTCCTATTGAGTGAAGGAGCTTCTCACAAACAGTGGCCTCTCCTTGTCACCGTGCTGCGAGGAATTTTTCTCACTCCCTCAACGAATCCCAGCTTGAGGCGCCGTGAGAAACTCCCCCCCCGCTACGAACCTCACTTGGGGTTCCTAGCTCGGGGGTCCTAATTCCCCTTGTGCTGGGCACCTTCCCCTCCTCCCCTGCCCGAAAGGAGGCAATCTCCTAACCGGTGGTTCCCCTTACTCTGAAAATCTCCGGTTAGGAGTCTTTCTTCCAGCCCACAAGGGTCCTAGTTCCCTAGCACAGACTCTCCGGGGTCTGCCCTAAGGAGCCCCCTCCTCCCAGGTGATCTTGGCTGATGGAATCGCTACTTCCCCATCTGGGACTCCTAGCGATTCCACCCCCGATCTGGCAATGACCAACCACCTCTAGTTGGAGCCTTCACGGGTACGGGGCGCCTAGAAGGAGGGTACTCCCCTGTCTCCCACCTTTAAGGGTCCCTAGGGGTACAACACTCACACGTTCTTCACTCGCTTCCCTCCTTTCCCGGCGGGGATCCTCGCGGAGAACCGGAACCGCGGTACTCGGAGGTCCTCACTCAGTCGCCACTTCACGCACACTCGTACCCCCTAATGCCTCACCCCACTTGCAGTACTGACCTTATCTGCGAGCCCCACTCCTCGGAGGGGAATCCTCCGGGTTGTCAGGCCCCTGATCTTCTCTCGGGACAGCCAACAGTCCTCCCGACGGTCACGAAGAAATCCGAAGTCCAGGCGGCAGAAAAAAAAAAATTTCTGGCGGATGAGTCTTCCCTGAACCTGTTCTTCTCCGGGACCGCCCAGGGGGTGTGGCTTATCCCGGACAAGTGCCCAGAAAGCTGTTATAAATGAGGCTTGGACTTTTTGGGTGGAGTAAAAGTCTGCTCGTTTATTAAAATGAAAACCCAGAGCGGAGACTCAGTGTAAGCCCAAGTCCCACTTGACAACCCAGAAAAAAACAAACAGTGCGAGGCGGAGGGCGTTCCCTCGGACTCAAGTTTCTCAGGAAGGCCCCCCCGGGGGCTGAGTCCCGGGGCAGTTTTTATAGTCTCTCTTGATGTTGTGATTGGTGCAGCTCAGATCCTCCCTCTGATGGCTCGTTGCTAGGGTCCTCATTGGTGTTCAGTTCCGTCAGTCTCTGGGGCATCGAGTGATTGGTTTGCCCCCCAACCAATAATTCCTCAAAATGTTTACATCATAATTATTAAGTCATCTTAAGAACATGCTAGAACATTTTCCTCTTCTCTATAAACCCATTACTTTCCCCCATTGGTGTCACCATCCAGTGGGCTTTTGGAACAATCTCTTTCCACCCGTCACCAGAAGATATTCTGACAAGAATGAAGAAGAAAGTAAGTGCTTGGTCGGAAAAATGTCTCCTTTGTGCAAGTATTGCCACTGCTGATATGAGATCAAACATACCTAATCTGACTTTATCTCATTCCTCTTCTGCCAAATCATTTTGCTCCTGGGAATGAACTGTTGATCCGCAGCCTGTTCATCTGCAGAGCACAAAGGAATTGATAGTGTTAGGGGAAGCGTGGGGTATTGGATATTTTGAATATCGGCCACAAACAGGGAAGGGAAAGAGGAGAAAATGGGTTTACATTTAAGCATAACCCCCCACCCCACTATCCCTACTCTGCCCCCAGTGACGCAATTAAGTGAGAACAGTGCTTCTGGAGATAACAGAGTCTTTGCAAAAGACACCAGAAGCAGTAGTGCCAAGAAAATTTCCAAATATACAAAAGTCCAGTCCCAGTCAATCCCAATTGCTACAATTACTGTCTGTCTTCTGGGAATACTGCCCTGCTGTCATGCCCTGTGGAGCTGGAAGAAGCTTGGTGAATTCAGCAGCATCCAGTGGAAAATCGTTTGTTTGCCTGGGGGTTTTTTAAATTCTTTTTACCTACGTTATAGAAGGGAGTGTGCCTTTGTGCAGCAACAGGGAGAGTGAGTGTGGAACCAAATCAACTTCCAGCACAATGGGCCAACCTCCAAAGAGTCCAAATTTTTCTGCAGCTTCCTTTAAGAGCATTAGTTCCCTACCAGTTTGCATTATTCCCATTTATGCTCAAGAGGAATGAATTTGGGATTTTAGACTGCTGCTCAAGTATGGTTATCTGTTATGGTAGCAGCCATAACCTGCCTTGGGCTATTGAAAACAAAGAGTTGGCATCACTGAACCTCTGGCCTGTTTCCTTCTGTAAGTTTGGAAATGTTTGCCCAAGCCTTGGTAGCAGTGATCCTGCTTATAAGTGGTGTTTTAAACAGGTAATTTCCTATTTTACATTCTAAAGATCCATGGGGTTTCTTTATGCCTTTGTAGGGGATGGAAACGCAGAAGGATGAACACCCATCTGTCGAGAAGCCTGTGAAGAAGAGGAGCGATGGCTCGAAGAAGCCCCAGGCCACATTGCCTTCTAGTAAACGGTACTGAGCACTTTAGTTAGATGTGACAAAGCACGTGGCAAGCTTTACATGTCTCTTCCTCAGGAAAATCTTTCTGGTGGAGATGACCTGTGCCAGACATTGTTTCCTTTCCCTACAAATGCTCTATCATAAAAAATGTCTCCTTCTGCATTACACTGAACACAACTTCTCTGGAAGGCTTTCCACAAAAAATGGGCGACAAAAAGACACCCATTGGTTGCAGCTCAGAAGATCCAGTGCAGTGGCAAGGACAGTGCTGTGGAGGCTGTGAGAGGGCCATGTCTCCGCTGCCTCACTTGGGACAAGTAAATTCAAGCAGGGATTTTTTCCTCTGAGAGCAGGCTTTTTCAGATGGGTGTTTTGATGAGAAGTCCCAGTCTAGAAGCAAGACGCCGTTGCCCAAAATAGCACTTCCCATGCATGTGGTTTGGCCTCCCTGAGTCATGGTTTTCTTACCCTCAGACAGTACCAAGATGAGTAGTAAGTAGCAAGCCAGTTCCTGAGCAACTTTGGTCAACAGGTGTCTCAATGTGGACGTTTTGTCTTGACATTCCTGTCCTTCATACTGTTTGCTTGATGGACAGCATGTTTGGTTTATTTCCCCCTGTGCTGCAATCAGCATTTGAGACAGGAATTTGGTCCTTGCTGTCTCTTCCTGCCAGTGGGAGAGCTACTTGTAGCTGTTGTCCTCTGATAACAGAGGGGATTTATTTAGCTCTCTCATGCTCAGCGCTGGCAGGAGAGTGACCACATGCCTCAGTAGCATAGTCAGGATCTTCCCATGCTCATGGAAGGGACAGGCTGATCCAAGAGAGTTGTTCCCAGTGGGTTTGTTAAGCTGTGGATCTAGTCCCTAGGGAAGCAATCATGTGAGCGTAGTGCTGGGATGTCTGGCTTCTGTTTTTATCCCTGTTACGGATTTTCTGGATCCTTCAGATATGCCCCTATCAATCTGTTCAGATGCATCTGAGCTACTTTTCCAGATTGTCATGCCTGCTGTAGAGCCACTTCTCCAGAGGGATGAGTTTCCTTATTATAAGACACACACCTCCCTCATGATGAGGCATTTAAACTTGGAAGTAGCGTCTCTCTTTCCTCACAAAGCAGTACGACATGTGTACCTGGGAAGCTGTCTGGAGATAAGTGAGATGCATCTCATCCTTGGTTTTCCTGAGTAAGCACTGGTGAGAATGTTGCTTGCAGATTGTCTCCTGTAATGACTGTCATGAGGTCTCCCGTTGTTTTCAGATCAGGATTTTCTAGCTTGAAATCACATCATTAGGAAACCTCCCCCAGATGTTCTGTTCACAATTAACTGAAGGTATGATCACCAACAGGTCCTCATTTGGTTTTATTCTCCAGGGTGAAGTCTACCTCTGATGGACGCCTCCTACGCCGCCCAAAAGCCCAGGTCACGTTACCTCCGGCTGTGGAAGAAACGGAGCCGCTCCAGAAGCTGTACAATCTCCTGGAAGCCAAGGAGTTTAAGACACGGATGGAAGGAGTGGCACTCCTCCTAGACCTGTGCAAAAGCAGCCCCCAGCTCGTCTCCACTAACAGTGTCCAAGTATGCAGGGTGTCTTCATTGTTCCTTTCCTTTAGCTCCTTTCCCAAGCCTGTAGCAGGAAAGTTAATTCAGTGTGTCTTGGCACTACATCCTGGCTGTGTGGGACAGGCTGGTGCCTCTTCCCCTGAAACATTTAATTCAGGTCCATGCTTCAGGACAAGTGATTTCAGTCCAGATGTATTTGTCTGGCAGGTGCCTATTGATGCTGTTCATCAGATGAGGACAGAGTTTTCTGCTGGTGTAACTTCTGCTGTCTCCTACTCCCACTTGGGTTAAGTGAAGGGAATCCAGCCACTGAAAGCGTGGCAATTATTCTCTAGACAAAAAAATGGGTTTGGATGGGGAAGAGAAGTATCAGGCTGGGCAGGTTTAAACCAATTTTTTTTAAAAGGATACTTCTGTAAACTCCGACTTGTCTTGCACAGGCACAACTCTGGTTACTCGTTTCCATCGGCATCCCTATTCCTCTTGGGAAAGACGATGCTCACCCTTCTTGGGGGGGTCTTTTTTCTCTTTGGAAAAGGAGGGAAATGGCTAGGGACAGATCTCTTCCTTCTCCTCCCAGTAGCTGCTTTTTCCCTTTGTCCAGAAAATGGTGTCTGATAATGTGGCTGTCAAGGGACTGAACCTGCTCTAATGAGAGCGGTACAGCACATTAAATTTCAGAAGTCTACCTGCTAGGTCGACAATTGGTCTGGATCCTGGAAGAGTTGATCAGAGCCCTGCACTTCTCCAGACACAAGTTCTGAGACAGATGGAACAAAACCTGGATCTCCTCCAGCCATAGTTTTGGCAAAATCATAACTGCCCTCAGAACTTGAGGCAATTGTGTAGAAAAAGGGGCATTGTAAATATCTGGTTCCATACTTCGAAAGCAAAGATACTGTTTTGCATCAATAAATGGGATTAATTTAATGACTGAAATGTGGAGAGAAACACCATAGGAACTATCCTGTCCCCACCCAAAGCTCTTCAAAATATATGAAAATCTTTCAACCAGCATGAGGTTGCGCAACCATTCCAGAGAGTGGCCCACAGGAAATTGTGCAAGCAAGTGCTGACCTGACAGGAAGGATCACTTTCATCTTTTACATTGCTGAGTGCTCACTTCTGCGTCCCTTCTTCAAACAAGGACATTTTAATCCAGCTTTCATGTTGTTTGTTCTCTTCACAGATTTTTGATTATTTTGTCCCGAGACTTGGTGATACGCACAAGAAAGTGAAGCAGAAGGCGCTGGACGTGCTGGCTGAAATCATAGGCATCCTGAAAGATGGCTTAAACCCGGTGATCATCTGTTTGGTTGAAGGAATAACAAACAACCTAAACTCAAAGGACCCCGGGGTTTATTCCGCAGCTGTGAAAGCGCTGGAAGAATCCATGGCTCACTTAGGTAAGGCTGAGCCCTGGCATGGACTCTCCTCAAGTGTGTCTCTGCCTCTGCGAGTCAAGAGAACGCTGAGTGCCTTGACAGCTGTTGTTGTCTGTGGAAACCTCCAGCTGACACCCACCAGAAGCTGTGCAGGTGCAGTCCTTACGCACCAGTCCCCCAACAGGCTTGAATGTGCATCCGCATTTCCCAAAAGTCCCAGGAGCCCTTGGCTCTGTGCTGCTTGTCTGAAGAGGAAGTGCTGGACTACAGCTTTGCTGGAATTCAGGGCCAAAGGGATTTTTGGAGTTTGCCTGGGCCCCATTTGACTTCCCAAATGAATAGCTTTGCTGTTGGCATGAAGGGACACTGGCGCATCAGAACCTCTGCTGAGCAGCCTCCTGGAAGGCTCCACATCATAGGCATTAGCTTCATTAGGACAGCAGGATCACTTCTTTACTGCATGGCTGCATGAAGATCATTTGGGACCTCCTTTTTGTATCTCATGCAGGAAAGGAGCTCTTAGTAATACCCTGCTACTGAAACCCACCCTGGGGTGTAGCTCTGTAGTGGTTCCCAATGAAGCAGATTGCCTGCTTGGTCACTGCCAGCCCTGTGACCCTGTGAGAGACCAAACTTCATCCCACACACGTTCTGTCTCCAGGAAAAGCTTGCCTTGGCTTATTAGAGTGGTTGGACTGGAGGCTTGCAGGCCAATGCAGGCAACAGCAAATTCAAACGAGACCCCCAAAACCGCAACAGATAGGCACAAGGAAAACTAAAATACATACGCCGGTCAAGTATTGGGAAATCAGTTCATTTTCCAGTCTCTCTGCCAAGATCTGATTTCACAGCTGTTACAGAAACCCACAGGATACTGAGGCACTGAGCAGTAATAGCTCTTGTATGAGTAACTTGGAGTTTTGTCCCTAGATCCACACAGGTAACCTGACAATTTAAAAACAGCTTATCCTTCAGGTGGCAATGGAGGTGTGCATTTTGGAGCCTTCTCACCCTTTTCCATAGGGGAGAGAGAAGATCACTTCTGCAAAGCTCTGGGATGCAAAACCTTTTCACTGCTTACGTGTGATTGAAGTCTTGAGGTCCCTGATGTGAAATGTTTAACATAGCTCCTGGTACAGCAGACAACTTTGGATTTAAAATGTGAAAGGAGAGCTTTTCTTTTGGAATTTGAAATCCTCCCAAGTAGGCTGGAAGGAAAGAAGAAAAGGATTCAAAAATTGGCAGAAATTTCCTTTCTTTTACAAAATGTAGTTGCCCCTGCCCCTTCCCTCCCCACTGTCCTTTCTCTTATGACCTCAGAAGAGAGAGCAGAAATGTGTGTTTCCCTTGTAGATAAAGTATCCCTGCTGAAAGAGTTCAGCCACCAAAGGAGTGAACTGAAGGGCCAAGCTCTGCTGGATGTCACGGAGCATCTCTCAGGTATGGCCTCCCCTTCTAAGGCAAGAGGTCTTCCGAGGCAGAATTTACAGGGAATGCCAGTGAATAGACACTAGAGTGGCTCCTCCAAATCAGGAGGTGCTGAGCTTGTCCCTCCTGCCCAATAGCCATGGAAGGTGTATTGGGCAGGTTTTCCCTGGCTGCTGCAGAGGTGTGCAGCATCTGAGATGGGGGCGGCGCTCGGCCTCAGGGCTGAGCTCTCACTGGGGCATCTCAGAAGCTGCCTCCAGGAAAGGGAGGGGCTAAAAGTTCCTAAGTTGGCTCCTCTCTTGGAAGCTCCGGGACAGCTCTGACCCTTTAGGGAAAATGGTGGCAAATGCTGTTTCAGGGGATTGGTTTGTTTTGTCCTCACAGAATTCTTGCTTTGCTCTTGGAAAGTTTTGAGGCGGAAGCCTGCAGTGCCTGGGGGTCACAGCTTAGGCCAAAACTCAGCACACATGTTAGAGGCACGGATTTTGTGCAAGGCAGCCTTTGGGGGCAGAGGGGCAGAAGCAGAGTGCTGAGGCTCCCTGCCTGTGCTGGGGAAGTGCCATTGGACTGAGCATTTCAGGGTGTGCAGTCAGGGTCTTCCTATGTCAGCGCTGCCCAAAATGCTCCAAATGCAGCTGGTAATTGATTGCTCAGAGGAGCTTGCTATGTCAGCAATAGCCAAGGGATGGGAAAATGATAATCTCAATATATACTAGAGAAGACAGTGTATAGCCTTGCTTTATTTATAGCCTTGCTTTATTTATAGCCTTGCTTTAGCTGGGTCTAAATCCACTGCTAATTAAGCCAGCATCTTTAAATGCAAAGGAGCAAAGCTTCAGGATTTGGGCACATTCTCTTTGTTGCTTTGCTCAGGCCTTTTGTGAGCACAGAATACATCGAGGCAGAAAACTGTAGACTACACAGGATCTTCTGGGTCCATTGTCCCCCAAACATGGTAAGAGGTGGCCCCATTGTAATGCTAAATAACAAACAGCAGCACAAATGACATGAAGAAAACATGGCAAAAGAGGAAGAGGAGAGGCGCTGTGAGGAAAGAATACCGTGAGACAGCTGCACTCTGACAACCTCTAGGCTAGCAGGTCTCACATTCTCGGCTTGTTTTTTTTAAAAATTATTTTATTTAAAACAAACAAAGAAAACACCTCAAAATAAAAGATATACTGTTGAAAATCTATTTTCAAAATTTAAAAGATAAAATGACAACACATTTATTCAAACCTACATCTACATGTCAGAACATATGTACATCTGTAACTACAAAGCCTAATATATAAATCCAAATCTTCAAACATTCTTCAGACAGGCAGAACCCTCTTCCTGAGCTTGAGGAAAGAGAGCTCTTCTGGACAGGAGGCAAGGGCTTTGTCGGTTACGGAACACAGGAAATGTCCAAGGAAAACTTCTTGGTAAGACTGTAGCCAGTCACGCCTGCAAAGTGGAGACACAAAATATAACAGAGGCCGCAATGCAAACCTAAAGCATCTGAAGCTACGTATTTAATGGGACAGACCACCTGGAAACTTCTAAAGAGCTGTACAGGGAAACACGCTCCTGCCAGCAGCCACTTGAGGCAGGCCAGGGAGACACCCTGACCCACTTGCACAGAGCCAGCACAGGAGCAGCCTGGCCTCTGGGCTGCCCTGGGACAGCAGGGAGCCCAGAGGCCTGTGCTTTCCAGGAATGGCTCAGCTGCACACGCACCCTCCTGCTCCTCTCGCGGCCCCACAGCTGAGCAGCCCTACAGCTACACGGGGCACTGGGAGCAGCACAGCTCATTGCAGGGGGCACATGCAGGGCAGAACTGTTCCCTGGCAATGTGCCCAGGCTCTCTAGGCTGGCACAAGAGCCTTCCTCCCGCCAGAGAGCGGCCCAGCTCCCGCCTTACCTCTTTGTGAGGCTGAGCCATGCTCAGCCTTCACCTTGTCCTCAATCGGAAGTTGCTTCAGGCACCCCATGCCACGACTAGGAAGGGGGGTGGAGAGAGCGGGGGCAGGTGCACACCCTTCCTTTGCGTTCTGTCATTTTTGGCACAGATAAGAAGTCACGTCCGGAGGTGTCCAACTCAGCACTTTGCCATCTCTCTGCAGGTCATCGAGCCTTCACCAGCCCAAAATGTCGGAGAGGTTTTCCCGCACATGCGGAGGCTGGCTGGCAGCGTGCTTCCTCAGCTTGGCGCCCATCACCTTGTAGAGGGCGCAGGCAAGCTTGGTGACCACAGTGCGGACATTGGCGCTTCGGACAGGCAGCGCCTTGTTCCCCAGGAAGGACCAGAGCACGGGCAGGGCGTAGCGCTGGACGACTTCGGGGCTCCTGGGATAAACCCATCCCACAAGCGCTGCCGGAAGAGAGACACAAACTTCTTAACCAGCAGCCTTAATGCAAACAAGGATCTACCTCTAGTTGTGATTTTGGGAGTCTCTCGGGCTAAGATCAGTGAAATAACAGTGAGAGCCCCATGATCCAGAAATGGGCAAAGCAGCTGAACATCCCCGAAACAGAACCACCAAGCCCTCAGGACTAATTTCTCCAGATCCGAGCCTTGTACCTGTGGCAGAATTCACACCTTTACTAAATCATTCCACAATCTGTTTCTGCATGAACAGAGACTGAAATGTCAAATTGCTGTTTATTTCCATTTAGAAGTTGTCTAAACCCATGCCAAAGATTTTGAAATGCACCATAGAGAGGCAGTTGAGAGATTTCTAATAAAAGGGATGATTCCATTTTTGTGACCTTTGATGTCAAGTGCCACAAGTCTAATCTGGCTCTTCCCTTTGCTTGGTGGCACACGGCAAAGGGCAGTATTAGACCACACTTGGAAACTCCAGCACCAGAGATGGCTGTTGCTTGACAGCTGGATTTGAAACATCAGTGACTAGCCAGTGTCTTTGGCAGAAGGCTTTTGTGGCTTCTAACAAACAGCTGTTTCAAACCTCAGGGTGTCTTAGGTAATTGGCCAGACCCCATTGCCATGGCATTGGAGCATCTCCAAACTTTAATGGCATTTCTCCTCACAATGTTAATGGCATTTTTTCTTACAATGTGTGCTGAAATAGTGGAATAGAGAGAGAAAAATGCTACAGAGGGGACGGAAATGTAACCAAAACACAAGTGTTCTCTCCCGCTGTCTCCGAAGCCTGCTCTCTGCTCATTTTCTGAACTGAACTGTATCAAACACAGACAAAAGTTTCCTACCAACAGGCTCCTTGCATGGCTGATTTGGCTGAGAGACCAAAACCTGATATGGTCTGGGGACCATTCTTATTTTCTGACCAGGCAAAATGTTATGTAGTCGCCATTTATTATTCTGTGGTGGAAGAGACTTCATTTTCTCTATGCTGTTAATCCACCAGCAGTCATCAACATTTAAACACCTCCTGAAAGTACCTCAAACCAATTCTGCTAAGCAGGAAAAGGCTTACGGTATCCATTTTAAAATGGGAGTTCATTTGAGCTTACATGCAATTAAAGACATCGGTCACTACGCAACTTGCGCAGAGAAAGAGCCGTCTGTTCCCACTAAATCTCAGAGGGAACATCTGCTCTTTCTAAAGAAGTCCTAATTCATGTTTAATTCCTTTATTTGAAAAAGAGATTAAAATAGCTGCAAAACTAAATTCCCTATTCCTGGAGATCTACTTTATTCAAATGCCCTTTAAAGGGCCTTTGACACTCCCAATCGCGGAAGGTGCCCATTTGAGATTCAGAATGAAGACACAAGGTGTATTAAACCTTGCATTTAAAGATGCTGGCATAATTAGCAGTGGATTTAGCCCCAGCTAAAGCAAGGCTATAAATAAAGCAAGGCTATACACTGTCTTCTCTAGCATATATTGAGATTATCATTTTCCCATCCCTTGGCTATTGCTGACATAGCAAGCTCCTCTGAGCAATCAATTATCAGCTGCATTTGGAGCATTTTGGGCAGCGCTGACATAGGAAGACCCTGACTGCACACCCTGAAGTGCTCAGTCCAATGGCACTTCCCCAGCACAGGCAGGGAGCCTCAGCACTCTGCTTCTGCCCCTCTGCCCCCAAAGGCTGCCTTGCACAAAATCCGTGCCTCTAACATGTGTGCTGAGTTTTGGCCTAAGCTGTGACCCCCAGGCACTGCAGGCTTCCGCCTCAAAACTTTCCAAGAGCAAAGCAAGAATTCTGTGAGGACAAAACAAACCGATCCCCCGAAACAGCATTTGCCACCATTTTCCCTAAAGGATCAGAGCTGTCCCGGAGCTTCCAAGAGAGGAGCCAGCTTGGGAACTTTTAGCCCCTCCCTTTCCTGGAGGCAGCTTCTGAGATGCTCCAGTGAGAGCTCAGCCCTGAGGCCGAGCGCCGCCCCCATCTCAGGTGCTGCACACCTCTGCAGCAGCCAGGGAAAACCTGCCCAATACACCTTCCATGGCTATTGGGCAGGAGGGACAAGCTCAGCACCTCCTGATTTGGAGGAGCCACTCTAGTGTCTATTCACTGGCATTCCCTGTAAATTCTGCCTCGGAAGACCTCTTGCCTTAGAAGGGGAGGCCATACCTGAGAGATGCTCCGTGACATCCAGCAGAGCTTGGCCCTTCAGTTCACTCCTTCGGTGGCTGAACTCTTTCAGCAGGGATACTTTATCTACAAGGGAAACACACATTTCTGCTCTCTCTTCTGAGGTCATAAGAGAAAGGACAGTGGGGAGGGAAGGGGCATTGGCAACTACATTTTGTAAAAGAAAGGAAATTCCTGCCGATTTTTGAATCCTTTTCTTCTTTCCTTCCAGCCTACTTGGGAGGATTTCAAATTCCAAAAGAAAAGCTCTCCTTTCACATTTTAAATCCAAAGTTGTCTGCTGTACCAGGAGCTATGTTAAACATTTCACATCAGGGACCTCAAGAGTTCAATCACACATAAGCAGTGAAAAGGTTTTGCATCCCAGAGCTTTGCAGAAGTGATCTTCTCTCTCCCCTATGGAAAAGGGTGAGAAGGCTCCAAAATGCACACCTCCATTGCCACCTGAAGGATAAGCTGTTTTTAAATTGTCAGGTTACCTGTGTGGATCTAGGGACAAGACTCCAAGTTACTCATACAAGAGCTATTACTGCTCAGTGCCTCAGTATCCTGTGGGTTTCTGTAACAGCTGTGAAATCAGATCTTGGCAGAGAGACTGGAAGATTTCCCAATACTTGACCGGCGTATGTATTTTAGTTTTCCTTGTGCCTATCTGTTGCGGTTTTGGGGGTCTTGTTTGAATTTGCTGTTGCCTGCATTGGCCTGCAAGCCTCCAGTCCTGCCACTCTAATAAGCCAAGGCAAGCTTTTCCTGGAGACAGAACGTGTGTGGGATGAAGTTTGGTCCCTCACATGGTCACAGGGCTGGCAGTGACAAAGCAGGCAATCTGCTTCATTGGGAACCACTACAGAGCTACACCCCAGGGTGGGTTTCAGTAGCAGGGTATTACTAAGAGCTCCTTTCCTGCATGAGATACAAAAAGGAGGTCCCAAATGATCTTCATGTAAGCATGCAGTAAAGAAGTGATCCTGCTGTCCTAAAGAAGCTAATGCCTATGATGTGGAGCCTTCCAGGAGGCTGCTCTGCAGAGGTTCTGATGCGCCAGTGTCCCTTCATGCCAACAGCAAAGCTATTCATTTGGGAAGTCAAATGGGGCCCAGGCAAACTCCAAAAATCCCTTTGGCCCTGAATTCCAGCAAAGCTGTAGTCCAGCACTTCCTCTTCAGACAAGCAGCACAGAGCCAAGGGCTCCTGGGACTTTTGGGAAATGCGGATGCACATTCAAGCCTGTTGGGGGACTGGTGCGTAAGGACTGCACCTGCACAGCTTCTGGTGGGTGTCAGCTGGAGGTTTCCACAGGCAACAACAGCTGTCAAGGCACTCAGCGTTCTCTTGACTCGCAGAGGCAGAGACACACTTGAGGAGAGTCCATGCCAGGGCTCAGCCTTACCTAAGTGAGCCATGGATTCTTCCAGCGCTTTCACAGCTGCGGCATAAACCCCGGGGTCCTTTGAGTTTAGGTTGTTTGTTATTCCTTCAACCAAACAGATGATCACCGGGTTTAAGCCATCTTTCAGGACGCCTATGATTTCAGCCAGCACGTCCAGCGCCTTCTGCTTCACTTTCTTGTGCGTATCACCAAGTCTCGGGACAAAATAATCAAAAATCTGTGAAGAGAACAAACAACATGAAAGCTGGATTAAAATGTCCTTGTTTGAGGAAGGGATGCAGAAGTGAGCACTCAGCAATGTTAAAGATGAAAGTGATCCTTCCTGTCAGGTCAGCACTTGCTTGCACAATTTTCCTGTTTTCCTGTGGGCCACTCACTGGAATGGTTGTGCAACTTCATGCTGGTTGAAAGATTTTCATATATTTTGAAGAGCTTTGGGTGGGGACAGGATAGTTCCTATGGTGTTTCTCTCCACATTTCAGTCATTAAATTAATCCCATTTATTGATGCAAAACAGTATCTTTGCTTTCGAAGTATGGAACCAGATATTTACAATGCCCCTTTTTCTACACAATTGCCTCAAGTTCTGAGGGCAGTTATGATTTTGCCAAAACTATGGCTGGAGGAGATCCAGGTTTTGTTCCATCTGTCTCAGAACTTGTGTCTGGAGAAGTGCAGGGCTCTGGTCAACTCTTCCAGGATCCAGACCAATTGTCTACCCAGCAGGTAGACTTCTGAAATTTAATGTGCTGTACCGCTCTCATTAGAGCAGGTTCAGTCCCTTGACAGCCACATTATCAGTCACCATTTTCTGGACAAAGGGAAAAAGCAGCTGCTGGGAGGAGAAGGAAGAGATCTGTCCCTAGCCATTTCCCTCCTTTTCCAAAGAGAAAAAAAGACCCCCCAAGAAGGGTGAGCACCGTCTTTCCCAAGAGGAATAGGGATGCCGATGGAAACGAGTAACCAGAGTTGTGCCTGTGCAAGACAAGTCGGAGTTTACAGAAGTATCCTTTTAAAAAAAATTGGTTTAAACCTGCCCAGCCTGATACTTCTCTTCCCCATCCAAACCCATTTTTTTGTCTAGAGAATAATTGCCACGCTTTCAGCGGCTGGATTCCCTTCACTTAACCCAAGTGGGAGTAGGAGACAGCAGAAGTTACACCAGCAGAAAACTCTGTCCTCATCTGATGAACAGAATCAATGGGCACCTGCCAGACAAATACATCTGGACTGAAATCACTTGTCCTGAAGCGTGGACCTGAATTAAATGTTTCAGGGGAAGAGGCACCAGCCTGTCCCACACAGCCAGGATGTAGTGCCAAGACACACTGAATTAACTTTCCTGCTACAGGCTTGGGAAGGGAGCTAAAGGAAAGGAACAATGAAGACACCCTGCATACTTGGACACTGTTAGTGGAGACGAGCTGGGGGCTGCTTTTGCACAGGTCTAGGAGGAGTGCCACTCCTTCCATCCGTGTCTTAAACTCCTTGGCTTCCAGGAGATTGTACAGCTTCTGGAGCGGCTCCGTTTCTTCCACAGCCGGAGGTAACGTGACCTGGGCTTTTGGGCGGCGTAGGAGGCGTCCATCAGAGGTAGACTTCACCCTGGAGAATAAAACCAAATGAGGACCTGTTGGTGATCATACCTTCAGTTAATTGTGAGCAGAACATCTGGGGGAGGTTTCCTAATGATATGATTTGAAGCTAGAAAATCCTGATCTGAAAACAACGGGAGACCTCATGACAGTCATTACAGGAGACAATCTGCAAGCAACATTCTCACCAGTGCTTACTCAGGAAAACCAAGGATGAGATGCATCCCACTTATCTCCAGACAGCTTCCCAGGTACACATGTTGCACTGGTTTGTGAGGAAAGAGAGACGCTACTTCCAAGTTTAAATGCCTCATCATAAGGGAGGTGTGTGTCTTATAATAAGGAAACTCATCCCTCTGGAGAAGCGGCTCTACAGCAGGCATGACAATCTGGAAAAGTAGCTCAGATGCATCTGAACAGATGGATAGGGGCATATCTGAAGGATCCAGAAAATCCGTAACAGGGATAAAAACAGAAGCCAGACATCCCAGCACTACGCTCACATGATTGCTTCCCTAGAGACTAGATCCACAGCTTAACAAACCCACTGGGAACAACTCTCTTGGATCAGCCTGTCTCTTCCATGAGCATGGGAAGATCCTGACTATGCTACTGAGGCATGTGGTCACTCTCCTGCCAGCGCTGAGCATGACAGAGCTAAATAAATCCCCTCTGTTATCAGAGGACAACAGGTACAAGTAGCTCTCCCACTGGCAGGAAGAGACAGCAAGGACCAAATTCCTGTCTCAAATGCTGATTGCAGCACAGGGGGAAATAAACCAAACATGCTGTCCATCAAGCAAACAGTATGAAGGACAGGAATGTCAAGACAAAATGTCCACATTGAGACACCTGTTGACCAAAGTTGCTCAGGAACTGGCTTGCTACTTACTACTCATCTTGGTACTGTCTGAGGGTAAGAAAACCATGACTCAGGAAGGCCAAACCACATGCATGGGAAGTGCTATTTTGGGCAACGGCATCTTGCTTCTAGACTGGGACTTCTCATCAAAACACCCATCTGAAAAAGCCTGCTCTCAGAGGAAAAAAACCCTGCTTGAATTTACTTGTCCCAAGTGAGGCAGCGGAGACATGGCCCTCTCACGGCATCCACAGCACTGTCCTTGCCACTGCACTGGATCTTCTGAGCTGCAACCAATGGGTGTCTTTTTGTCGCCCATTTTTTGTGGAAAGCCTTCCAGAGAAGTTGTGTTCAGTGTAATGCAGAAGGAGACATTTTTTATGATAGAGCATTTGTAGGGAAAGGAAACAATGTCTGGCACAGGTCATCTCCACCAGAAAGATTTTCCTGAGGAAGAGACATGTAAAGCTTGCCACGTGCTTTGTCACAGCTAACTAAAGTGCTCAGTACCGTTTACTAGAAGGCAATGTGGCCTGGGGCTTCTTCGAGCCATCGCTCCTCTTCTTCACAGGCTTCTCGACAGATGGGTGTTCATCCTTCTGCGTTTCCATCCCCTACAAAGGCATAAAGAAACCCCATGGATCTTTAGAATGTAAAATAGGAAATTACCTGTTTAAAACACCACTTATAAGCAGGATCACTGCTACCAAGGCTTGGGCAAACATTTCCAAACTTACAGAAGGAAACAGGCCAGAGGTTCAGTGATGCCAACTCTTTGTTTTCAATAGCCCAAGGCAGGTTATGGCTGCTACCATACTGAGCAGCAGTCTAAAATCCCAAATTCATTCCTCTTGAGCATAAATGGGAATAATGCAAACTGGTAGGGAACTAATGCTCTTAAAGGAAGCTGCAGAAAAATTTGGACTCTTTGGAGGTTGGCCCATTGTGTTGGAAGTTGATTTGGTTCCACACTCACTCTCCCTGTTGCTGCACAAAGGCACACTCCCTTCTATAACGTAGGTAAAAAGAATTAAAAAAAACCCCAGGCAAACAACTGATTTTCCACTGGATGCTGCTGAATTCACCAAGCTTCTTCCAGCTCCACAGGGCATGACAGCAGGGCAGTATTCCCAGAAGACAGACAGTAATTGTAGGAATTGGGATTGACTGGGACATCTTTTGTATATTTGGAAATTTTCTTGGCACTACTGCTTCCGGTGTCTTTTGCAAAGACTCTGTTATCTCCAGAAGCACTGTTCTCACTTAATTGCGTCACTGGGGGCAGAGTAGGGATAGTGGGGTGGGGGGTTATGCTTAAATGTAAACCCATTTTCTCCTCTTTCCCTTCCCTGTTTGTGGCCGATATTCAAAATATCCAATACCCCACGCTTCCCCTAACACTATCAATTCCTTTGTGCTCTGCAGATGAACAGGCTGCGGATCAACAGTTCATTCCCAGGAGCAAAATGATTTGGCAGAAAAGGAATGAGATAAGATTAGGTATGTTTGATCTCATATCAGCAGTGGCAATACTTGCACAAAGGAGACATTTCTCCTACCAAGCACTTACTTTCTTCTTCATTCTTGTCAGAATATCTTCCAGGTCACGGGTGGAAAGAGATTGTTCCAAAAGCCTTTTAAATTTTTGGTGGTTCAGCATCATTTTCACCATCTCCTGTCCATAATGCCTAAAACAAGAAAGAAAGAAAGAAAGAAAGAAAGAAAGAAAGGAAGAAAGGAAGAAAGGAAGAAAGGAAGAAAGGAAGAAAGGAAGAAAGGAAGAAAGGAAGAAAGGAAGAAAGGAAGAAAGGAAGAAAGGAAGAAAGAAAGAAAGAAAGAAAGAAAGAAAGAAAGAAAGAAAGAAAGAAAGAAAGAAAGAAAGAAAGAAAGAAAGAAAGAAAGAAAGAAAGAAAGAAAGAAAGAAAGGAAGAAAAGAAGGTGAACAAGCAAAGGAGGAGTGTTAACAGAAATAGCTGATACCTTAACCTCAGCAGCTGCCATACCTGCATGAGAAGGCATTACCTACTCAGCAAAGAGAGAGATTTACCTCCACTTGTCACTGCACAGTGCTGTCAGCTGAACACAAGAGGCAAGAGGAGAACGTGGGGCAACAGAAAAATACAATCTCACTCTGAAACTGTGGGTGCGCTTCTGTGGCATCGAAGGATCCCAGGGAACAAGCGAAACACCTCTGCTTTGAGTCAGAGCTTATGAGCAGTGTCTTGCTGCCATTGCACAGGAATTTGCCTTTCTTTAACTGGCAGGGAAGCCAGGACCAAATGCCTCATGCTTGCTTTTGATTATTCTATACCATATGTATGCACAGGGACAGCTAGTTGCTCATGCCTTCTTGGCAGCTATTAATGGGAATTGAATCCTCAAAGTAAGGGGATTTTTTTGGGTGGTTTGGGTTGATTTTGCCACTAGGAAACCACAGTTCTCTTCAAGAAGCAATTTGGAGGTCATTCAGCCACAGAGAAGAGCATTATAGGAATCTGCAGAAGAGGTTTAGAAAGACTGAATACATTGGCTAAAGACCCCTGGAATCATTCAAGTCCCAGGAAGTTGGCAATGCTCCCTCTTGCGGGACAACCTCAGGTTCCCCAGCACAGTCATTTCCCCAGACAAGCCAGGGCAGTGGTCACAGCACCAAGGCTGACAGAGCTCAAGAAGCCTTTGGACAATGCTCTCGGGCACATGGAGTGACCCTTGGGGGGCCCTGCACACGGGCAGGAGCTGGACTCGATGACCCTGATGGGTCCCTTCCAACTCAGCGTATTCCGTGACTCTGTGAACCTCATCCACACAGTGAGGGAACTTGATATTTCCTTTAGCTTCCACTCTTTTGTGGTTTTGCCCTTTACAGCCAGACACCCAACAGTTTTCCTGTTTTAGGAGGTGAAATGAAGATCATTACCTTGTGTCCTTGTGACAGTCCTGAGCAAGCGTCCCTGCCGCGTGCGCCAGCCTCTCAGCCCTGGGCGTTCCTGCGAGCTTCGTGACTCCAGTTTTCTCCATCAAGGACAGGAGGAGTTGGGCCGCGCACTTCCGCACCTGGACGTGGCGGCTCCTGGGAAGAAGAGAGCGGACACTGGGGCACAGGGAGCAGGGGGACACAGCGCAGGCCTTGGCCAGAGCATGCTCCCTGTCATTGCTGGGGGAAGGAGGCCTGGGCTCTCCCTGACACTTGGGACACCTGTAGAAGGTTCTGTCCGCAGAGAAACACAAAGTTAGCACTGTACAGAAGGACTGCCTGCAAGCAAGAGCGAGGAATTCAGTCTCCCTGCACTATCTGATACTCAACATCTTTCCCCAAATTCACTCTGACAAAGAGGAAAATTAAAGACAACCCAGGCTGACCCATCAGGGGCCAGCCACTACACAGACAGCCGCAGCAGGATTGAGGATATTTGCACCCATTTACCCCCAAATCTGCAGACCTTGGGAAAGAAAGAAATGCAGGGAAAACACGCTGTGGGACGTGAAGTTGCAGAATATCCAGCAATGCAGCCAGTTTCTTCTGTGAGGCTTGGCAAGAGATACATCTGAACGTTTGCCCCTTTTCCAAAGCTGAGGAAAGGGTGGCAGTCAGTTTAGCCAGGTTGTCCTGTTCTAGACAGTGTCTCTTGGGGACTATCAGGCCCAGCACCAACACTTAAGGCAGCACCTGCTTCAGCTGTCCCATGGCAGTCGGCCTGTGAAGGTGCCTGTACAGTGATTCATCATCTCAAGGCTAACATGAGACATCAGTTGGAATAGCAAGTGGGGCTCTAAGGCCAGGACAGTCCTACAAGACTCCTCTTGGCAGGAGCTGCACCTGCTGTGCAGGCTGGGCCACACCCAGCACGTTCTCCCCCATGTGCTCCATGCCACAGCAAGAACCCTCCTTACTTCTCAAGTGAATGGCATAATGAGGATGCATGGTTTTTCCCAGGGCCTCTGTGGTTAGGGCTGTGAAATATCAAAGAGCGCTCACAGCTGCAGTTGCAATTGTCCCTCTTCCCACAAAACCACAGGGCTCTATCCTTAGCCTTTGCAGGCACTTGCACTTGCCCGCCATTCACCACATCTAGGCAACTCGGACAGACTGGGAGAACTCCAGGAAGCAGCAGCAAGCTGAGTCAGGGGAGGTTGAGGTTGGATATCAGGAAAAAGTTTTTCACCCAGAGGGTGGCTGGGCACTGGAACAGGCTCCCCAGGGCAGTGGTCACAGCACCAAGCCTGAGAGAGTTCAGGAAGCCTTTGGACAACGCTCTCAGGCACATGGTGTGACCCTTGGCGTGTTTGTTCTGTGCAAGGCCAGGAGCTGGACTCAATGATCCTGATGGGCCCCTTCCAACTCAGCATATTCTACAGCTCTGTGATTCTGTCAACTAAAGGGCTGCACGAGGGCAGAAATAGGTGACAAGAGGAAAGAGTGAGGTTGATTGGAGAATCAAGTCACTGAGTTCACAGAAGATGCAGGATACAGGACCCTTCCCTCCCACCATTCCCATTCTCTCTCTCAGCCCTTCTGCCCCCCACACAATAGAAGGTGAAGAAGATCACTAAGAGAAGAAGAACCTACTGGACTCCACTGTCCATGAGAGCAGTCATTGCTCGTGCAGGAGTCACATGCTCCACCATGACTCCCAGGGTGTGACTGGCTGCTTCCTGAACAAACTCTGGGGAGTTCCACACCATCTGGAGAAGGACCCGAGCAACCTCATCCACCTCCGAGTCCATGTCCTTCTGCAAGGTCACAAAGAGCTCTCCAAGAGTGACGATTGCAGAGTAAGACACCTTTGAGCGAAGGTTGGTCACCTGGGGAAGTCATGAGGGGAAACATAAGAATCACCTTGAAAAGAAAACCAGTTGCCTTAGACAAAAGTCCCAGGAAATGACAACACTTCCCGCTGTGTCCAGGGGAACACAAAAGCACAGGCAGAGCAGAAGAGCACAAGCACAGAAAGGCACTTCACTCTGGCACCTACTTGTGCTAGGCCTCAGGCCTGCTTCCTGCAGGCCTAAAACATATTCTTTCACTTAAAGTGTTCTACTTAACTCTTCTGGAATGTCCACTGCTTTGGTTTTAGGCCCTTTCATTCAAAAAACAAAGAAACAAATTAAAGCAAGGGCTGCTCTCAAGCCATAAAGGCACAAGTCATAAAGACAAAAGAGTCATTTGCTCCTGTTTGAAAAAGCAACAGCAGCAGTTGAAGCCCTCAGCCAGGAAACAGAAAACACAGGCTCAAGTCTACAGACTAATTGGCAGTGTTGAATTACAGCTTGGGCAGAGATTTGGACTGCAGCAAATAACAGAATTAGTGTCTCCGCTTCTGCACTTGCACGTTGCACTGTAATGGCAGCTCGCTCCAAGAGGAGAGTGTCAGATGCCCGACCTACCAGTAAATAGAGCTACATGTGCACACAGATCCTATAGAGAGCTGACAGACATGAGAAAGATAAGGTCTAGAAACAGAAATGAAGGCAGTCCCTGAGCACACAGGGAGATGAACAAGCACATATCTACTCTACACACCGTGTATGAAGCACGGAGGACGATTCAGAACAAGGTTCTTACCTCGTTGGTAAGTGCCAAGCAAACCTCACGAAGTCTACAAAGAAGGACTTCTGAGTGGGACTCAGCCAGGTGTTTGATGCTGAAGAGTCCCTTCTCCTTCAGCTCCCTGAAAGGCAAGTACCAAAAAGATTGACTTTCTCTCCACCCAAGAACTAGGCAGCACCCTCTGAATTTACCAGGCTGGCGGCTCAGTCAAACAAAGGGAGGTGCTTTTCAAGCAGTACTTGATGAAATCGTGGAACTCGCTGCCACAGGTTGCTGTGGCTGTCAAAAGCATACACAAATCCAAGAGGCAAATAGAGGGCTTTCAGAGTCTTCATTTGTGGCCGTTTAACAAGACAGCCTTTCTGAAGTCTCTGGCACATGAAGTCCCTATGTCAGTGCTTCCTGGAGGCTGTGAGACCGTGCCATGCTGCTGTTTCTTGTCACCTCCCTGTACCTGTCCCTGAGACACAGTCCCATTGGGCTGCGTCTGGGGCATTTTCCTTCTTTGCCAGCCCCAGCAGGCAGTTCAGCAGTGAGAGTCTGCACTGGCACTCTGTAGCTGAGTTTCCACTCTGCAATCTAGGCCTGTCTGTCACCCACTCCACTCCACCTCACACATTCCCCAGGAAAGCAGCAGGATGCCCCAGAAGATTCCACACCAGGGCAAGAACAGATGAAAGTCTGGCTTTTCCCAAAAGCCCCTACCTAAAACAACAGCAACATGTTATTTACAAGGTGCAAACAACTCCCTCTCTCAGCACTTGCTTTGTGCAGGACCTGAGCTACAGGAAGGCGCGTGATGCATCGGGGCTGCAGCGCAGGGCTGGCGACCAATGCCACGGGCATCCCTGAGTGTCACCCGGACCCCCCCACAGCTGCAGAAGCTCTCTGCACCTCACAGGGCACCAAACAGAAATGGGGAAGAGAAAGCAGAAGAGAAAGGGCAGAGCAAAGGCGAGCAGTGAGTAGATGATAACCCAGACATCAAAAAGACAACCAATATCACCTAACATTTGTGGGGTTATCACCTCTGGACTTCTACAGGCCTCCTTCTGTCTGTGTCTAAGTTTGGGACACATTGTGAGTATTGACAAAACATCTCAGGCCCATATGAAGCAGTGAGAAGGAAACAGTTGAATTGCAAAAGTGCAAGATTCCTAGAGGATTTTATTTCTTTTTCCTTCTCCTCTGCCATGAGCCCCTCAGGACTAATGACAGGCTGAGTGACTCTATAGCACAACTCAGTGCATTTCTCAGAAAGAAGAACTCCCTGTAGCTGCTCCTGGGACTCACATGCGGAAGGTCACAGGCAGACCCTGACTCCTGCCACTGCTGCCAGCAGTGGGGCCAGAGACAAATCTCACTCAGTCCCACTGGGCCCCGAGACACCCAAATCTCTACACTCCAAACTGCTGCCATCCTGCTTCTGGCTTCAGCCAGCAAATCATCTTGTCCCACAGCTTTCTCTCTTCCCTCAAGATTTCCTTTGCAGCCCCACAGAGCAGCAGGCAAAGCGAGGAAACAGCACGGACCTGCTGCAGCTGGAGCACTGCTGCAGACCAAGGCCAAGAAAAGGCTGCTCTCCAATCTTTATCCTCTCTCTGCTCTGGAGTGGTTTCACTGGTGCCCCTCGGCCCTCTGGGCTGTTGGGGCTCAGAGGCACTAGCAAGATACTCTCCTAACCTACCTTAACGCTAAGAGGGAGACAGAGTGAACGGGGCCTTTCTTACCAGTCATCGCTGCTGAGCAAGGAGAGTGCCTCGAGCAAGGACTGCTGTGGCTCCAAAGAGGCTCCGTCCTTCTGCCCCTTCCCACGGAGCGGCTCCTCTCGGCGCTCGGCACCAGTGGCCGTCTGCGGGGTCACTGTAAGGAGAGGGTCAGCCATGAGCGCTGCAGCCCCGGGCAAGGCACCCCGCCATGGAGCGGCCTGCAGCCCCATCTCCCAGCCAGGCTTCCATGAGGTACAAACTGGCACTGGCTCAGAGAATTCCCTGCTCTCTGGCTCCTTGCTTTCTCCCAGCCCCCCCAGCTGGGCACAGCTCCTTGGCTCAACCTGACAATTGCCCACACAGCGCCAGCTCCCAAGTGCCACAGGTACCACAGCCAGCGGCACCTTCCTGAGGCCGCAGAGCTCCCACTCCCTGGGAGACAGTGCCCACCAGCAGGACTTGCTCCCCAGGAGGGACCCCTCAGCTGCCTCTCTTGTCTCAGCGCCCTGATTTCCCCGAGCCCTGAGGACAGAGGCACTCTGCAACTCCCTGAGGAAAGACCTGCAGCTGCCTCGTGACAGCACCAAGCCGAGCCTGAACAACCGAGTCCTGCTGGGCCCGGCTGAATCCCCTCAGAGCAGCTACCAGGGAACAGCGATACCTGACCCTTCACACCTCACAGCGCCTCTGTTCCCATTGGCTTCAAATATTCTAGACAGAGGGCAGCTGAGTGCACTTACATTTCAGCCTGCTCTTGGGAAGGGAGTAGTTCATGGATTTTGTTCTTTCTAATCATCATGGATCTTTACTATTTCAGTAAAGTACACACTGGCTGTATTTGAAAGATGCTGAGGTGAAATCTGTTTGTCATCAAATGGACTTGTGTGCACACTGTGCAAGACTAAGCTTTCTCTTGTGGAAAAATGGAATCTCTAGCCCAGATGGTTGATAAAAAAGCCTTCCAAATGCAAATTGATGATAAGAATACGTAAATACAGATGCAGATTGTTGGCAGACACAATCTCTTGACAGTTGGTTTACAAGGTATGAGAAAATTCAGATGATAAATGCATTTCTTAAGAAACCCACTTGTCATCCAAAGGACTGTTGATCATCAATTTCATGTCATGCACTCAACAGGTCGTTTTCTAATGTGTACAAGGAAACATCTGAGCTGTGTCAAATGATGGAGTTTAAATATTGCACAGAATCTAGATGAACTGCTCTAGACTCTGTAGAAGTTTTGTGCTACCCTGCATGTTCTCACACAGTATGGACGAAGCGTAACATCAAAAATATTCAGATGGGAGCTAATCTGGCTGTCACTGGTGTACCCCTGTCACTGCCATCAGTGGTGTCACTGCAGAAGGATGTCGATGTACACAGCTATATTCAATAGGAATGGGGAGCCACGTCAGGCTAGTTCTGGTCAATTGTGACCATGGAAGTAGCATCACTAGAAAAGAGCACTCAAAGTATCATTCCTAGCTCCCTTCTTCTTATCTCACCCTACTCAGGATCACAGCACAGGCAGGCTGCCCTCACAGGAGAGGCAAGAGCCACCAGGGACTATGTGCTGTGTATTCACTGCGGGCAGCAAACAGCCTGGGAGCAGCAGGCAGCCCCTCCTGGCTGTCACCTGCTACACAGGCCGCTGTATTTGGGTGGGGTGACCCAGGAGGCGCTGCTTGTTCCCTCTTGGCATTGCAGGCCGTGGGATGGCAGCGGCGAGAAGCCATTGGGCACTTCTGGGAGCAGCAGCACGGCTGCACCAAGTGGCTGACTGCCATGCAGAGACAACCCTTGCTGGGAGAGCAGGAAAGCTGGCTGCAGAGCCGGACAGCAGCACAGGCAGAGGGCCAAGATGGAGAGTGGACAATTGATCGTGGTGGTACTCGTAGGTGCACAGTGAGCACACCCTGCCAGACTGCCCCGAGCTCATCCCTGCAGTTACAGCTGCCTCCTGGCACCAGTGCTGTAGTTTGCTCTATCAGGATGGGCAAAAGCCAGAGCTTAGCTCTTCACCACTACTTTATGCAGCTCAGCTTTCCAATGGATCAGTAAGAACCAACTGCTCCAGTACTGCCGAGCTGGAGTAACTCAAGAGTAGATTTGCTGCTCATTCTCAGCACAGGCTATGAACCCAAGATCCCAGCTGTGGTGGCTGAGGCAGGAGGCGGTTTGTGCTCCTTGTGCAAGGAAAGCCGGTGCAGGAAAAAGCTGCTGTGGAGCAGGCTTACCTGAGGAGTCGTGTGGGAAGCTGCCGTCTCCATGGATGATGGGCTTCTTGGGCAGTAAGGGCACGTTGTCCTGCTTCCTCAAGACCTTCTTCTTCAAGGCACTACCAGGGTGTTTTCTCTGCACACTGGAAGCTGTGCCATTGACAGGCGGTAGGCTAAAGCCTGCAGGGACCAAAGAGGAGCTTGGAAGTGGAGGGTGACAATGGAAAGGCCCAGAAAACTTGCTGGAGCTGGGCAATGTCTCTTTGTTATCCCAAAGAACTTCAAGTATAACAGTGGCACAGTACCATGGGAAAGTGATCACAGAATAAGAGACTCCTAGAAGAGTTTGGGTTGGAAGGAACCATTAACCACCATCTAGTCCAGCCCCCATGAGCAGGGACATCTTCAGCTAGAGCAGGTTCCTCAGGGCCCCATCTAACATGGCCTTGAACACCTTCAAGGATCAATCAACAACAGCTTCTCAGGGCAAACTCTTCCAGTGTTTCATCCCTTTCATTATAAAATAAATCTTCCTAATATCTAATTGAAATCTACCCTCTTCTGGTTTAAAACCAAATTGCAGTGATGCTTCCCCGAAGAAACAAGGAAACCCCAGTAGTGCTTTGCTTTTGTTTTCCTGTTTCAGAGGCTGGCTGGGGAAGTTACCAAAAGAAAGCGCAGATAACCTTGCGTGATGCCCTCGGGCTGAGTGCTGCCTCCTGAGGTCCCTGCTGCTGCCCTGGGGCAGCGCACACAGCACTGCAGTCAGGGCCCCTCAGCCGGGATTCAGTCGGGAACGCTGCTTGCTCTTGGGGCTACACCAGAAGCACTGGCTCGGGGCTTCAGCACAGCTCTACAGCACCAGCTCCTCAGCAGGGAGCGGTGGGAGAAGGGTCTCTGGGGTTTTCATTAGAAGGAGTTGAATTTTGTTTCTTCCAGGTTGCACCTTGGTTGAAAAGCATTCTTTTGGACCCACTTTTCCTGGAGGCTGCTATCCAGGAGAGAGTCTGAAGCCCCAGTGTACTTTGCAAGACAGAATTTTACACTCTGAAGGACTTCAGAGGGGAAGGTGGGAAGCTGATATTCTCTTACGGACTCAGTGAGGCCATGGGCAAGACACTTCATGCCTCTCCATTTTCCTTTGGGGACCGGAAATAAATCCTATGCAAACTCCCACTCAGATGCAAGTGTAACAGCCCCCCAGTCTGAGGGCAACACTGTGCAGAGGGCAAGCAAGTGATCAGAAAGGACCACAGGTGTAGCAACCACTTACTTGCTGCAGCTGCATCCCCGGGGTCAACTGTCTGTGGAGGCAGCTGCAAGGACGTTTCCTTTTCTCTCTCTGTCTTGATCTCTTCCTCCAAAAGTTCCATTGGCATCCGCTCTAAGTTCCTTTGAGCCAACATGCTCAATGCAGCACGGATCTGCATGCAATGGGAATGCATCACAGACTGTAAGCAGAGACACACAAACCAGACACAACATCTCATCAGGAGCACAGAGCCCTTAGAGTTCCACAGTCCTTGATGCAGCTCCATGTACATTCCAATGGTTTCTGAAGAATGTCTCCCATCCTCACCTTGGCAATTACACACAGTGAGGTGGAACACTTTATTGCCATAACCTCCCACTGCTCCAAGGTACTGTTTCTCAGCCTATGTCAGGAGGCCCTGCTTGAAGCAAGAAAATCACAGGAGTGCTCCAAGACAGATGAAGAGCCCACGTGACCAGTGAGCAGGCAGTTCCCTTCCTACAGGCCATGGCAGGAGAATAAGAACCATGTGCAATACGCAGCAAGGAGGGGTAATTAGCTGTTGCTTAACACTCATGGCCAGGAATTGCAGCTGTTTCTCACTTCTGGCTTCTGAAGGACTCAGCTGCTCTCTGAAACCATGAGGCCAAAAAGAGGAGTCACGTGAAAACAAGTTGCAGAAACATTGATGTTAACGCGTGGAAAAATTGAGAATGAGAGGGCTGTGAGATACAGCAAGAAAGGTAACCAGGAAAAATCAAAGTCTCCCATTTTATTTTGCAGCCTTGCTTACACTCAGCATTAGAATCCTTGCTTCTGTGCTTCCCAGGATGCACTTTGCCCACATTCACTGATGTGTAGCTTGCTCTGCCATTCAGAACTGCTCTACAAGGGCCTTTGCACATAAAGAATGCTTCTGGCATGACCTTAGCACCATCTCCAAACCAGTGACCTTGCCACCACTGGAAATAGCCAAGCAATTGCTCTGTAGCTGTCAAATATATGCCCAAGAGAATCCCCATCCCCCAAGAGTGGAAGATGATGATTTTCAGGGACATTTTGGGCCTAGCACTAAACAGTCACTGGAAAGGAAGTCTGCTCATCCCTGTCCTTATCCCTCACCTTTCGAAAGCCATCCTTCAGGGCTTCGGCACTCGTAAGGCCAGCACTGGTGGGGTGATCCGTCTCCTTGGCCTGGTTCAGTGGGAGCCCTGTTAATGGAAGCAAAGGTTCCTGGAAATCTCTGGCACACTTCAAGCCCCCAACAGCTGGGCAACAGGCAAGACAGCTTCCAGATTGCAGAGCTCTGATAAGACCCAGAGATTGTGTCTGAGAGCAGCAAGGTACATATGCCAGCAGAATGAAACCTCCTGCATGATGGAGGCCTCAGCCCTGGATGCTGGAGAGCTGCTGTGTTTGATAGAGAAGGGCAGAGACAGAGCTTGCTCTTGACAGAGATTCTTATCTGTCCTAATTCATGCTGATTTTAGTAAACATCTTCTTCCTGGTTCCTAAAAGAACTCCCGGGTTCTAACACCCGTAAGCATTTAGATCAATATTTTCTTCTCTTTGTGGCAATATTTTAGAGGACATGAAAAGAAAAGCTTAGCATTGCAGGAGTGTAAGCAAAACGTGAATTGTGTTCTTGGAACTGGATAATTTGCTTTCCCCAAGGATTTTCATTCTAAACTGTGTGAGACTGGGCCACTTTCAGGCCAGT
Organism: Coloeus monedula; assembly: GCF_965178545.1. Classification (NCBI taxonomy): domain Eukaryota; kingdom Metazoa; phylum Chordata; class Aves; order Passeriformes; family Corvidae; genus Coloeus; species Coloeus monedula. Next base: position 13,778,345 of record NC_138782.1, on the reverse strand, counting down.
CTGACTAAAGGCTGATTTTCCTAATGGAAGTGGAACAATGTAGCTCATTCTGAAACACTCTCCAACAGAGCCCTTAAAACTCAGAGGATGAATCACTCTTTACATGGCTTCACAGAGGATAAAAACACGTGGCAGCAAAGAAGCAGAAAACCAATGCCTTAAATCAGGATTTTTTGCCCAGCAAAATGGTCAGCTTAATAATAAAAAAGAGTCAGATATGGGCTTTGAGGAAGGAGGGCTATTCTGGATTGGGGGCAAGGCCTTGGAAGGTAAGAGCATCTGGGAAGTTGACAGGGAAACTACTGACTCCGGGGTAACCTCCTTGGGACCAGTGCAGTCAGCCCCAAGTGCAAAGTGGAGACACAAAATATAACAGAGGCCGCAATGCCAACATAAAGCATCGGAAGCTACAGTATTTCATTGGAGAGATTCCCTGGAAACCTCTAAAGAGCTGCACAGGGAAACATGCTCCTGCCAGCAGCCACTTGAGGCAGGCCAGGGAGACACCCTGACCCACTTGCACAGAGCCAGCACAGGAGCAGCCTGGCCTCTGGGCTGCCCTGGGACAGCAGGGAGCCCAGAGGCCTGTGCTTTCCAGGAATGGCTCAGCTGCACACGCACCCTCCTGCTCCTCTCGCGGCCCCACAGCTGAGCAGCCCTACAGCTACACGGGGCACTGGGAGCAGCACAGCTCATTGCAGGGGGCACATGCAGGGCAGAACTGTTCCCTGGCAATGTGCCCAGGCTCTCTAGGCTGGCACAAGAGCCCTCCTCCCGCCAGAGAGCGGCCCAGCTCCCGCCTTACCTCTTTGTGAGGCTGAGCCATGCTCAGCCTTCAGCTGGTGCTCCCTGGCAGTGACCCCGGGGGCAGCGCTGCTCAGCTGCCCCTGCCGGGGCTCCTGGGCCAAGGCCCCCTGAGCAGGCTGCGAGCGGAGACCTGCACTGCCAAGGCCGGGCTTCCGCGCATCAGTCTTCAAGCCAAAAAGTTCAGCCAGTTCCCTTGGGAACAGAGGCATCCCAGGTCCTATCACACACCATGAACTCTTTCCCTTCTTCCTCTGGGTTTTTGTTGTAGACTCAGAAGAAGCTGTAGATCAGGTACAAGGGAAGAAGTGAGTTAGTTGAACTCCCACCTTTACAATCACCACAACTAATGGGTGAGGCACTCGAGGGGTTATTTATTATTGAGAAGATCGCTTTGTTTTTATTTTTCATGAAACTAGCATCACTATAATTGCTCTGAGCTGTATGGAGCTGGCAGGACAGGAGAGAGAGATTCTACTACTTTACTTCTGTGCTGCTCATGGCTCATCCACTACTTGGGGATCCCTTTCCTTCCAAACAGTTGGCAACCCACAGGGGTCTCTAGAATTTGACAATTCCACCTAGGAAGTAATTGCTTTCCCAAGCCAGTTTTCAAGGCCTTTGTTTCTGTAACTCCCCCTCAGTTCTTGGTTGGGTTTTCTTGGTGGTTTTTCTTTCTCTTTACAACAAAGGCAGTGCTGGGACACAAACAATGGCACCCCATGTGTTAGAAGCAAAAGAAGATTTGCAATCAAATTTAGATGTCCCCAGTATTCAAGCAGCCCATATCTGTAGGGAACACATTGTTCATGCAAACGTCCCAGCTTTCTCTGCTTTGTTGCTCCAGGAGTTTATTCCCTGCTTTCCTTCCTGCAGAGACACCCAAACCCAACATAAACATGACCTGCCTCAAAACATTTCTGATCTTTGCTAATCCCAACAATTCAAAATTTTCTTAATGGAAATGGCACGGGGCAGGTTAATCTGAAATGCTCTCCATTGGAGCTTTTGAAACTCAGAGAACTAACCATTCTGTACAGGCCTCCACCAATGATAAATCGTTTTTCTGCATCAGCAAAATTGTTTCTTCAAATCTCATCTCTCCTATCATTCCACGCCCAGAGATGGCAAAGGAACAACAACACTGGCATTGAGGCTTTGAACTTGAAAGCAGGGGCTGACACACATGCACCAGACACCTCATTTGGTCTGGCACAACTCTTCTTGTCAGGGATCAGGCAAGGCAGGGAGGGGGGACAAGGCAGAAGGCATCTCCTCCCCCAGCCTCAGCCTGCAGTACTGACACGGGCAGAGAGAGTCGGGGAAGAGATTTGTCCTTGTGAACCTGCCATAGGTGGCTTTAGGCTTGTGCTGTCAGAGGATGACAAACTCTGATCCTGCATAGGCTGCATCCATTTGGAAGTCTCCTTCCCCTTAACTGGAACATTCACAAGGCCTTTCTGTCTAAGGAGGTTTCCCTATTTCTCCCCGTGCAAAACCAGGCAATGTCCATGAATCTCCTTCAGATCTCAAAGGGCTCAGCACAGAAAGTGCCCCAAGGGAAGGTGTCTTCCTTCAAAGGCAGGAGGAAGGAGTGGGAACATTTCTCCTTTCATGCTAAATGTCCTTTTTTCTCTACTAATTATGACCTTAGAAAGGGTGCAGGGAGATGAAAGGCATGTGCACGATGGAGAGGAATGTTTTCTGTTCCTGCGGTGCATTTCCCAAGCCCCAAGGTACCAGTGCAGCTCCTGGAGTAATTTTCACTGCACCACTGGAGCACACTCCCAGTGACCAGGCTCTGGGAGAGCCCATCAAGGAATTGAAAGGAATTTGAAGACATTTAAACCAGGATGGTTTTCAACCAAACTGCCACAATGCCACCCCTGGGTCAGCATTCCAATGGCCATTTTAGGACAGACATGCCCTGTACCTACTTGCATGTTCAGAGTTCTTGTCTTTGCTTCTGCTGCTGGATCTTGGCCTTGAGAAAAGGGAGGACAAAAGAATATATGAGGAGGTAGAAAGAGAAGGGCATGGAATGTGTGTAGCATCAAAGGAAGCAAACCTTCTTAGCATGGTCCCCCTGATGAAGGAGGAAATGCAACACATAAACCCAACACGATGCAAAGCTGATGAATTGTGTCATACATGAAATCCCTATTTGTCCTCGGTCTTTGCATATTAAGTGCTTTATTTAATTAATTTTGAGTTAATTATTTTTAAATTGAATGTTACAATTAACCCATCTGCCCAGGTACAAAAATCCAGTTCCACTATCAGTGTTTCCATTTGTTTAAAGTTTATTAATAGAGTTGCACCCTTCCCAGTTAAAATTTTCCCAGTTAAAAATCACAAACTTGCCCCTTTTCAAGCTTCAAACCACTGGTACACCATAAGAGTTACCTTTCCTGTGTTTACTGTATACTTTTACAAGTGTTTTGAGATGTGTTGGACTTGCATTCCAAGGCCAAAACCCTACCCAGTCTTAATAGCCAGCAGCTATTTATAGCCACGGCCATTACTCTGCAGGCAAGTCCCATGGCAACCTGAATACCTGAATTTTAATGAAAGTATTGTATTCCCTTATCTCTAACTGATACCACCCCCCCCCCCCCCTTGACAACGATGAGCCATTGGTGGACGGAGATGATCCATCAAAGGGAAAGCACCAATCGCCTTGGACCGAAGGGGCGGGCTGTGGGCGGACTGGGGGCGGAGCAAAAACTCTAAAAAGGGCGAAGCCGAGAGGCGGGGTCTCTTCTCTCTTCCCCTCTTGCTCTCTCCAGACTAGCTGTGGGGGACATCAGTGCTGGCATTAAAAGCCTTACCCCTTTTAAGGGGCTTTTAGTAATTTTTTTAAGTCAACCCAGCACTGCAAGTTCTTTTTCTCTACCTGAGGTCTAGTGCTGTCTCAGCCAGAAGATCTCAAATCCCTGCGCTCCTGGGGCATACCATCTACCAAGCCATAGGATCCCAAATTTTTATATTTTTCTGATTTCTGTAATTTTTCAATTTTTCTGTTTTCAATAAATTAATCTTTTTAAGAGTTGTCTCATTTCTCACAATTGTCCTAAAGTCTTCAGGTGCTGGAATCCCACAGAGCTTGCCAAGCTCCGGCTGAAACACAGCAGTCATTCTTCAACTTGCATCAGACCTGCCCAGTTCTCTCCTTTTGGAGCCAAGTGGCTCCTACAGCCTCTGTGAAGCAGCAAGAGCTGCTGAGCTGAGACACAAGTCTGTATGGAGGGCAGCTACTTTTGTTCTGCTGCCAAAGCTTGACTTTGCCTGCTCATGCCTTACACTGGTGACAGTCTCGGGCTACATGGGGTCATAGCACTGCTCTCTCCTGAGAATGACAGTACACCTCCTTGCTCTTTCAAGGACAAAAAGGCCTTTTCCAACTCAGCTGCTAGGTAAGGATATTCAGATTGCACTTTAAAAGCCCTACGGAGGCTTTTCAATTGGAATGATACTTCTGGGACTCCTTCTTTATCCTTGTCACTAGGATAAGCTTGACAGCTACATTTTCTCACACATATATCCAAGCCAATATCTTTGCATCAGGTACAGTCCTATAACTCTTCTCTAGCACCTTGCCCTCTTTGATCTTAAGCCCAGATCGAAATACTAAACATGGATCAGATTATACATCTGTACCCCAAGTTTTATCTGGGCTCTGGTTTCACGGTGGAGGCCCAGGCACAGAGAAGTCACACCTGACATTTACAGAAGCAGCACCTGAATTTGCAGACACCTCCTCAGTAGCCAATATTTGCCCTGACATATTCTCATGGCTGCAGAAGTTGACAGTCAAGGATCACAGTATTCAAAGAACCGCAGTATCCAGATCCATGCAATAGAGTTCCCAAATGACACCACAAACACCACAGAGGGAATCAGTAGCCAAGTCCAGCAGAGGACCTGTTTTGAGGTGCTCTTAAGCCCTGCCTTCTCTTCCCCACAACCACCTCTGCTCTTAGGGCATATGGTGTTGGGTTTGCCATTGTGCTGGATCACCACAGATGGGCCAAATGGGGAATACACTGAGGTTTGCCTAAATACATGGGAGAGATGACTGTGGAAAATAACCTCACGAGACGGGAAGAGCGAGGGGAACAGCACACTGGAGCAGCAGACACCTTGGCTTACCTCATCTCCTGGGACTCTTGGAAATCCAGCTGCGGAGAGCTTGGGACAGATGCTGCCGCACTGCTCACAGGGGGACTCACTGCCTTGCGTATTGGGGGGATCAAAGGTGGTCCCAATGACCCCTTCTTCATATCCCCACCACTGGAACACAGCAAGGAAGCCTGCAAAGAGTAGAACACCGTACTCCTCAGATCAAGCATCCAGCTTGCCCCCATTCATGCCTGAAGACATTTAGCCATGCTCTTAGCTGGGACCTGGCAGAAATGTCAAACTGATGGAGCAACTTGGTCTAGGACAGGGAATGGAAAGGGAAGTGGTGAGGGAGAGACCATGTCCCACATTTGCCACCGCTATCCCTGTGCTCACTTCTCTGGAAATGTGGCTACATTCCCAGATGGCATCCACATGTTTGGCACCAAGATGTTCTGCTGTGCCACTGCCTCCACTGGCCTTTTGGATCGTATGGGAATGGCCGCGGATCCCTATTCTCTCCCTGTCCCTAAAGCACCTAACAGCCAGTGCTGATCTCCAGCCAAGTCCCCACAAAGCCATCCTGCAGGATGTCCAAACCTGCTTTTCTCAAGCCCCTCATTTCTGCTGCTGCTTCCCTTCCCTCGTACAGTTCCCCAGCAGCCTTTGAGCCCCGATGCTGCTGAGCTCTGGGCATGCTCGGTGCTCTCTCTCCAGCTCCCACACATCCATCATCTCAGGCTCACTGGCATTTAGGAAGTTCTGCCGAGCTCCCTGCCCTGCTGCTCTCTGGAAGGCCTCTGCCTGCCCAAGTTGCTCCAGGGCCCCCATGCCATGTCCAGCAAGCGGGGTGGAGGCAGCGCGGCCAGATGCACACCCTTCCTTAGTATCCCATTGTCCCTGGCACAGCTAAAGAGCCAAATCAGGCCCTGTTCAAACTTCAGTGGAAGGATCAGTTCCTCTCAGGGATACGCTGGGCCCTTTCTCAGCAAGGCTGGAATCAAGTACACAAGCCTTGGGTTGGACATTCTGTTTAGCAAAGCTGTTGTTCATCTGCCTCCTCCTGCACCCCACGGCAAACCCAGAACAACTGCAGGTCCTGGCCCTGCTGCAAAGGCAATCGTGGGGGTGGGCTCTGGGCTGCTCTCCCCATGGCCACCTGCCATCCCTTCCCTCTGGACAAAGCCATGCCAGAATGCACAAAGCTGCCCAGAAGCTGATGAAGTCTAGAAATAGCATCAGAGACAACTGGGCACAAGGGCATGGCTGTACAACTCAAAAGCTGACACAACCTGCAACTGACTTTGCAGGACTGCCTGTTCCAGCAAACACCTTTCTCCGTCCAAACCGGACAAAGCTGACAGAAAACACCACCAAGACACAGAGATGGTTCACACATACCCGTAGTTTACTAAATGTAGAAGGATTGGTTCACAAGATTGGCCAACTTCAGCTGCTCTGACTGCCTGTTGGTGTTTTCTCAGCCATAAGACAGAGCAGGAGCCACAACAGAGCCAGAAACCATTCAAAGACCTCCCCTGCTATTGATACTCACTGAGGACATGAAGCCTGCACTACACACCCACTGCAAAGACAGCCTGAAGTGCAGTGTCCTGCTGAGCTCTCCCTTTGCTCAGCTGCTTCCCTGGCCTCACACCACAGCAAAAGGTCTCAGAGCTCTGCCTACAGCACATAAACTGAACCCCTTCCACACAGGACTCTAGCTTCATTTCCTTACCTTCCATCCTTTTCCCTCTGTACTCAACTCCTGGTTTGCTCTACTGTCTTCATCGTAGCTAGTGCCATTTTTCCCATTCTCCTGCTCTCTGCTACATATTTTCTTTGCATTTGAAGGAGAGCTCTCCTGGATGGGAGGCAATGGCTTGGAGGGAAGGAGCATAGAGGGAGATGCCATGGTAAACCTCTTGGCAAGAGTGTAGCCAGTCAGTCCTGCAAAATGGAAACACAAAATGTAACAGAGGCCACAATGACAACATAAAGCCTCTGAAGCTACAGTATTTCATGTGAGAGATTCCCTGGAAACTTCTAAAGAGCTGCACAGGGAAACACGCTCCTGCCAGCAGCCACTTGAGGCAGACCAGGGGGACACCCTGACCCACTTGCACAGAGCCAGCACAGGAGCAGCCTGGCCTCTGGGCTGCCCTGGGACAGCAGGGAGCCCAGAGGCCTGTGCTTTCCAGGAATGGCTCAGCTGCACACGCACCCTCCTGCTCCTCTCGCGGCCCCACAGCTGAGCAGCCCTACAGCTACACGGGGCACTGGGAGCAGCACAGCTCATTGCAGGGGGCACATGCAGGGCAGAACTGTTCCCTGGCAATGTGCCCAGGCTCTCTAGGCTGGCACAAGAGCCTTCCTCCCGCCAGAGAGCGGCCCAGCTCCCGCCTTACCTCTTTGTGAGGCTGAGCCATGCTCAGCCTTCACCTGGTGCTCCCTGGCAGTGACCCCGGGGGCAGCGCTGCTCAGCTGCCCCTGCCGGGGCTCCTGGGCCAAGGCCCCCTGAGCAGGCTGCGAGCGGAGACCTGCACTGCCAAGCCTGGGGGTCTGCACAGCATCCTTGCAGCCAGCCAGGGGCGGGAGGGCACCAGGGTGGGGAGGCCGCACAGGGCCCTCCTTAGGCATGGTCTCCATCCACTTCTTCCTTGAGGTTTTGTCTACAGAAGAAGCTGTAGATCAGGTACAAGGGAAGAAGTGAGTTAGTTGAACTCCCACCTTTACAATCATGCATGAGGCACTCAAGGGGATTTTTAAATATTGAGAAGATCGCTTTGTTTTTATTTTTCATGAAACTAGCATCACTATAATTGCTCTGAGCTGTATGGAGCTGGCAGGACAGGAGAGAGAGGTTCCACTACTTTGCTTCTGTGCTGCACATGGCTCATCCACTACTTGGGGATCCCTTTCCTTCCAAACAGTTGGCAACCCACAGGGGTCTCTAGAATTTGACAATTCCACCTAGGAAGTAATTGCTTTCCCAAGCCAGTTTTCAAGGCCTTTGTTTCTGTAACTCCCCCTCAGTTCTGGGTTGGGTTTTGTTGGTGGTTTTATTTCTCTTTACAACAAAGACCGTGCTGGGACACAAACAATGGCACCCCATGTTAGAAGCTGCAGAAGCTTTGCACTCCCCATGAGATGTCCTCAATACTCAAGTAGCCTGTATCTCTAGGGAACAAATGGGTCATCCAAATATCCCACTTTTGTTCTAATTCATGGTTCCAGGGATTTATTGCCTGCTTTCTTCGCTACAAAGAAACGGAAACCCAACACAAACATGACCTGCCTCAAAACATTTCTGATCATGGCAGTTCCTGACAATTCAAAATTTTCTCAATGGAAGTTACATAGGGTAATCATAAAAAGAAGACCTGTCTTAAATCTGGAATTTTTTCCCCCTGTAGAACGGTCAGGTCAATATTAAAAGAGATCGCTCATTTCTACTCCAGAATTAATCCAGAAATGCCACCTTACATACTCAGCAATTCTTCTCCCCAGATGCATTCAGCATTCCAGCTTCATATCAGTAATTAAGGAACCATTCCAAAGGGGCCGTGCCCAGGATTTGGCAGAACTAACCCTGAGGCAAGGGACCAGTGCATCTGATCCCTATTTCTGCATCAGCAAAATTGTTTCTTCAAATCTCATCTCTCCTATCATTCCACGCCCAAAGATGGCAAAGGAACAACAACACTGGCACTGAGGCTTTGGACTTGAAAGCAGGGGCTGACACACATGCACCAGACACCTAATTTGGTCTGGCACAACTCTTCTTGTCAGGGATCAGGCAAGGCAGGGAGGGGGGACAAGGCAGAAGGCATCTCCTCCCCCAGCCTCAGCTTGCAATGCTGACACGGGCAGAGAGAGTCGGGGAAGAGATTTGTCCTTGTGAACCTGCCATAGGTGGCTTTAGGCTTGTGCTGTCAGAGGATGACAAACTCTGATCCTGCATAGGTTGCATCCATTTGGAAGTCTCCTTCCCCTTAACTGGAACATTCACAAGGCCTTTCTGTCTAAGGAGGTTTCCCTATTTCTCCCTGTGCAAAACCAGGCAATGTCCATGAATCTCCTTCAGATCTCAAAGGGCTCAGCACAGAAACTGCCCCAAGGGAAGGTGTCCTCCTTCAAAGGCAGGAGGAAGGAGTGGGAACATTTCTCCTTTCATGCTAAATGTCTTTTTTTCTCTACTAATTATGACCTTAGAAAGGGTGCAGGGAGATGAAAGGCATGTGCACGATGGAGAGGAATGTTTTCTGTTCCTGCGGTGCATTTCCCAAGCCCCAAGGTACCAGTGCAGCTCCTGGAGTAATTTTCACTGCACCACTGGAGCACACTCCCAGTGACCAGGCTCTGGGAGAGCCCATCAAGGAATTGAAAGGAATTTGAAGACATTTAAACCAGGATGGTTTTCAGCCAAACTGTCACAGTGCCACCCCTGGGTCAGCATTCCAATGGTCATTTTAGGACAGACATGCCCTGTACCTACCTGCATGTTCAGAGTTCTTGTCTTTGCTTCTGCTGCTGGATCTTGGCCTTGAGAAAATGGAGGACAAAAGAACATATGAGCAGGTAGAAAGAGAAGGGCATGGAATGTGTGTAGCATCAAAGGAGGCAAACCTTCCTAGCATGGTCCCCCTGATGAAGGAGGAAATGCAACACATAAACCCAACACGATGCAAAGCTGAGGAATTGTCCTTAAGCTTTCAGGTGCTGGAGTCCCACAGAGCTTGCCAAGCTCTGGCTGAAACACAGCAGTCATTCTTCAACTTGCATCAGATCTGCCCAGTTCTCTCCTTTTGGAGCCAAGTGGCTCCTACAGCCTCTGTGAAGCAGCAAGAGCTGCTGAGCTGAGACACAAGTCTGTATGGAGGGCAGCTACTTTTGTTCTGCTGCCAAAGCTTGACTTTGCCTGCTCATGCCTTACACTGGTGACAGTCTCGGGCTACATGGGGTCATAGCACTGCTCTCTCCTGAGAATGACAGTACACCTCCTTGCTCTTTCAAGGACAAAAAGGCCTTTTCCAACTCAGCTGCTAGGTAAGGATATTCAGATTGCACTTTAAAAGCCCTACGGACGCTTTTCAATTGGAATGATACTTCTGGGACTCCTTCTTTATCCTTGTCACTAGGATAAGCTTGACAGCTACATTTTCTCACACATATATCCAAGCCAATATCTTTGCATCAGGTACAGTCCTATAACTCTTCTCTAGCACCTTGCCCTCTTTGATCTTAAGCCCAGATCAAAATACTAAACATGGATCAGATTATACATCTGTACCCCAAGTTTTATCTGGGCTCTGGTTTCACAGTGGAGGCCCAGGCACAGAGAAGTCACACCTGACATTTACAGAAGCAGCACCTGAATTTGCAGACACCTCCTCAGTAGCCAATATTTGCCCTGACATATCCTCATGGCTGCAGAAGTTGACAGTCAAGGATCACAGTATTCAAAGGACCGCAGTATCCAGATCCATGCAATACAGTTCCCAAATGACACCACAAACACCACAGAGGGAATCAGTAGCCGCGTCCAGCAGAGGACCTGTTCTGAGGTGCTCTTAAGCCCTGCCTCCTCTTCCCCACAACCACCTCTGCTCTTAGGGCATATGGTGTTGGGTTTGCCATTGTGCTGGATCACCACAGATGGGCCAAATGGGGAATACACTGAGGTTTGCCTAAATACATGGGAGAGATGACTGTGGAAAATAACCTCACAAGATGGGAAGAGCGAGGGGAACAGCACACTGGAGCAGCAGACACCTTGGCTTACCTCATCTCCTGGGACTCTTGGAAATCCAGCTGCGGAGAGCTTGGGACAGACGCTGCCGCACTGCTCACAGGGGGACTCACTGCCTTGCGTATTGGGGGGATCAAAGGTGGTCCCAATGACCCCTTCTTCATATCCCCACCACTGGAACACAGCAAGGAAGCCTGCAAAGAGTAGAACACCGTACTCCTCAGATCAAGCATCCAGCCTTGCCCCCATTCATGCCTGAAGACATTTAGCCATGCTCTTAGCTGGGACCTGTCAGAAATGTCAAACTGATGGAGCAACTTGGTCTAGGACAGGGAATGGAAAGGGAAGTGGTGAGGGAGAGACCATGTCCCACATTTGCCACCGCTATCCCTGTGCTCACTTCTCTGGAAATGTGGCTACATTCCCAGATGGCATCCACATGTTTGGCACCAAGATGTTCTGCGGTGCCACTGCCTCCACTGGCCTTTTGGATCGTATGGGAATGGCCTTGGATCCCTATTCTCTCCCTGTCCCTAAAGCACCTAACAGCCAGTGCTGATCTCCAGCCAAGTCCCCACAAAGCCATCCTGCAGGATGTCCAAACCTGCTTTTCTCAAGCCCCTCATTTCTGCTGCTGCTTCCCTTCCCTCGTACAGTTCCCCAGCAGCCTCTGAGCCCCGATGCTGCTGAGCTCTGGGCATGCTCGGTGCTCTCTCTCCAGCTCCCACACATCCATCATCTCAGGCTCACTGGCATTTAGGAAGTTCTGCCGAGCTCCCTGCCCTGCTGCTCTCTGGAAGGCCTCTGCCTGCCCAAGTTGCTCCAGGGCCCCCATGCCATGTCCAGCAAGCGGGGTGGAGGCAGCGCGGCCAGATGCACACCCTTCCTTAGTATCCCATTGTCCCTGGCACAGCTAAAGAGCCAAATCAGGCCCTGTTCAAACTTCAGCGAAAGGATCAGTTCCTCTCAGGGATACGCTGGGCCCTTTCTCAGCAAGGCTGGAATCAAGTACACAAGCCTTGGGTTGGACATTCTGTTTAGCAAAGCTGTTGTTCATCTGCCTCCTCCTGCACCCCACGGCAAACCCAGAACAACTGCAGGTCCTGGCCCTGCTGCAAAGGCAATCGTGGGGGTGGGCTCTGGGCTGCTCTCCCCATGGCCACCTGCCATCCCTTCCCTCTGGACAAAGCCATGCCAGAATGCACAAAGCTGCCCAGAAGCTGATGAAGTCTAGAAATAGCATCAGAGACAACTGGGCACAAGGGCATGGCTGTACAACTCAAAAGCTGACACAACCTGCAACTGACTTTGCAGGACTGCCTGTTCCAGCAAACACCTTTCTCCGTCCAAACCGGACAAAGCTGACAGAAAACACCACCAAGACACAGAGATGGTTCACACACACCCGTAGTTTACTAAATGTAGAAGGATTGGTTCACAAGATTGGCCAACTTCAGCTGCTCTGACTGCCTGTTGGTGTTTTCTCAGCCATAAGACAGAGCAGGAGCCACAACAGAGCCAGAAACCATTCAAAGACCTCCCCTGCTATTGATACCCGCTGAGGACATGAAGCCTGCACTACACACCCACTGCAAAGACAGCCTGAAGTGCAGTGTCCTGCTGAGCTCTCCCTTTGCTCAGCTGCTTCCCTGGCCTCACACCACAGCAAAAGGTCTCAGAGCTCTGCCTACAGCACATAAACTGAAAATCCACCAGACAGGACTTAGGTTGGTGTCCTTACCATATGTCCTTTTCCCTCTGAACTCAGCTCCTCCTTTTTTCTCCTGTCATCATCATTGCTGGTGATAGTTTTCCCATTCTCCTGCTCTCTGCTACATATTTTCTTTGCATTTGAAGAAGGAGAGCTCTTCTGGATGGGAGGCAATGGCTTGGAGGGAAGGAGCATAGAGGGAGATGCCATGGTAAGCCTCTTGGCAAGAGTGTAGCCAGTCAGTCCTGCAAAATGGAAACACAAAATGTAACAGAGGCCACAATGACAACATAAAGCATCAGAAGCTACAGTATTTCATGTGAGAGATTCCCTGGAAACTTCTAAAGAGCGGCACAGGGAAACACGCTCCTGCCAGCAGCCACTTGAGGCAGGCCAGGGAGACACCCTGACCCACTTGCACAGAGCCAGCACAGGAGCAGCCTGGCCTCTGGGCTGCCCTGGGACAGCAGGGAGCCCAGAGGCCTGTGCTTTCCAGGAATGGCTCAGCTGCACACGCACCCTCCTGCTCCTCTCGCGGCCCCACAGCTGAGCAGCCCTACAGCTACACGGGGCACTGGGAGCAGCACAGCTCATTGCAGGGGGCACATGCAGGGCAGAACTGTTCCCTGGCAATGTGCCCAGGCTCTCTAGGCTGGCACAAGAGCCTTCCTCCCGCCAGAGAGCGGCCCAGCTCCCGCCTTACCTCTTTGTGAGGCTGAGCCATGCTCAGCCTTCACCTGGTGCTCCCTGGCAGTGACCCCGGGGGCAGCGCTGCTCAGCTGCCCCTGCCGGGGCTCCTGGGCCAAGGCCCCCTGAGCAGGCTGCGAGCGGAGACCTGCACTGCCAAGCCTGGGGGTCTGCACAGCATCCTTGCAGCCAGCCAGGGGCGGGAGGGCACCAGGGTGGGGAGGCCGCACAGGGCCCTCCTTAGGCATGGTCTCCATCCACTTCTTCCTTGAGGTTTTGTCTACAGAAGAAGCTGTAGATCAGGTACAAGGGAAGAAGTGAGTTAGTTGAACTCCAGCCTTTGATATCTACTCATCGAATGGGTGAGGCACTCAAGGGGTTTTTTAAATATTGAGAAGATCGCTTTGTTTTGATCTTTCATGAAAATAGCATCGCTGTAATTCTTCTTAACAGTATGGACCTGGCAAGCCTGAAGGGCAAGGTGGAAGGCTGCAATGATAAGAGGGGAAAAAACCCATTCCTTCTTGAGACTGGGCTTCTGTGCATACCAAGTACAGACCCACACAGTCCTGACTGCTGTTCCTGCAAAGCAGCAAGACCTCTCAGCAAGCAGGCAGGCCTTGCTGGTGTTTTAATAGCACCGTTATAACATCCTCAGGGTTGGAGCTGATCAGCAAGCAGCGGAAGAACAGGAAATTTATTTTTAGTGAGACCTGACATTGATGACAAAGGTAGAAACAGGCCTTGCATCTTATGACCATGTCCACTTTGTGGTCTGCTGTGGCCACAGTCCCTGTCCTGGCTGGCAGTATGAGTGATTTGGCTACTGAGAAAAAGGAGAAAGCAGAGGAAACTAAGGACAAAATGTCGTGATGCCTTGGGCATCCTTGCAGGATCATCTGTACCTGTCAGCCACCTACTCTGACACAGAGCCAGCACTGACCACCATCGACCAGTTTTCCCTGAAATCTGCTGGGATTTTTTTCCATTTGGCTGAGGCCTTTCCTCTCCATTCTATCCTCACCTTTTTCTTCAGCGGTCTTTCCTTTTCCAGTGAAGTCCATGTTGGAACCCGTGCTTCTGCCTCGCAGAAGTATCTGGGTTTGAATTTGGGAACGCTCTCGGCGTAGACAGCGACGGGAGCTTGGTACCCAGCCTTAGAACAAGGTCGGGGGACTCCAATCGCCAGCAGTCGGCACAGAGAGGCAGAGCCAGACGCGTCTCCTGCCGCTGTGTCTGTGACACCCGCGACCTTCACAACCTCAGCGCGGGGCTGCCCCTTTGTGACGCGCTCGCCCGTGGTTCTCTCGTCTCCATGGCCGCAAAACCCCCATCCCAACACCATCCCCTTCCCTTCCCTTCCCAAGGGCAGCCAGCCCTAAGCCCCAGCAGGCCAGGCCTCTGGGTTTGACACTGTCTAGGAGGAAAGGCACTTTCCAAAGCTACTTTTCAAGGCATTTATTTTTGTAACTCCCACTCAGATCTGGGCTGGGTTTTGCACTTTTTGGATTTGATTTTTTCTGTTCACAACAAACGAAGGGCTGGCACATGAACAATGGCACCCATATGTTAGAAGTTGAAGAAGCTTTGCACTTTCCATTAGATATCCCCACTATTCAAGCAGCCCATATCTGTAGGGAACACATTGGCCTATCCAAACAATCCACTTTTGCTCTACTTCATTTTTCCAGGGGTTTATTCCCTGCTTTCCTTCCTGCAGAGACACCCAAACCCAACATAAACATGACCTGCCTCAAAACATTTCTGATCTTCGCTAATCCTGACAAATCAAAATTTTCTTAATGGAAATACCACTGGGCAGGTCATTCTCAAATGCTCTCCAACAGAGCTCCTAAAACTCAGAGAACTAATCATTCTGTACAGGCCTCCACCGATGATAAAACTGCCAAGCAGTAAAAAAAAAGAATAACTTTCTGAAATCTGGATTTTTTTCCCCCTGTAGAACATTACAGTCAATAATAAAAGAGAGAAAGAGAAGCTTTCATGAGATAGCTCACTCCTAGTCCAGAATTAATCCAGCAAAAATGCCACCTTACATACTCAGCAATGCATTCAGCATTCCAGCTGCATATCAGCAATTAAGGAACCATTCCAAAGGGGCCGTGCCCAGGATTTGGCAGAACTAACCCTGAGGCAAGGGATCAGTGGGTCTGATCCCTTTTTCTGCATCAGCAAAATTATTTGTTCAAATCTCATCTTTCCCATCTCTTAAAGGAAGCTTTGCCCCCTGCACTAGATGCTCCCAGTATTCAGTGGGCCGATATGATCAGTGTATCTGTAGGGTGTAAATTGGCCATGCAAATGTTCTCCTTCCTTGTGGCAGGGGTTTATTCCTGCTTTCTTTCCTGCAGACACACCCAAACCCAACATTAACATCACCTGCCTCAAAACAATTCTCATCTTGGCTGTCCCTGAAAATTCAAAACTATACACAGAGTGTTTCCCTGTCCCCAGGGACAGGCTCTAAGGCTGGGCTCTCACTTGCACGGAATGAAGAAGAGCTGCTGCACTTGCCAGCGGCTCTGGGGTCTCGCAATCAGCGCTTTGAGCGCAGCTTTTGTACACACTCCGCCTCCCTGAGCCGAGCAGCATTCCTGGGCATGGGCACCGCCGCTGCAGGCCAACATCCTCCAGGCACAGCTGCAGGAAGGAGATTGCAACGAGTCCTGGCTGAAGGAGTCTCCAGTCTGCTGCAGCCCTTCACCTGGGGCGGAATTGTCTTGTGCCGCCATGGGGGGAGCAAAGGGGTGATGGGCTCTGTGCAGATGAGGGTCTCCTCGATGTGCTGCTGGTCGCTGGGCCGATACAGCTGCTGGTGCGTTGCCCCGCAGCATCAGGAGCCTGCATGGAAAAATAACACTGCCAGTGCAAGTGACAGCCACCCATCCCTGCCATGGCCCTGCCCGCAGGGCGTCCTGCCTACCAAACTGCTCGAGTCAGGTCATGTTAGAGCAACATAAAAAATGTTCAAACGATGCATTTTCCACATGCTGTCAAAATCACGGCCATACAGTCCACATGTTGGAGGCAGACTGCTGTCAGCAGAATGGAGGAAGCCCCAGCAGCTGCTCTCCCCATGGCAGGATGCCCATGGCAGCAGAGGCAAGTCTCTGACCTTGCCCACTGCAGTGGGACCCAGGACAGTGCTTTGGAGTTGTTCCCGCTGAACTCAGGCTGCTGCTACAGCAGCAACATCACTTCACACATTTGATAACAAAGAGTTGGAATGGCATGCAGGACTTGCCCCAAGAGCTACAAATAAAAGGCGGGGTGGTTAGAAGAGTTTGCTCCTTTTTAATACAAGCAGGCCTGGATTTAAGCAGGGACACTGGGCTAATCATACTGGGGACTGCTTTATAAGCCTTGTCTCTAGCAATTCCCACCAGTCTGCAAGATTTTGTCAGTAGAAAGGGGTAGATAAGATTTTACAGCACATCCATGAGCAAGTCTGGGCCAGAACTCAAAGCACAAGACAAATACTCCCAAATCTGCCCCCCATGGGGAAAGGAAGCAGAAAAGCAGGTGAAACAAGTGCCATTGCAGCTAAATTGCCTGCATTTATCTTCTGGTCCAACCTTTCTGTACAAAATCTCCTCAATTCAAACACACAGCTTAAGATCAAGGAATAAAAGTGTTTCGAGAGCATTTCAAGCCTGATTCCTCTTACTTGCATGGAAAGGTAGATGCTAAATTCCTTAAAAACACAAATGCGGGTCTGTTTGGGACTGCATCCTTCAAAACAAGGAATGGAGGTTTAGAAGCACAGAACTGTTTCCATTGGGAAAGACCTTTAAGCTCACAGAGTTCCCCCAATAACCTGAGACCGCTAACACTGCCAAGGCCACCACTAAATCATATCCCAGGATGGGATGCCATTGGCCTTCTTGGCCACCTGGGCACACGCTGGCTCACGTTCAGCCACTGCCAAGCAGCACCCTCAGGTCCTTCTCTGCTGGGCAGCTTTCCAGCCACTCTGCCCCCGGCCTGTAGCCTTCCGTGGGGTTGTGGCCCAAGTGCAGGACGGGACACTTCACCTTGTTGAACCTCATACCACTGACCTCAGCCCATGATCCAGCCTGGCCAGATCTCTCTGTAGACACTTCCTACCCTCCAGCAGATCAACACTCCCACCCAGCTTGGCGTCGTCTGCAAACTGGCTGAGATGCCCTTGATCCTCTCCTCCAGATCATTGATAAAGCTATGAAACACGACTGGCCCCAGTGCTGAGCCCTGGGGAACACCACTTGTGACCAGCCACCAACTGCATTTAATTCCATTTAATTCCACCACTCCCTGGGCCCGCCCCTCCGGACAGTCTTCACCCAGGGAAGGAAGAGTGCATTAAGTACTTCAGGCTTTTCCTCAGGCTTTGTTCTATGTTTCCCCCCACATCCAGTAAAAGGCAGAGATTCTCCTCAACCCTCCTTTTGTTGCTGTTGTATTTACAGAAATAGTTCTACTCTCTTTTGCAAGTTTCTAGGAAGAAATTCTTTACTGTGAGGCTGCTGAGGTACTGGGAACAAGTTACCCAGAGAAGCTGTGGATGCCCCAAGCCTGGAAGCGTTCAAGGCCAGGTTGGAGAGAGCCCTGAGCACCCCGTCTAGTGGAAGATGTCCCTGCCCACAGCCAGGGCTTCGGAAGTAGAAAACCTTTTGGGTCCTTTCCAATCTAAATCAATCTGTGATTCGATGATTTCCCAGCAGGAGTCACATTAAATATGGGCGTTGTTTCCGGTTTCTCTCCCCACTTGCAGGTGGCCATCAAGCGAGTGTCCCGCGATCGCATCCCGGAGTGGGCGCGGCTGGGGAGTGAAAGCCGGCGGGGCGTGGCGGGCGGGGCTGGGGCGAGGCCCGGGCGGGTGGGAGCCGGGGCGCTGCGAGGGGAGCGAGCGTGGAGTGAGCGGGGGCCGCGGAGCGTCCCGGGCCGGGCAGTGGCGAGCGGCGGTGGGCCCGGGCCGGGGTGCCGAGGGCTCGGCGCAGCATCGGCCCCGCTGACGGCATCGCGGTCCCCCCCACAGCACAGCGGCGCCCTTGTGCCCCTGGAGCTGGCGCTGCTCTGGATGGTGTCGCGCCCTGGCTTCCGCGGCGTGGTGCGGCTCCTGGACTGGTTCGAGCTGCCCGACGGCTTCGCGCTGGTCATGGAGCGTCCGGAGCGCTGTCAGGACCTCTGGTACTTCCTGGAGGAGCGGGCGTTCCTGACGGAGCCCGTGGCGCGGGGGCTGTTCCGCCAGGTGCTGGAGGCCGTGCGGCACTGCACCAGCCGCGGCGTCCTGCACCGCCACATCAAGGCCGAGAACGTCCTCGTCGACCTGGCCACCGGCGAGGCAAAGCTCATCGACTTCGGGTGCGGCACGGTCCTCCAGGACACCTTCTACACCCGAATGTCAGGTGAGCCCAAAGGCGGGGCCCAGCCGGGCAGCAGAGATTCCCCCCTTTGCTGGCAGAGGGGGAAGAGGGAGGGAGCGAGGGGAAATCCTTCTGCAGCCGGCCGCAGCCAAGTTGCTTTCCGGCGGGGCAGGGGCTGCGTGTTGTGGAACGGGAGCTGGCTGGGAGGGAGCAGCACTCATCAGGGCCTGATGAGCTGCGCCCGTGTCCCGTAGGCACGCCGGGGTACAGCCCGCCGGAGTGGATCCTCTTTGGCTGCTACCATGGCCAGCCAGCCACCATCTGGTCCCCGGGCATCCTGCTCTATGAGCTGGTCTGTGGGCACCTTCCTTTCAACACGGATGAGGACATCATCCGGGGCCAGCTCTTCTTCCCGCCCCGGCTGTCTCAAGGTGGGGATGCGCCTTCAGGGCACGGAGCGGGGTGGGGGGGAAGGACGGGGTTGGCAGAGGGCAGGTGGCACGCAGGCATCCTGCTCTTGCAGCTAGGGAGCAGGTTGATCTCCTGAGGTTAGCTGGAGGAGGTGGCACGTGTGCCTCTGGGCTGCTCTCGTCCGAAAGGGAGGATCGACGGGAAGGTTGGGCTGCAGCTTCCGAGCGCTCCTAGTGTGGCCTGGGCACCGTGGAATCTGGGAGAGCAGGGGCAGGAGCCTTGTCCCGCTGAGCACCGGTTTCCGGTTTCTCTCCCCAGAGTGCCAGCACCTCATCCGGTGGTGTTTATCCATGGACCCCACACACAGGCCGTCCTTGGAAGACCTGTTTGAGCATTCTTGGCTGCAGGACCGTCACCTGGCCCAGGAGACAGCAGAGCTCCATCCCTCTGCACAGTAGGATCCAGGAGCCCAGCAAGCACCAGCTGCACACATCTCGGGGCGCTCGGGGCAGAGCATTTCCCTGCGGCTGTGGCACGGAGGAGAGAGCGCAGCCGAGGAGATGCTTCCGCTGGCCCTCAGCGACTTGTGGAGGAAGCGGCTCAGTGCTCCCCATCCTCTTGGAGAAGTCGTGGCAGTGCGGTGAAGTTGCCACAGACTGGAAAAGGGGAAACATCCCCCTGCAGCTCAATGGCATCGTGATGTCCCCGCAAGCCGAGGCACCGCCGGGGTGTTCTTCTGGAGCACGACCTGGAGCCGGACAACACCATCCTCGAGCTGGCCTCTGGCGGGGCAAAGCCGGTTGGCTTTGGTTGCGGCCCCTTCCTGGAGGACACGCTCTGCGCCCCGACAAAATCAAGATGAGTCCACAGCCGGCGGAGGGGTGGGGGGATGCTTGTGGTTCCAGGCGTGGCAGGGCTCGGCCGGGCCAGGCGCCGGCGCTTCCCCGCTTGGCGGCGCTGGGGAATATTAATTTTTCCGCCGGCCGCCAAGTTGCTTTTTGGCGGGACAGGGGACGGATGCTGTGCAGGGGGAGCCAGCGCCCGGCCTTGCTGACAGCTTCTGCCACCCAGCCTGGCCCGGGCTGGGGCGGGGGAGCCAGCCTGGCAAAAGCATCCATCCGTAGGGAGGCAGCAGAGGGGGGCGGGTTCCGAAGGCGTGCCCCAGCTGGTCTGCTTTGCGGGCCCTTGAGGAAGGGGTGGGCTTATGCGTGGGAAAGGTGGGGTTTTTCCCCAGCCGTGGAGAGCCTTAATGCTTGCATGGAGTGCTCAGACGCTCCCCAGGCCCGCGATACGGTGTTAACCTTTGACACTTCTTCTTGCTTCCAGGTCTTGTTTTGAATTGACTTTCATGCAATCGTTCTTTGCTTTTTCCAGGAAGATTGCACCGGGTGCCCGGACCGCATGGGGAAGCGCTGGCACCCTCTGTGGAGTGCGTCCGGTGCCGGCGCCACCCCGGGGGGCCGCGGTCTGCGGGGCCATCGCCTTCAAGATGGACGAGGACCTCGTGTGGGATCGGCTCCTCTCCTGGCAGCAGGTCTCCAGAGGTGGGTACCCGGCGTCACAGCAACGGGTGGCAGAAGGGCTCCCGGCAGACGGCAGCGGGCACACGAGCATCCCGTTCTTGCAGCTGCTGAGGAGACTGCTCTGCCGTGTTTCAGTGGAGGAGGTGGAACATGGCCTGCCATGCTGCTCTCCTCTAGAAACGGAGAATTGGCACAGCCAGCAGCCTGGCCCGGGCACAGGCCATGCTGGGACAGGGGGGACAGGAGCCCTGTCCAACTGACCGCGGCTTGCTGGTTTCTCTCCCCAGGGTGCCAGCACCTCAGGCACGGAAGCAGCACCGCTCAGCCTGCGAATCTGGGAGGGCTGGAGGGCGGCGGGTGTTAATTTGCTGTCAAAAATAAATCTTGTTCTTGTCGTTGTCATCGGAGCGTTTCTTTCATCCTTTTCCAAGCTTTTGGTCCCCTTCTTCCAGGGTAATCTTTTTGGGTCCTTCCTCAGCCACTTGGTGGCCTTTGGCAGGAGGGGTTAAGCAATGTGAAAATTTCAACAACAGCTCCTGTTGCCAACGGCAGCAGCCCCTTCGAGAAGCCGGAGCTGCCAGCCAGGCCTGCGTGTGCCTTGGAAAGGGGAGCGGTTTGCAGGGACGCAGTGGTCGCCCCGCTGCAAAAGCTGGGAGGAAATCAGAAGCGGCAAAATGCCGTTTCAGCTCAACCCCCGCCCAAATACTTCTTCATCTTTCCCCTCTGCTCCAAGATAGGCAGGCAGGGCTGGACTCCGGCAAGGTTCCAAGTTCTTTGTGCTCCCTGGCATCAAAGGGATCACGTAAACTCTCATACGCAGTGACTGCGGTACAGCTACTGAAGGAAAAAAGGGAGCGTCACGAGATGGGACATCCTTCTTGTCTCCTTTGTCTCCCCAGGAGCCCCTCGGAAAGAGAAATGCCTGTGAGGGCTTTATCTGACTCCTTCCCAGCCAGCCCTTCCCTCCTCGCTCCCGGGTCTCGTTTGCTCCACAGGCCTCATTAGCTCGCTAAACTCAGAGGAGCCCCGGTAGGAGAAAACGCTGCCTGGCGTGGCGCTGGTTGATCCCTGTCTCATCTTGATTCCATTTGCCCTGCTCCCCCCCCCAAGAGACCAAAGCATCCCCCACAACCCCACGGTGCTGCACCAGATCCCGGGCACGTGTCCTCCTCCAGTCCTTGGCAGCCTCGGGGAGGCTCCAGAGCCCTGTGTGCGGGAGAGCTGCTGCAGCACCCACCGCTGTGCCTGGGGGCAAACAGCACCCAAGGAGCAGCTGCGCAAGTTCAGAGTCTGGAGCAGAATCCCCAGTGCACACAAGTGAGAGCTGGGATTTTGGGGCTGCCAGGAGAAGCTGAATTCCTCTCCTCGCTGCCCTTTCTAGCCACGGCCACGCTGATGCAATCGGAAGAATTGCCCTCAGGTAGAAGACTGGCTTTTGCTCCTCATGTTTCTGAGGGGCTAGCTGCCAATTCCTCAGTTTTTCCTTCCAATTAATAAGGGGTGATGATTATTTTTACTAGTTTATTACTAGTTTATTACTATTTTTACTTCCTGCGGCTCCCTGTGAGCGAGGAAGCACCACAAACCCTCTCCCTCAAAGCCTTGAGGTACTGCCCAAGCAGAACTATTTCATCCTCTTTCCTCCTGGTGATTTTACAATCTCGTCCACAGTCTGAAAGCAAACTGATGCTGTAGGCAAAAGCTTGACCCTGGAGCCCTGGGGCACTTTCTGTGCGTGTGTTTGTGTCCCCACGGCCTTCGGGTGAGCACGCTGAGGCCGAGGCCTGGGGCCCTCAAGATGGCGCCGGGGAGCCCCCGGGGCAGAGGGGCGGGGCGGCAGAGGGTGGATTTCCCCCGAGCGAGCGAGCGACGGGGAAAAGTGCGGGGAAAAGTGTCTCCCGTGGTACCTTAAGGCAGAAAGGCCCTGGGTTTCTGGGATGCAGGTAGCAAATCTCCCGTTGCTGGCTCCCACAGCCGGTTCCAGGGCTGTGAGGTGGTGGAGGTGCTGGGTTCTGCTTTAATAGCTTGTCCCTATGAGAAGCTTGTACGAATTGACCCAGATGCAAGCGTGCCACCCACGCCCCTCTCTCCGTCAGCCCATAGGCTTCCAGAACATCCCCTTTGCTCCTCTCTTGGCTGCCTGGGTAATAAAACGTGCTGAGATCTTTCTGTCTTCTTTGACTTGGTGCTACAGAAAGATTCTTGGGTGTCACTGCCAAGAGTGGAGCCACGGCTTTTTCATCTCTAAAAAAACCATTTTTTAGCAAGAGCAGCTCAACAGACAAGGGCTGGCTGTAACAAGGCGATTCCCCAGCTGTGTGCTGCCAAGGAATGTTAAAGGCTATTTGGCATCTTGCCTAGTAACAAAATGTGCAGGCTCTCCACGGAGAGGGTCTCTAGGCAGGAAAGGGAGGCATGGCCAGGGGGACCTTTACTCTGTGCTCTGGCTAAATTCAGGCCAAAGGCCCAGCAGCCGCAAGAGAGGTTTGCAGCACTGATCCCTAAAGACATCCACTTTCCTGAACAACCAACTCACCCCAGGACCCTGGGACTTCTATTCCATGACCCCTTCTAACTCTGCCATGAGGCTGTCATTCCTGGGAATGCAGAAGGCCAAGGCAGAGAAAAGTAAAATGACGTCCCCAAAATCCAATAGGTAGAAAAAGAAATTTGAGTCTTCTGCATGCCAGGCGCAGGATGAACACTAAAAAGCACTGGGTTCTGCTTTCCCAGCCTCAACATACTGAAAAGCCAGTGTGAGCTCTGTCACCTTAGAGTCAAAGCAGATAAACAATAGCTATACAGAAATGGAAGCAAGAGTAAGAATGATCTGCCACAGCAGACTTTATTGCCGCTGTTTGGAGGCTGGTAATTTTTGCACAGTCATGGTAATTTCCACTGCAAAATGTGGTTATGTCCCCAAATCCTTCTGTCCCAGACAAAATGGGGCTGGGGTCATTGCCATGAAAAACATACTTTGCCTCTAGAGTCAGCCAGAAGACAATTCCCTGTCCAGAAATGTCTGTTTTCAAGGTGGAAACAGATCATCTGTTCCTACTTAATTTAAAAACAGAAACTTGTGGCTGAAAACAATTTTTGTGGCTTTAATTTGCCACAGAGACAGCCCTTGAATATAATTGTGTTAGACCAGGAAACAGTCTCCATTTTACCAGTAAATTATCAGTAAATAAATCAGGGTAGCTGCAGCATCAAGAAACAAAGTGAGGGATTGGACACCTGCTTCTCTGTCTAGACCTTTCTGTGACTTGCCAGAGGGTTGCAAGTGCTGAGAGTCGTGCTAGAACCTTCCCCAAAGCAGCTGCTGGAGGCAGAAGACTAAGAGTGTCCATCCCCTCATTATACCTATAGTGTTATCCACGGGGTAGGCAGAGGGTGAAACTCAGTCTTTCTCAGTTCTTAATGGACAAGACACCCTGCAGAGGATGTGTTTTGTGTCATAAATGATCCAAGGCACCTGGAAAGAAATTCCTTCTCATCTGCTTGACTCTGGAACAGCTATGCACTTTCTCTACACAATGCTGTCTCTCATGTTGCCCATACACACCCAGCTTTCACTCCTTTTCTACTTGTGCAAGGTGTGCAAAAAGCGACGAGCTGAACTACCCATATCAACTAATGGTAATTAAATATTCCCACTCATCACTCTCTGTTTGCATCACACATGAAAAAGTGTAGAGCAGTGGGATCTCAGGATTTACATGAGACATTCACCTTACTGACATCCAAATGTTCTCCAACTTTGCCCTTTTTTTGCAGTGGCAGTTTTCTGGCATTAACCCATTTCCTGTGAGCTACTGTTTAGAGAAAAGGAGCAAAGAGAAACAGCAATTTGGATCACAACTCATCCTGATCTCAAGCTCCTTTGCCTTCCTTTGAAAGTTCAAAGAACTGAGAAAGTCCCAGACTCTTGAGGGGATAGAAGACCTGATACCTATAATGCAAAGCCAACTCATCACACGTATTTCCTTTACTGAAAATATGAATACAAAGATCACTGAAGACGCTGGTTTCGGTCAAGGACAATAAATATGTTTAAAGCATGATTACAAGTAAAAAAAAATCAATTAAAGGTTTAACGTTAGACTGTACAAAACACACCTCTAGACAGATGGAACTTTCCCTTTATAAAACTGCAAAAATCATGGTCTGTGTCTCCAGTGGGGGGAAAAGCATCATGACCAGGTCTTACTGGCAAAACTGAGTGGGGAAACAAAAGCATACCGGCCCTTTGCAATAAGTGGCAACAGGTAAAATTGACTTTGGATCTCTTTTAATGAAGTTACAAAGGCAATCTGACAAACAACCCATACATCACTCATGGACACACAGAGGTTTAGAAGAATTCAACAGCTCTGCTTTTCTAAATGAAGCAATTGCCCCCAAGTTTGTCCCGTGATCCCACTGATATCTGACTACTTCACTGATCGGTGAAGATCAGCCTGTCTTAAGAGCCTTGCAGGCCTGGGGTCCTTCAGAAACTTCCTCCTTCCTGGCATTTCAGGCACTGAGCAAACAAGTGCCAGTTCTGTGGGCTGAATCCCTCCCTGAGCCACAAGCTTGCTGCACATGAAGTAGAAAGCACTGTCACTGCACACCAGTGCTGTTGTTGATGAAAAATGCAAAGCTCAAGCTCGTAGTGAAGAGGCAATTACTGCAGTTAGCAGAGGTAGTGGGTAGAAAAAAGAAATGGGGACCTCTGTGGACTGAAAATTTCAACTCTGAAAGGAAAATTTAAAGTTTCAATTTTAATTTAAAGCTTTCTATGAGTAGCCTGCTCAGTAAAGCACGGTATCCTTCTTTTCATAAGAAGTGCTCTTTCCAAGCCCTGCCTAGCTCTGTTTTTACCAGACTCAGGGTGCCATTACATGGGCTGGGCACGGGCTGTTAGCTGCAAGAGCCAATGCTGGGACACTTGCAGAAGTGCAGTTTTACTAAAAAACTGAGGCTGCCCAGCACAAGCCATGTCCACTGCAGAACACCGTGTGGGCAGCACAGGAGTACCATGTGCTTTCTTGGAATATGCCAAGGGGGCTTCTGAACAGATGGACATCCCAAGCACCACACAGCTCAGCTGTGGAAATGAGGTTTGCATGGAAAGGACCTCAAAGACCATCTAGTTACAACCCCCCTGCCATGGGCAGGGACACCTTCCACTAGACCAGGTTGCTCAGAGCCCCATCCAGCCTGGCCTTGAACAGTTTCAGGGATGGGGCATCCACAACTTCCCGTCCACACCACAGCTGGTACAGCTGTGAATTTACTGTGCTTCTGCAGCTTCCTGGTCAGCCTGGAACTTCCCTGGCAGCCATGGTCTCTAAGGCCATACAAGCTGAGACAACAGGGATGCAGGTGAGGGAGGGCACCCATCTCTCATTTTCCCTGAGCAGAGGAATTGGATGACAAATGTCCCAATGCACCAAAGCACATGGCTCCTCACACAGACAGTGTTTGTGATACAGTTCAGATGAATTAAACCATGGGTCTGTGACCACTGGCACAACACGCATGGAAATTTCAGGTCATAAGACAAGGAAATTCTATATCCATAATGTAAGAAATGCTTTCTTGACTAAAAGGAAAGTGTGCAACCTTGTTCAAAAGTAATTTTTCTTCCTCCACACTGTTATTTCAGACTGCATGGAGACAACTTGTTTACACAAGGGAGTCTACTTTTTCTGTCAAAAAAATTAACTCTTGTTTGCTTCCCACTTGAAAATTACTTAAGGAAGCAGGTTGGGTTTTTTCCTATTGCAATGGCAATAAAGTAGTGTCTATCTCCTAAAATATTAACATCCTGTCAACTCTATAAAACCTTCAAACCTTCTGATCTTCAACTTCCCAAAAAGTCCTCAGGTTGTCTACTTACCTTATGTAAAAATGCATTTCAGTCAGAAGGATGGAATATTTAACAAAGCATGTATTCCTTACTGTATTATTCAGTCCCTAGAGATGTTTAAAATATTTTTTTAAAAAAGCAAATGCAGCTGGTGTCCTCAGAGGAATTCTGGGACCTAAGACAACACACCTGTCTTTGAGAACACATCATACTTCAAGAAGCCTGCTTCCCATTGTGGTACCAGAATCTCTGCTGGCCAAAAAATTTACCACTCCTTTCCCAGTCCTACAGATCACCTACCCATTTCCCTCCTGCCTTTCCTGCCTCCAGTTAGGTGCACGAATTGTCTTTCCAGTACATAGTCCCACTAGAAAAAGCAGTGTTGCTCCAATTAAATTCAGGAATAAGTAACCCTACTAGCAAATTCTTCTGTACAGCCCAAATATAAGGAGTGCTTCAACTGGAATGTGTTCATGATAAAACGAATCCAGAAATAAAACACTGACTATGTTAGTTACAATTTTGAAAGCATGGGAAATACAAAGGCTATTCTTCCCTACTATTCTGAGGTTGCTGGTCTGGAATGCTGCTATTGCTTTCCCCAAGGCATCTAAGAGGCACTTTTTTTTAGTGGACTGTGCAGTTTGTGGGTACCCACAAGGCACTTAACTCTTTGGTAAATCAGCATGGCAGCAATGCACTGAGGACCTGTCGGAAGTCCAGTCATGGGCTTTGTGGCTCCTTTTTGCAGCTGGCAAGTGCTGGTGCTGGGTTACCTAGGTGGGACAGGAAGGGTCACAGGCTCCCCATCTCTGGGAAGTCCCAGGACACACTGTGGTAGGAAAATCCGTATGAGGAAAGCCAAAGGAGGTATTAGAATAATGGGTAAAGTCAAGGAAGAATTATTGGACTAGCCACGTCCTTTTCATGTCCCTTGTAATGCATATGAAACACTTACTAGAATATCCAGAATTGCTGAAAAGGCACCACAGTTGCAGTGAAATACAGCTGCTTGGACTCAGACAGCCAAGCTGAAGGAAAAATGGAAGAAGTGCTTTCCAGGGCTTCTTTTAAAACAGCAAGAGGCATTGTATAAAAAACATTTCCCTGTACAATAACATTAAAATGAGGAACAGTAACATCTGCATCTTGCTTCAGCTCATGTTAAATTTCAGCATAGCTCATGGAAACCACCAGTGGCTGCTCTACAACAGCAAGGAAAAGGAGTTCACTGACTGTGTAAGACTGCAGACTGCTCCTAGCTCTGTGCATCTCCAAGTATGTTATGGAGTGAAAAATCTTGTTCCCCTAGAAGGAAACAGTTTTTAAAAAGAGAACTATGCTGTTTGCCTGGTTATTTGAGACCTTCCACATTTCCGAAGGAGAGAAATTCCAGAGCCGCCTGTTATGAGGAACTCTTCTCCTTGTATTTCTGGTAAGCATCCAATATCTCCTTGACAACACTTGGATCATCAAGTGTGGTGACATCTCCCATGTTGCTTGATTGTTCAGTGACTACTTTCCTCAGCAGCCTTCTCATGATCTTCCCTGATCGGGTCTTAGGGAGGCGCTTTACCACCTGCAAAGAAGGGAAAGACACACCTTTCATAGAATTTGAGTCCTGCTGGAAACCACAAGGAAGTTTGTCTGGACTATCCTAAGCCTGGCACACTTTTCATGGCCACAGCTCCTTTGAGGCTCCTGGGAAACAGACCATTGAGCACACTAGATTATGTCCAAGGAAAGGAGTGTCACAAGCATCAATTCCTTGTGCTATACATTTTATTCTTATTTTGAGTGAACTTTGTTCCCCATTGCCATGTCCAGGCTGGGTGCTGCTGGACGCAAAGCTCTTTTGGGAATCAGGTCCTGAATATGCTGTTAACTATTGAAATATAATTGCACATGAAAACTTAGGCATCAATGGTGACACAAATCTCAATACATTACCAGAACAGACAGAAATATAAATATTCAGCTTTACAGGGCAGGAATATAAAGCAACACAATTCTGCATACCAGCTGCATGGTCTACTCAAGGGATATCTCCTGTCTGCTGATGTTTCTCTCTGCCTGGTATCTGTCAGCCTACACACCTTCCTTCATAACCAGAACAATCTTAAGTGCCTTGGCTATGCCTCCTGGGAAGGACTTAGCAGCAAATTCAAAGGCTTTAGCATAAATCTGAGGCTGATGAAGAGTTCTCAGGCACTGAGCAGAGACACCAACAGGTCTCACATTTTGCTACATAATCAGGCCAGTAGGCTACAAAACTCTATAGCATTAACTGACACACAAGGAAAAGGTTAGACGACTTCTCTGCAGGACTACCCCGAAATACAGGGAAATGGAGGCATTCCCTTGCACACCTGCAAGTTCTGAAAGCTTCTCCAATCCACTGAGGATATCCTGGGCTGTTCCAAGTTGAAGGAGCCACCCTTGCCTGCTCCTGTTGTATTCTGTTACCTGGGCCTTGGTGTCCACCTTACATGCATGTGGCTAAAGCAGAGCCCCTCAAAGAAGTGTCTGGTCACTGTCTTCAAGAAGAGAGAAATGGATGCAGGCAGACCTTGGGGGACAGCTAAGGAGCAGCTTTGTGAACTCCCCCCTAACATACAAAGGGAGCTGCTGAAAGGTGAGGATGCTTGAGACAGAGCCTGGAGCTCATCAATACTTCCAGGGCCAGGCCTGCTGTGCAACAGAAACACAGCCAGTGCTTTGAGATCTGATGTTGATGCTAATTATCATTGCAAGCTAGCTGGGCAGCGTCACTGCCTCTCAGTGCCTCTCTCCCATGCAGACAGACCTGCACCTGTCCTCCCCCTGCCTGGATCCCTCCAGCCAGTTCTGTTTCCCTGCCTCTTTATCCTGCCAGAGGAGGACAACAGCAGCACTGCAGGTAGGACAGTGAGGGTTACTTGATGTGACCATTTCCTGTTGCTGGTACCAGTTTCAGTCTCCCACTTACCAGAATGTGGTCAGGCACAGCATACTTTGCTATCTTGGAAGCCACTATGGTTTTGAGCTCTTCTTTGATATGGTCTACATGAGCTGTCTGCTCCTTTAGCACTATGAAAGCAAAGGCACCTGGAAGACAAATGAGCAGAAGCCACAAACCTCATATTAGATACTGTCTGGAAAGACCAAGGACGCTCATTCGAATGCCAGGGAAGGTTTCAGATAATTCCTATGCACAATCTAGGGACTGACAAGAAAATCATTGATCCTTTTTACAAAAGTGAGTCAGACTCCAGCCCTCAAATGATGGCCCAGACTTTTCTCAGTATCTGTGACTGCTGTCAGTGACAATGACAAGAGAACATAAATTACCAAAGTGTTATTGGGATCAAAAGTTGGCCAGTGCAAATCAGCTATTCCCATTTTGTTCAAGGGACACTTCTAAGCACAATCCTGTAAAAGGAAGCTCTACCATATACATAAACACTGTGTATAAAAACAGTTTAGGGAGTAATACCCAGGCTAGGAAGATGTAGCTATTTTCATATCTGTCTTTGTCTCTTGGGGCTGCAGTGCCAGTCAGCCTAAGAATAACTGCCCTCCCATTCCCTCAGCATCTCCTAACATGCAGCCTGGGTTAGAATTTAAGGGAAGTATATGCAGATGTCATGTCAGGACACTGCTTTTCACATACCTTCTCCTTTGATCTTATGTGGATACCCAACCACAGCCGTCTCGGGGACCTCAGGGTGATCAGCCTTCACAAAAAGTCAAACAAAAATACACAAATCATAACTGCTTCAAGCCCTACAGAGTTTGTGGCAGTTGCTCTACAAACAAAACACCTTGCCATATCTTGCTCTCCGCTTGCCAGATCCTGCTGAAAGCACAACAGGAAAACTGGATGCCAACTTCCTACTGCAGGGTCAGCTGGCGGCCATGGCCATGGCCATGGCCACGTCTCAGGGAGTAGCCCTGTACTGGCCCTGCTTTTATACACACAAGTAAGTACCCCTACATCCACTGCTAAGCCCACTGCACACCGAGCTGAATTTGCAACAGCTGGAAACCCTCTTTCTCTTTCTTTGTGCATGACTGTGGACCCAAGTGGTGACTGGCCACTGCCAAATCATAAGGAAAAGCAGCCTTGCAGTGCTCAGTGCTACAGAGAACTGTGGCCAGCAGAGGTAAAAAGTGAAGCAGCCAACACCACAGTCCACACTGGCCCGGTGTTTATAAGTGCCCAAAGCATATCAGAAGGCAGAAAGAATCAGATTTCTTCATTCCCTGACCCAAACGCACTTTTGTTATTACGCTACACAACGATTACTTCTGTTGCACTGCAGAGTTTAATTTAACATTCTTCTGCAGTAAGACGACAGTTTGGGCGCACGGACCAGAAGAAACAACATACCTGCATCCCACACCAAAGAATGGATTATGTTATCTTAAATTAGATTAAAATATGAAAGTAAACATCACAGAGCAATCTAGGCACATAATATATTTGCATTTCCACATGCATACATATACACAGATTGTGAGAGGAACTGGATCCTATAGCTATGATCAGAAACCTGCACAGACAAAAGAATTACTCACAGAGGACAAAGTAGGATCCTGTGTTCCATGTGAACACAGCTGAGGTTCATCAGATGTTGCATTTAAGTGCCATTTGCAGGCAAGGCATATAATATAGAGATAAATATACAGGTCAAGCTTTAAATATAAACACTCTGAGGACCTTTTGTTTTCAATTCCCTAAGATACTATTTTCTCTCAAAATGACAGGCTAGCTTTGCAGCTGATATAAATTAAGGTTGCTTTATGTTAAACACTGCCAAATTCTCAGGCATACTCAGCTTGTGCAGATGAGCAAGAACCACAGGTTTAGGAAGGAGAGGTCAGGTTTTAGCAAAAGAGAAGGAAGAAATAGGAGAGACACTTAGGGAGGGTCCACCAGCATCCAGAACGACAACTGCAACAGCACAACATCACTGAGAGAAAACACAGCTCTGACAGCTCAGTTGCAGGGATTGTCCACAGTGTGGCTCCTCTCACTTGCTCATTTGTTGTCTCCTCCACAAGGGAGCTGTTTCCTCTTGCTCCTTTGCTATTCATTGTGCACCAAGCTGTGTCTATGCAGGGGCAAGGGTTTGAAGGCAAGAGACAAAGCTGCTTTGAAAGGGTCACCCTACCCCACAGTTATGCCCTGTCAAGGGACCTCTACCTGCTTGGAACTTACCATTGCATCTTCTATTTCTGCTGTCCCCAGCCTGTGTCCACTTATGTTAATGATATCATCCATGCGCCCTGTTATCTGGTAATAGCCTTTCTGGCTCCTGTAAGCACCATCCCCTGTAAAGTAGTAACCTGCAGCAAAGACACGGGGCTGATCAGCAGCAGCAAGTGTACCAGTTTTGGGCTCTGGTGCAGGACAGACCATGCCACAGGATGGCAAGCAGGGCAGGGTGGATCAGGCAGCTTGGAGGCCTTCACAAGCTCACAGCTGTGTGACCTGCCTCACGCCATTTCCTCACACCATTTCCTCACGCCTTTCACTTGCCTCTGCCATCCCTGACCCTCCTCTGCTCTACGTGGGCTGTGCTGGCTCCTAATAAGCCCCTGAATAGCACCAAGGCAGTGGAGCTCAGATCTCTGCCAAGATGGACAAATCACTGTAGGCAATCAGCAGCAACCAGTGGCTGACGTTCCTACAGTAAAACCAAGCCCAGCAACACAACCCAGCGATGCTCAGTTAGATTTACAGAACCAAGAGGGACTTTCTGATCTCCCTAGGCTTCACATGCCTACATCTGCACAGCAGCTGTGTGCTCAGGCCTCTTGGTGCACAGAGCACTAAGATAAAACCACTTCAAATTCCATTTGCCACAGGCTACTGGTCAAGCTCAGAACTGCTGCTGGCTACACCTCAGCACGCATGGAAAACTACAACTGTTCAGCTGAAAAGGAGCAGTTCTATTACACTTTGTATATGGGAACACTGCCAATTTTTTTAATCACTTACACTAGGATGGATGAAAAGCCATTTTCCCTCCCAGCTAACAAAGATTTAGATATCAGATAACAGTAACTCTCTAGTGTATGAGTGTGGGAGAAAAACTGCTATCAGATTAGCTAAAAAAGCCCCAAACCACCCCATGATAAGCATGGACTGTCTAAAACCTGATGGAAACTGAAAAAGACCCAGGGTTTCCTAGAAACTCCAGTGTCACTGAAGACGCATCCAGTAACACAGATTGTGTTGGCTCTTCACCAAGGCCATGTCTGCATCTGAATTGTTCCAGTGGTACATCTGAGAAGCAGCAGGCAGCTACTGCTGTGAAATCTGAAGGTGGTTCTTGCCAGGACCCATTATTGCCCTATTCATGGACTTTCAGTCATGTTTTCTGCCTTTCCAGATCAATTAAACAACTATCAACTAAATATCAACAAGACATCAGATGTAAATGTAATGAGTAATAAGGGACTATGAGGTCATTCAATTTCTAGTACCAGTTTCTCGTTCTTATTATCCAGCCCATTTTGTACAGTTTTCAGGATTGCCTAATTCTTGCCTACCCCTGTAGCTTTCAAATCCCTTTCAGTTGCTCTCCTGAGTGAAGACAGTTGTCATGTCCAATGTCCTATAAAAAATGTTTCCCTGCCACTTCTAGTTACTTACCAGACACAACTTGACCACATTTTAAAAAAGGAAGGTTGTAACACAGGGTTGAGATTCAGTGATGGAGGAGGTATTTCCCATCCTTTCCTATCCTTTTTCCAACTGAGACACAAAGCTCCAAAGAAAAGGTATTTGGACTTTAAAGCTTAGGCATTAAAGTTTTCTAGAAAATACATCCTTTTTGACAGCTAGAAAGGTCAACACTACCTAAAACCATCAGGGCATGCTTGCAACATGTGACACATCCCCCAAACCACAATCTGGATGGTCCAGAAATATCAGAAAGTAATGCTGAAAATATTCAGTGTGCTTATACCGCAGTGAAACTGTCTTCCCTTGGCACTTTTCTTACCTGGGTAGGCTTTGAAATAGGCATCAATAAAGCGCTGGTGATCTCCATAGATCGTCCTTGCCATGCCAGGCCATGGCTGGGCAATGCAGAGCGCACCAGACACATCATTGCCCTCTATAACCTCTCCCTGCAGGTTCAAGCACAGGAAGGATGAACAGGTGAACGAAAGACGAATAGTGAAGAGCTTCTGTGTCATTGGTCTGGAAAGAGTCACCCTGTTGCTCACTACAGACTGCCAGTGGAGAGTCACAAGTGGAGAAAATAAATGTAAACAACTCTTCTAGACACTTGCAGTGCCCTGTTGGCAGTCTGCATGGATAACGGAGATAGGTGCTCGCTCTCTCTCTTTCTCTCTCTCTCTATATATGTATATCTAAATTGCTCATCTATTCTACCATTTTAATGGAGAAACAAGCATCCTTCTGGATCCTGTTCCTTTGCTCTCCAAAAGATGATTGAAGCAGAAACACACGCCAGCTTCTCCTTTGGGCACCCAGCACAGCTCCAACTCACATTCTCATCCACCAGCACAGGCACAATCCCAAAGAAAGGTCTCATAGCCATAGCTGGAATTATCTCAGCTTTCTCCTCTGAGGGCCGTGGGGCAATGCAGATGCCACCAGTTTCTGAAAGAAAAATGAAAACCAAAACATAGGTAGTCCATCCAGTGCTGGATGAAAGCAAATTCCAGCTGTTCTTAGGTCAAGAAGAAAACAGTGAAGCCACCTTGCAAGGAAGAGCCCCTGGGAAAGGCTTCTGCAGGATCAAGAAGCACAGACATCTGAAAGCAGCACAGGCCTGGCATGGATAGTACTCAGCAGCCCCATTTCCTACCACAGAAGTGCTTTTACAGGGAAAGCATAAGCATGTCAGGGGATTTATCTCCCACTAGTGTTTCTGTAGCTGTCTAAGGTTAGCAGGAAAAGTACTTCAGGAGTCTGAATTACTGTTATTACAGAGTATGAGATTAACCCACCCCTTACAGGCAGGTTGAGCTTATCTTCTAGTCAAAATTGAACCTTTTAATCATCCTTTTTCATTCCTGCTGGGATGAACATTCAATCAGACTCTGACCTTAATGAGGTCTTTTGTATTCTAAATCTAATTCAGAAACACAAGAGAGAAACAAAAACAAAGGAGAATAAGGCCTTTAAAAATACAGCTCTATAAATAAAGATATGTTCTGCCACATGAAGAGTGCATTCCTCTACTGGCTTTACTGAGGTTGTGAAAACTGAAACCAGGGGTTGGAAAGGCTGAATTTGACCCTGAATTTGCATCCAGCTACGAAGAAGGGTCTTTAATGGACTCTAAGCTTTAGATCTGCAGCAAATGGTTTCACATGTGGCTTACACATAGAAATATTTCTCATTTCATTGATGGGCGTGCATTCACTTCATGTTCTGTTAATTTTGAAAAGGGGAGCTTGAATTTCTTCAGGAAAAAGCACCCCAGACACCTGCTGTTCTCTATTTGCACAGACAAAATCTGCATCAGAACAGGGACTGTGATTAAACTGAAGGTTGCTCTTCCTAAGCTAGTACTCATCCTGAATACAGCACTGAGAGCTGTGTTTCAACATGGTGTTTGCCACATCCTACACATCCTGAAGCCAGCTGCACAGAAAGTCTCACTCCTGAGGGAGCTGCATGGTAGCAAAGGTGCCTTAAAAATTATTTGCATGGTGAACACCTATTATAAATTGGTTTAGAAGTACAAATTTTAGCCACTGACAGATGATATCAAGCAAAAACATCTAGGCTCTACCCTGCCCTTATGAAGCCTTTCTCTTCAGAGGCAGAGCTGGCAGAGAAAGGTGTGCTTCCACATTACCTGCGCCCATGCTGTCAACACAGTGCAAACCCACCAAGACCTCAGGCAAGGACAGCAAAGTCTGAGCAGGGGATGGGTGCTTTGAACCAGGCTCCCCTCTGCCATGCAGAGATCCCATCTGGCAGCAGAGTAGAGCAAGTGCTCTCTGCCACCACAGACTGATTGGAGTGCCTGTTTTGGGGGGAATCTGTTTCAGAAGCACCAGGCCAGTCTAAATCGATGTGAGATGATGCAAACAACAAAAGCTTCCAGGGTCTGTTCAGAGATGTCTTTCAAAACCAGCTTCTGTTCATGGCTGTTCTTTTGTTTGTGAAATCAGTGACAAAAGTGAAAATACCTAGTGTCTTTTCTGCATCGTTAAGAACTACACCTAAAACTCAAACACAGCTTTGGTTCTGTTGCTGTCAATCACAATCTGGTGTCTCAACAGCAAGAGCCATAGGAATTTTTCATCTGCACACACCACGCTATTTCAATTGTTTCTCATAATTGCTCTCTCACTCATTTGCCTCATCCAAAAACTTTAAAGTAGATTCTTAAATCACCATTAGCTGATGCCTGCCAGGCTTTATTAGCGGGCAACAGGTTGCTGCTCCAGAGAGCAGTGTCCCGTGGAGGACACGGCACACAGCAGCACAATTAACCAGCTATACTGAAATTGCATAGGAAAGGTGACACTGCAGGACCACAGCCAGCATCCATCACATTGTTCCTGTGATCTCTTCCCACGCTCCTTTTACGTTCAAATGGCATATATAATCTTTCCAAGATTAACTTGGCTTCCTCTTTATTAAAGCATCAACTGTGGAAAAAGATTGATTCCACTTTCTACTAAAATCAATGTTATTAATATTTATCATTATATTATGCTTCCAGGAGCTGGTGACTGTTTACCTGTAAAGCTATGCCTGGTTCAAGGTAAGACCAAGCACTCTGCTCTAGCAGACTGTACAGGGAATGTTTTTTTACCTCTTACCTGACAGTTGTTGCTCCAAAATCCCAGGAGAAATACAATTTAATACAACATCTAACCCTGTACTTTGGTGGAAATAGACAACACAGCACAAACACTACATGCACTGGTTAACAAACCAACCAAAAAATGTTAGGGCAAAACTGGATTCTTCTCAATTATGTCAATGTGCAGCAATCAACTGTTTCTCCATGGCGTTTTCTTTCAGAGCAGAGAGGAGGAAAGCATGATGAGGAAAGACCTAGCCAGCCAGCTTTCCTTCTGCTCAGCATGTAGGAACCCAGAAGATTTAAGAGATCAGTAGCTGAAGTAGATAGCAGTTAACATTGCTGCTCTGAATTCTGAGGTGGTTTTATTTCAAATCTGAAAATGAAAAAAAGAGCCTGCAAGCCTGGTCTGGATTAAATGGAACTTGGTTGTGTGCCAGAAGAAAATTCATCACACTGAGATAGAGAGCCTGCTAGCAGGAATAAGGAAGAAATCAGGAGCAGCTTGACTGGAAAGGGAATGAATATTCTGCTCAATGGCAGTTTAAGACTATTTTTCAGCAGAGGCAGAATGCCAGCAGCTGTGCTCCTGTCTCCATGGCAAACTGGATCTCACGACTTCAGAAGGACATATTGCAAGGCACCTTTAGCAACTCCTGGGTGTTGGTGCTCAGAAAAGAGAAGACTGGGTGCTGAGGAAGGAGCCAGGAAGGAGCTGCAGGACTCCTTCGAGCAGAGGGCCCCACCAGGCAGCACAACCCCAGTCTGGGTACAGCACGTGGCCTCTCTCTGTTGCTGGCTAGGGAGGCCAGGAGGCAGAGGCCAGCTCTGCTCCAGCTGGACTGGGATCTGTGACAGCCAGTCACTGTGTCCAGCAGCTTGTACACGGCAAACAAGCCTTAACTAATGCACACAGATGGGCCAAGCATGTTGCCAATACACAAGTGCATCCTTTTTGAGGCATCAAAGGTCCAGGGCCAAAGCAACTACGAAGTATCAATTCAATCATGACAGAAGGTGCTCCCCAGCAGCCCTGCTGGGTGACAACCACTGTCCTCCAGCCACCTGATGGGCAGCCAGCAAGTCTCTCTCACTCTGTCCTTTCCAATCTTCCAGAGCAGTTGCACAAGGTCCCTTACTCTACACAGCTTAGTTTTCCATCCTCCTCTGACCATTCCCAGGAAGGAAGACAAAGCACACCTAAGTACAGATTATGGCTATGTGGTGCTTTCAGTGCTTTCGCATGACAAGACCATGACAAGGTCAGTACAGCTGGATAAACTGAAAATGAGTTTTGCAATTCAAGCTTACTATTGCCAGCTTTGCCCAGAAATTCAATCCCTGCCTCATATTTCTAGCAGCAACTGGCATTTATCAGCACTCAAAATATCAAAGAACATTTAGAGGAAAACAAAAAACCCAACATTGCCATTGCTTTTACACATCGTTACATTGCTGTTATGTGCAGAAACTCCCCAGTGACTTTTCGAAGCTGGTCCAAATGCCAGGAGGGTTTTTTTGACAGACTTGTTAGATCAAACTGAAATGTGCTAATCCCTCTCTCCCTACCAGCAACCTGTTAATGATCAGGGTCCCCCATGCTCCCCAAAGCTGCCTCTTACCTGTCTGCCACCATGTGTCCACAAGGGTACAGTGCCCTTCTCCCACCACCTGGTAGAACCACTGCCAAGCTTCCTTGTTGATGGGCTCTCCCACTAGACCAAAACAAGAAAGAAAACAACCTGAGACCCAAGAGACTGCAGGCAGTTCATTCTCCCTCTTGGTGTACAACAAGCTGAACGCATGATCTCCAGGCAGAATGCTTCCAGCACTTTTGCTGTGATGCACAAAGGACTGTGATGCACTCATGTAACTGAGGACTGACTTTTTCCAGAAGGACCAAAAGGCAAGCAATGAATATCACTGAAAGTAACTAATCAATGCAGGTCATGTAGTAAGAACCTCCAGAACAGAAAATAATGCAGGAAAATGCTGCTTGGGTCACCTATGCCAGTAAAATTCAAAGTGATGCCCTTTACCATTAGATAAATCTTTTTAGCCAAGAATGTGATCCTGCAAAATAAGCTAGGAAACAGGCAATCACACAAAAGTTCAATGGACCCAAAACGTCATTTTGTTGCTTCTTCCGCTGAGAAAATATTTGAATAGCCAGACACAGAGCCCGCTTTATCATCTTATTTCTAACCACATCCCATGTGGTCAGCTGAGCTCCTCGGGCATCTTCATTTCACCAGCTAGAACCCCTTGTCTTTTTCAGATGAAGATTTCATGCCCCTTACCTGAACCCAAAACCTTCAAGGAAGATCTGTCATATTTCTTCACCCACTCTTCTCCATAATTCAGCAGCAGGCGTATCGCTGTAGGTGCTCCATAAAACTGATTAATTTTCAACCTTTGCACCACTTCCCAGTAACGACCTGCAAAATCACACTTTTAAAAAGCTGGAAGGCTTTTTACCCTTCCAGCACGGACATACCGCTGCAAACACTCAGCTGAAAGGTTAACAGCCAAAGCTGGAGCTGCTGCTACTGTGAGTACAGAGGAAAAGCAATGACAGCTTTTTTTCCCCTACCCCGGATTCACAGATGTTCCTGAATGTTGTATACACATGTTTCAAAGCAATGGAGCTTACCTCTCCTGAGCAGACAGGTCATACTGTACAGGTTTCTGAACCTCTTCTGCCACATTGCCATGTCTAGCCAAACCTTTTCCCACCACCTCCTCACCTGGGTCAGGGTACACTGGAGTGCTTTCAAACAGGACAGAGGTGGCTCCATTGCAGAGTGGTCCATACACAACATAGCTATGTCCTGTGATCCAGCCAATGTCGGCCACACAGCCAAAAACATCGCCTTGCTGGTAGTCAAACACATACTGCAAAGATAAACGTAAGGCCAGCTGATTTCCTGTTG
Source organism: Coloeus monedula (assembly GCF_965178545.1). Lineage (NCBI taxonomy): Eukaryota > Metazoa > Chordata > Aves > Passeriformes > Corvidae > Coloeus > Coloeus monedula. The sequence goes on along the minus strand of NC_138782.1, from coordinate 13,739,391 downwards.
GCAGGTGCTCAAAGGAAGGTGCTGGACTGGGCATCCAGATGGGAGCAGGAGAGCACATGAGGCAAGTGGAGCCAGGCATGTGGGACACGACCACATGAAGACCAGCCCAAGGTGAGGAAGCGAGTCAGAGGGACCAGCACCAGGGCCCCCAGGCTCCCAGCACATTTGCAAACATACAGGAAGCACAGCTGTACCAGCAGCTGCTCAGCTGGAGCAACAAAGCTACAACCAAAGCTCAGAGCCTTAGATACCTAAGGTTTCCTACTCCAGGTGGTTCACATGGGAGAGCTGATTCTAAGTCACAGGGAAACTGCAGACTACAGAGTCTCAGACCCTTCATCAATATCAACAGATTTCCATGAGAGATCTGGAGGAACTGATGGGTGCCCATAAAACATTTTCTGAGAAATATTCTTAGCTGATCAGCTTCTCTATACAAGTGCATTGCTTTCCAGAGGCTACCCTCTCCTTGCTCATCAAATTCAAGATAAAGATCTTGGAGATTTCATTATCTTGTCTTGGATATGGAAATCTAACTCCTCTACCATAAGGTGAAGACGTCCTGACTCATAAGGAGTCAAGTGTATGGATCAGAACTAAAAAAAAAACCCCATGAGTGTGTGACAAGGGTGTCCCATGTGAATGTGCAAAGACCACAGAGATCACACAGGTCAGCTGATCCCTCCACCCAGAAAAGACAATTCCCACCTTACTTTTCCAAGTGCCTTTCCCTCTCATGCACTCTGCATGTGGAGAAAATGCACCAGGGTGCAGATCTACCTTCTGGACTAACAAAGAAATGCCTTGGAGTTTATGCTGTCACTTAGAAAAGCTGACGTAACAAATGCTCTTCATACAGAGAAGTCTGACACTTAAACATTCAAATCATGTAAAAATTCAACCATGTCAGCCTAAAGAAGGAAACCTTCACATGAATTGTGTGGGATTACAAACAGGGTGATACCACTAAAGCCAGGTGGAAATCTTTCACCTCAGTCCTCTCCTCTTTTCACTGTTACCTTTTAATATCCAGAGCTCAGACCAGAAGCTTCAAGAAGCAGTGCCTTGACTCTTTCCATTTTTAAGAGAAAGGAGGTTAAAAGATTTTCTCTTGATCACCCAGAAAAGCAGAACAGCGGTGCAACCATAAGAAAATACAATTCTTTTTCTTCACACAAAAAGTACTATGCAAAGAGGCTGTTTTAAGAGTCCAGATCCTCTCTGAAATAAAAAAGTCCAGCATCCCAACGCAAAATACTACAATAATATCCACATTACCAATGCCAGTAAGATACTTACCAGAATCTCCTCAGCTGCAAATTCTGGGCAGCCAGCATTGGCACATTTTAAATGCAAGAGCAGCACTGCCATTTCCTTGCTTTCATAACTCTAGGTTCAGGTTTGCATAGTGTCATATTCCTCAGAACAAATCCTGAAGATTAATTACATAGTTCAGGCATTTTCCAGCTTGTTTACAACCAATAAGCCAACTGGGCAGCAAGCAGAGAATACAGCACTTCTCCCTGATCCAGGTCTCTCTTGTTAGCACTGCTGGAAGGTAAGTGACCCTTTCCCAGAGGAGGCAGCTGAGTTACCTTGTGTGTGAGAGCAGCGTACAGCAGGTATCCAGCCTGGGTGTGAACAATTCCTTTGGGTTTCCCAGTGCTGCCCGATGTATACAGCATGAAGAGCATGTCTTCACTGTCCATGCTCTCTGGAGTGCAGACGGAATCTGCCTTGGTCATCTCCTAAGAAAGAAAAGGTGGCAATGACAGAAAGACTTTGGCTATATGGAGCCAACCATCACACTCTGTAGGCATGGCAACAGTGTCCAGAGACAAGAGCCACCATTGCTGTCACCCCTCATAAATGTCCATGGATTTATCATAGCTTATATGGGCTCACCTAGTGAAAAGGTTCCTGTGGGTGCATAGCATCTAACCTTTCCACCAGTACCTCTGCTGGGCAGAGAAGTCAAGGAGAACAGGCCAGATAAAATAACATTTCAGGAAAAAAAAATGGTAAGTCATAGCTGTTTACATTTGAAGCCTTTGCAAGGTGCTGGTGGAAATCCAAAATGTGACTGCAAACACTTGACAGCAGCAGCAAGGCTGACTGGGTACTGCTTAGTACCTTCCTCTTCCTCTAAAATCTGTAGTGCTACAGTTAAACTGTGTGTTCATCTCCCTTCCCTGGCCCTAGCAATGGATGACTGTCCTGTCCATGTGATCCTCAAATTCTAATTTCTTCTACGGAGGAGAAGAAGAGCGCTTTATTCTCCTGCCTCTGTCACTCTCTTCATACTCCCTTGTTTGGCCAGCTGGGTGAGAGCCTCTCCTCACCCCTACAGTCAGAACCACAGGAGTGAAGGATGCAATGTCCTGCTTGGTCAGAGCTTCTCTCGAGCTCTGTAGTGTCTTGATGAATAATGATTTCTTGCAAGAGTTATTAGGTGGCTCCTTGGAGGAGTTTCTTGGTACTGCCTTTTTATGAGTATACACTGTAAACACACTGTATTTACAAGTGAACACTACCATCAGTAGGTCCAGTTGTTTAAAAGTGTCTGACAAACAAAGCTTAATAAAATACAAAGAGTTCACAAAGTCTGGTGTAATTCTTAGCCACTGAGTTACAGCACTGCTGTTCATCTCAGGTATTTCTCATGACATTTCAGCACTGCCAATTCAGGCTGACTTGCCAGTTTTTGAAACAAAAATGGAATCCTCATATGCTCCATTAAAACATGAGCTTAAATTTTGCAGTAAGCCATTGCACAAGAGCTGGAAAGTACAGCTGCTGTAAAGAACAGTAAGGATCTTTAACAATATTAATTAGTTAATTCTTGTTTTGTTTCAGACCCTACCACTGACAGTGGGATGAGCTCAGCTCTTGGATCACTAAAGCACGTCAAGCTGTTTGCAGACTAAGGAAAATAATCACAACATCCTTTGTGGAGTAAGGAGTAAGACAATTTCTGAATAAAACCTGTCTTTGTTTAACTAACACTAGTACTTCTTTCTATCTCATGTGACCAGCACAGAGGCTCTTGAGCAATCATCTTGCCAGCAATTAGCTTTTTCCAGGCATTATTAGCATGAGTAGTTCCTGTTTACTACTGCCAGCAAACTGATAAAACTACTTCTGCATTAGCCTGGAGTCCCATGTGTGCCAGCTAAACACATAAAAACAATGGCTGTTTTCTTCCCCAGGAAGCACAGGCTCTAAATATTCCCAAGCTGTCACTGTTCTCCCACCATGGGGCAACCACAACGCTGTTCACGGGCTGGATGAAGCCTCTCTACGAACTTCATCATTTCTGCACTGCCTTTCAACAGTGTCCAGTCTGAGTGCACGTGCAATCCATAACACAGCGTCGGAACACAGTAAAATAACAACAGCCACAATGGTCTCAGTGACCTCTAGGTCTCAGGAAACACTTCCTAAATCTCAGCACTGTTTGCAGGACTACTGAAATGGAGCAGCATAGCCCTGCCCATACTGAGATAAACCAGACATAGACTCAGCTGCTCTGAGTCACAATCCTAGCAGACTGTAAATACAGGCAGTCCATTTGAGGATGAAGATCCAGATGCTGTAAGGAGCAGAACTCAGGTCCCAAAGGCACATATGGAGAGAAAGATTATCCTAGCCAACATGCAGACCTAAAAGCAGTTATCCAACAACAACATACCTCTTCAAGGGGAATATCACGGTCACCCATCTGGACTTTGTTATCTGTCCTCTGAGCCACAAACACATGTTTGATGCTTGGACAGTTCTTCACAGCTTCATCCACAGTTGTCTTCAGCTCTATGATTCGGCCTCCCCTGACTCCTTGGTTGTATGTGATAACTGCTTTGCATCCAGCTAAAAAGAGAAAGAATTAGCAGACATGCCAGCCTGTCTTCCAGGCCAGTAAGCACACCCAACTTTCATTACTTTGGGGGTGATGTATAGGACAACACGTGTGACAAATACTCAGAACTGCTGTCAGTCAAAACCAGTCAGTGTCACTGATGAAAATACTTTAAAACCCACAGAGACACAGAGATTAAGGGTAGCTGGGACCTCCATAAATTGTTTATCTCCCCCACCTCAAGGCAGGGTCCACTTCAGCTAAACCACTTCTGACAGCTATCCCTTCAACCTTCCTAATACACTCCAATTGCATCTACTCTACTCTTTCCCCAGCAGTCCACTCCAATGTCTATCACAAACATGAGGAAATCTTTCCCAACATCCAGCCTATGTGTCACTCACTGCAATGAAATCATCCGTCCCTGCCTTGCAAAGCTGACATGGAGAACAGCTTCTTCCTAGTTCCCTGTGTGAGGGATAACTAAACCATGTACTTGCTCTCTGCAGATTAATTCCACTAAAAACAAGAAAAAAGCATGAAAATTTCTGTAAGACTTACTCCCTCACACTAGCCACAAAGAAACTGATATGACTGCTAGGACATGAGCCACTGGCTATTTCTCTCTTCTGTTGCTATTTTTAGCACCACTTTTTACCTAATCACACTATACAAGTACTTTGGGGCTGAGAACAGCTCTGTCTGCTGGTACAAGAGCTCAGAGAGCGGGGCAGGCTGCCAGCACTTCCAGTACTACACATAAATCACAGCATCACAATTGAGAATGCAGAATTAGTACTGTGCAAGAGTATCAAAGAAACACTGCAATTATACTGCAAAAGGACAAATCAGGCCCTATCCCTAAGCTCTGGTTTTCCTTCCAGCTTCACCGCTCTCAAGCAATAACCTGGTGCACACTGAATGTTAAGCAATTTATTAAGTATTCTAAGGCCAGAAGACACTGCATATGTCACTCAGGAAAAGGCTCCTCACTGCACTCTGCAGGGGAGAGTGAACTGTCCTGCTAGGTGAGAAAGAACCAAGAAATCAAGGGTTGGGATATGCCTTGGAGCACTGTCACAGAGGCGTTTGTTCCCCAGTCTGCATCTACTCACAGTCCAGGATTCTCCCAGCCAAGGACTCAGCGCTGAATCCAGCGAAGACCACGGTGTGAACAGCACCGATCCTGGCACAAGCCAGCATGGCTGCCACCGACAAAGGGGACACAGACATATAGATGGCCACCCTGTCCCCTTTCTGGATCCCATATTTCTTCAGGGTGTTGGCAAGGCGGCAAGTCAGATCCAGAAGTTCCCTGCGGCACAGAAGGAATGTTGTCATGTGACTCCACAACCTGCTTTACATGGGGTGAGCAAAGAAAAGAGGAACTTGGACAGAGTGAGGCATCATGATCACCTCTGGACCTCATCTCAGCAGTACAGGGCATCTTAAAGAAGGGTGGCCCAGGGCATGGTGGTAGCCAGGCTGCTCCTGCTATTGTGGAGAGGAGAGAAAAGGGTGGAGTGGTGATTGCTGCAGAAGGACAGGTGAGAGTGCTGCAGGCACTGCCCAGAGCTGCCAGGCTGTGATGTGGCCACAGCAGCCAGCAAGACAGGGGCTGTTGTGCTGCCTCCAGGAATCAGGGTTCATTTCAGCCACACCTGATGCCTTTTTTACCCACAGGGCTCAGTCAGAAGCTACTGGGAAGACAAGTGGGATAAACACAAGATGAAATGGAAGTGTTGTCCAAGGACTCCCAGCACTGTTTACATCAGGCAAGAGCTGGAAGTGCTCCGCAACCAGGAGCTTCTCTTTAAATTGCAAGGGTAAGCAATGCATTTGCATGCACAAGAAAGAAAAGGAGAAGTCTGGAGACACTTGTGTAAGGGGAAGATTTTACAAGATTCTCATCAAAGCTGGATCACCTGCAGCCCAACAGCCTTGCTGCCACTCTTGCACAGAGAAACTCAGGAACACCGAGAACAGGAACAAAGGCTCTTTTCACGGGACTCACTGCTGTGACATGGTGACAATAGCAAAAATGTTTCTCTAAGGAATGAAAAAGCATTTTGTGGGCAAGTGCTTGCATATATCCTTATTCTGATGCCTGCACAGGGGATAACACAATTGCAGGTACACCTGGCACCAAGATGCTGCCATGAACAGCTCTGTATTCCTGCAGTAGAAGGGCTTTGGGAACAAGGGGTACTGTGTCAGGTGAGGAGTGGTCTCATGCCAAAGGAGGAGGTGCAGCACAAGGTGCTCACAAGGGGCAGCAGAGCACTCCTGGTGCCAGTCATCAGCTCCGAGGAGCAGACTGGCAGACTCTGACAACTGTCCTCTGTGTTCACCATCTCTCTGAGTACCAAGGCCCAGAGAAGAGAGACATCTTCTGCTCTCCAGCATGTTCATCATCAACCTGCAACCTGCAAACCCTTAGGGGTTGAAAACTATACCACCATAACTGTTAACAAAGAAATTAATTTTGGTGGGCTGTATTCCCTAATAAGCTGTAAAGAATGAATCCTTATCTTATGTGTCCTTTTCTCCCAGAACTGCCCATAGCTACAAAACAACCCCAATTTTCAACTGGTGGCTGAGCTGCAAATAAAATGAAAAGTTATTTCTGGTTCATCAAAAATTATTTTGTTCCTTTTTTTAAACCCTTACAAGTTGGAAATAGGCAAAGCTGAAGTGCTCTGCTTTGGAAATGTCTTACGAAAACTATGGGCTGAGAATAACTAATTTTTGGAGTGTCCACCCCTTAACTTGTCTTAAACCAAGAGAGAAGACAAGGAAAAGGAGCCTCAAATCCAAGGCACGGCACTTAATATCATTTATTCTAAGACTTTTCCTGTAGTATCAAGTAAATAGTCTATTTCTGAACTTGGAGAGGTGGCCAGACATGTTCAGTGCCTGCTCTCTGGCAGTAGCTGGTAACAGCTGCCCCTGCAGAGTGACCACAAGCCTGCAGAAAGAAGGGATGGAGTAGCTGCATCCCAGACTGAACTCCCCCTAATGCCTTATAGTTAGAGATCAGCCTAAACTCTAAAGCACAGCATCGAACACCTCTTCCCAAGCCCCTCATGACCATGCAAGTGCACAGTCAGTCAGATTTATTATTTTGCTTTTACTGAGTTCATGAACTGAGCAACTCTGTGCAATAACAAATTCCCACCCAACCATTGGTTTGGTGCCGTGTCCTAAAAGGCCACATTTTCTGGCCTGGAATTCATCTGATGCTGCATTAAATAAAAATCTCAAGGTGGATAAATAACAAAGAGGCAAAACAAAACTAAGCTGCTCAACTGCAGAGCACATAAAGGGAAACAAGCCCCAGAGAGACAGCTGTGATAAAGTAAAATGAAAACTACTTATCTGCAATGGGAAATACTCAAGTGCTTTCAGAGCTGCAGCCTCTTTCTCCTATACAGAAATGCCAGTGTGTTTTCTGAGCAACTCCATGATTCTTCTTGTTCCTCTTGCTTATTCAGGACTCAGTGACCACAGTGGCAGAAGCTCTCATTGGTTTTTATGATTAACCCCAATTTAATTTTTGCTTAATGAGAGTGTATAAGTAAGGTGACAGACAGCATGGATCAGTCTTTACCCACAGATCTATTTGCCTCTTCTTTGTATGCTGAAATGCTGGGATAGAAAGGCCTTGGAGGTGCAGCATATGGGGGAATGGACACAAAGGCAAGGAGAAGGTGAAGCCAAGAATTCCAACAAAGAAATCCACGAATGCCTGAGCATCAGGTATGTCTTTTGGCTCCTGTGGCAGCAAGTCAGGCTTCCCCTCCAATTCAAGAAAGGGAGTTAGCAGAAAGGCTGCATCAGGAAGCCTTCCCTTGACTCCCTCACTCCTTCAAACACATTTTGTTATCTAACTCCTCTCCTCTCCCCTCCCCTCTCCTCTCTCCCCTCTCCCCTCCTCTCTCCCCTCCCCTCTCCTCTCCTCTCTCCCCTCTCCTCTCCTGTCTCCCGTCTCCTCTCCTCTCCTGTCTCCCGTCTCCTCTCCTCTCCTGTCTCCTCTCTCCTCTCCTCTCCTCTCCTCTCCTCTCCTCTCCTCTCCTCTCCTCTCCTCTCCTCTCCTCTCCTCTCCTCTCCTCTCCTCTCCTCTCCTCTCCTCTCCTCTCCTTCCCATGGCTTTCGCAGCTCCCAGCCCAGGAGTACAGTGAGCCCCCAGGCAGCACCTTCTCCACATTCACACCCAGCACCTCACCAAGCAGAAGCCTTCCAGAATAATGCTTCCCTTCGCACCTCCCTCCCCTGGCCTGGAAGCAAGACACAGGAAAATCCAGGAAAACATGTAAACCAGAGATTTCAGCGAGGAAAGAAAGGGAGATCTTAGTTTGTTCTGACCCCAGAGTGGCAGAGCAGTTGGTACATGCCAGCAGGTCACACATTGCCAGTTCTTAACCCAGACACATCCTGGGGAGGAATAAGCACCCTGCAAAGTCACTGCACCTAAACAAACTGAGCAGGAGGTAACCACAACCATCATCGCCCTCCCCATGTGCTACTGCTGCCAAGCTTGGCATCGTAGTTCCTCCATCACACAAGAGTAACTGAAACCCTCAAACCCAGCAGTGCCCCACCCCTGACACAGGGGCAATGCCATGGAATGTTGGCTGTGAGGTGTGTTGGTAGCAAGGCACATCCACCAGCTGCCTGCACTCCCAAGGATTTCAGTGCAGCCCCTCAGAGCAGGGCACTGCACTCAGCAGAGGCGGGCAGGAATAGCCACTGGAGAGAAACAAAGCCACGGGGCACACAGAGGGTCCCAGGGCACCCAGCTGCCTCTGTGCAAGCAGGGCAGACAGCAGGAGGATCTCAGCAGAGCCACTGCAGGAGAAGGAAATGTGCTGCAAGCAGAAGGAAGTGCCCAAGCCCTCTTGACAGAGACAGATGAGAAACCGCAGAGTCAGTTCATGGCACAACAGTCTGAGGATCCTCTGCAAAAGCAAACTGTAAGAGCTGAGAGCAAGTAAGAGAATGAACTGGACAGCAGAACACTGCTCCAGTGGGTAAAGTGTCAGACAAGAGCTGAGAAACAAGGAAGCAGCAACCAGCTGGACTTAGAAGGGGAGACCACTTGCAAAGGAGAAAGAGCAATAGATCCAGTCTGTGCATTTAAAACAAAGCAAGCCAGGAAGACGGCAGGTGCATTAATGAACACAGAAAAATGTCCTGCTGCTGGACAAATGTGCTATCAGTGGTAACCAACAGGACCTATTTCTTTCTTTATCTGTATTATTTAGAACTTGAGTAAGAAGATTAGAGTGTTAAGGGTAAAACTAATAATTAACTCTTGTGTCTCTCCATATAAGGTGTGCTTCCATTCTGCCCATGAATAAGGCTTGGAGCCTGTTGTCTTCCAGACTCATCACTCTCTATGCAGGCATCTCCTCAGCTACCACAGCATCACTTCTAAGCACAAGACCTACAAGGCCAGCCCTCCAACAGAGCCAGCAGATCATTGTTCAGGCCAGTCCTTCTGTTTAATCTAACAGACACAGCACTCCTCTCCCTGTCCTTACATCTCTGTTCAGGAACTGACAGACCGTATTTCTCCCAGAGCCCTCCCCAGATAAAGCTGTGCCTGTGTTTCCAGAGCCCATCACTCAGTGCAGTGTCTGGAACGACTTCTGTAAAACCCATCAGCACCACGTGGCACGTCTCTGACGCATTTCAGGGATGCTTTGCAGAAACGGCTTTCCAGTAAGTCTGATGTTACCTTTTGCCACAGCAAGACAGCCTGCAGCTTTCTAAACAAAGGAAGACAGTTCCTTTTACATTAAAAAAAAATTGCATCAAGACCTTCTTTGGGGAGCAGGATTTTGCAAAGTTATTCTAAACTTTTTCTTACTACATTCAATGCCATATATAGGCTTTGACAGTACCTGTTTTAGGTACTTAGCTACCTGTTTTAGAGACTTAGCCCAAGCCATGTTCTTCTGCTCTCATGGCACAAATGCTGGGTTGAGTATTTCTTGCAGCAATCAGTTCATTTCCTGGAACTATAGTTTAGATTAGGCTGAAACTGTTTGAAAATTCAGGTCAAGTGTCCAAACTGGGCATTAGAGCACAACTGCCCAGCCTTCCTGCAGACATCCTGAACCAAAGGCAAGGGACACCCCTTGCAACCTTTTTCAGGTGAGAAAGTGAAAAATCCATGAGCTGTCTTGGATGAGGAAAGCTGAAAGCCTGGGCAAGATTTACTTACAACTTCAACTTAAAAAGGCAACTCTGGAAAGATGGAAAAGAGTTTTGCTGCCAATGGTAAGTACCATCATGGCTTCCAGCTACAGTCTTCACTGTGATCTCTGATATAATTTGAACTATTTTAGCTCAGCCTGAGGAATCCGTTGGTTTTTTAAAGGCATAGCTGTCATGCTGCTCATGAAGATGTCCAACCACTTCTCTCCCACCTACCTAGGACCCTAATTTCTGGTCCTTTAGCTTTCCTCTCTCCCTACTTTCTATCTTGCATTTTGAACTTTCCCTCTGACAGCAACGTTTTCTGCACCAAAGTGATCACCCTTCTTTTGAGACCTGCAGCCCTTTTGAAAAACAGGTTAGCTAATGCATTCTGCTGCCCACTTCCCATAGTTGCCATTGACAACAGCCATGAGATTTTGCACATCCACTGGGTCACAGGTGGGTGACTTGTAGAGACCATGGAAAACCAAGGAACATCAGAGAGAATAACTCCATGTCAGAGAAGGGGAGGGCTGGCATAACTTTAGCTGCTGTCTTCAACACTTACTGTGGTTGAACTTACAGAGGCTGCAACCCAACAGCTCCAGCCACCAACTCCACCTGCTTTTATAAGACACAGTGCCTTTAAAAACCCAGGCTCAGCAGTGCACTGGGGAATTCCTCTGCAAGGTTTCAAAGGCTCTGGGCCCTGATGATATCCACAGAACAGGACAAAACACTCCCAGTCAGGTTGGACCCTTCTGACAATAAATTCAGCTGTCAGCTCACAGCAGCACAGTCCTGCTCCTAAGCCACTGCCCTATCAAGGAGTGTTTGGTGGTTTAGCCTCCGCAGAGCCAGAGAGCCTCTTGATAATGGATTTGCATGATCTGTCCCCATTTTGCTGACTGCAGCCACCAAAGCCCAGGAGGGTTGTATTCCCTGTTGTCATAAAGCAGTAAAAAAACAAGTCTCTTGGCTTCCCATTCAAAAACAGAGATAATTTGAAATTTAGCTAAATTTCTACTTCATAGAAATGAAATCCAGATGGAGGAAAAAGCAAGAATGGCCAGGGAATTTTTTTCTTGAAAGGCTGAGTTGCTAGAGAGACAGGACAAAACTCAGCAGTGAAAAAGATCATCACAACTGAGCTTTAAGAGCAGCCATCATTTCTTGGTGCAAAAATGAAATGTTTCACCTATGGCTTTGTGTATCTTTGCCAATCAGCAGATGTTTGGATTCTTTCCCCAGCACAGAGCACTTGAACTCTGCTGCACAGACACAACCCACCTTGCTGACACACGTGCACAGGGATGTAGGCACATGGTGGCACAGCCCACCAGCTCTTTGCACACAGCAGAGGCAAATTGAGGCTTTAATTTCTGCCAAGGATGAGCTAGCTGGGACAGCACTTTGCAGTGCAGCTGTGTTTCTTGCCAATGCATGGAGGATGTCCACTGATTAAGGCTTTTCCCTTCCTCAGGGAGGAGAAAGCCTGATCCAGCCCTTTTCCTGCACAGCCATCTTCTTCCTTGGCAGGCTGTGACGGGAACAAGGCCAGCACTCAGCTGTTTTCTTGTCCCTGACAACTCCCCAGAGGAGAAGGCAGAGGACCCAGGCCAGCAGCTGCATCTTTCCTTGTGTCACTTATCTCTGAGGAGAAGCAGCTCACAGCAGCAAGCTTTGCAAAGTAGATAATGCAAAAAACTGGTGCCTTGCAGTACATTGCACATAAGTCCCGCAGAGCCCTCTCCCAGCTGAGAATCCACAACCTTACTCAAAGCTGGTCCAAAGCAGTGCCCAAAAAAAAGTCTTTGGCTTCCTAGAGTGCCAAGTCCTTACTCTAAGGCTTCTATCCATTAACAGTGCATCCAGATCCTAAGGAAAGGAGCATCTCTCTTCTGCCACAGCTATGTCCAGCATCCTTCTCATTCCCTCTTTATGCTGAGGCTGATGTGCTACAGGAGGCTCACCAAGGACTACTCAACCAGCTTCCCAGCTCCTGGGCCACTTCCTTCTCTGATATGCTTTCCCTCACAAAATTTCTAGCTCAGATAAGGACTACTGCAAAAGGTTTTCAACTAAGCTCTGTCTCAAAGGGAAGTCACTGCCAACACACTGTGGAGAAAGCTTCCTGTCCCATTTAAAACCTGTAAAAATGCAGCCCAAAGACCACAGAAAAGGCAAAATACTCATACAGTATTTCTGTTTTCAACAAAGCTATTCCTGGCTTAATGAGATAAGCAGAAAACCAAGTGACCTGTTTTACCACGTGGTAGGACCAAAGTCTCAACTCAAATGCAGTCACATCTCACCCAGAGTATCAGGCAGAAACAGAAACACGGCTCTCAAAGATAGGCAGAAGTTTGAAAATAGAGGCTGCCAACTCATCCTTCACTTGGATGTTCTCCCTTCTGGTACCAAGTACTGTATCTCTGTAAGGCTGCACAAAGAAGGGTTCAGTTTTCAGACGTGGTTTACATGTCTTTGTGTCACAGCAATCACAATTCCACAGGCTGAAAATACACTAGCTTTCAAATGCATTTTGGCATGGCCAGGAAAAAAAACCAGTTCTGTTGCTGTTCAAAAGGGCCATCCCTTATCTCCAGAGATCGCAGATAAGATGTTTGAGTGTCAGTACCTTTCAAATAGCAGCCTAAGGGGAAGGCTGGATTTGCCTTGAATGAGGCTGTGCTATCTGTTTGGCTGCTCCCCTTACCAGGATAATCTGAGCGCAATTGTCACCTCTCTCCTACCCCTAGTTTTCATGCCTGAGGCATAAAGAGAGAGGTAAAAGTGCACAAACCTGGGAAGAAAACACACCATACATAAACTCTGGTAGAAACCTTTGGCTCCATCTCCATGTTTGCCACCAGAATGGCAAAAAGCAAAAGCACTTAGCCAAGCTACCCAGTTCATTACAACCATATTTATATCATAACAGGCCTAAACACCCTGTCAGGTAACAATACCAAGGTTAAAACCAATACACTCCTTTCACAGATTTATATCAGATAGTGTTTATTTCTGTTGCATGGAGCACTAACCTTTCAAAGTTATTTTTACACCCACTCCTCCCTGCTGACCACTTTCCTCACTCCAATGAATAATGTTTCCAGGAGCTTTAACAGATTCTGGAGATGAAATCAGACCACCAGAACCTATTCAGACCCAAGGAGCTCTAGGAATCCCAACAAGTTCCAGAAAACATTCTATAAAGGTCTGATACTAGGACTTCCTACATCTCCTCTGCTTTCTGATCCAGCAGATCAAACATCTGGCTCCCAGAGATTCAGCAGCTCAAACATTTGGCTCCCTAAAACATGCACTGAGGAACATACAAGTCTGGGAAACATTTAACTCTCACTAGAGACAGAGGTGATGTAAAAGGCAGGACTGTCTCCAAAATGAGGGCACATAGCAAGGAGAAGGGAAATATGCTTAAACCTGCCATATTCTAACAAACCCTACAATCTGTAGCATCAATTACAAGTCAGTGTCACTCAGAGCAATCTCAAGGTTGTTCTAAAGTGCTGAGGATGGGGAAGAGGAACATGGGGAGCTTAAAATCCCCTTCAGCCAGGGCTCAGTATCAAGCTGTTGACCATCAACACAAGATGTTTGCACCAAGACATTTGCTGCTCTGCTGAAACCAGAAGCTGCTCGCAGAAATTCTCCCATGCATATCTCCCACAAGCAAAAAGGAAACTGTCAGGTGAAAAAATCCCATTTCCTGTTCCCCCACACTGCCAGGCATTGTGAAAAGGTGCCATACCTGTATGTGACATGCACCGCAGTCCCAGGTTCATCTCTCTCCCAAATCAAAGCCACTCTGTTCGGAGACTTTTCAACATGCTGATCCAAGCAGTTTACTGTAAAAAAAACCCCACAGGTTTAAACAAAGCCTGATCATATGAAAGGTGCTTTGTAAACTTAGCTTGGCTGAGAGCAACAGCAAGCAAGTGGAAGATGAAACATCAGGTTTTAGTTTGCTAGGCACATGTATAACAGAGGAACTGAGAGCATTTGCAGCTCTAGTAAAGCTATACAACAAATTCTGCACTTAACTGGCACAGCTGCCTTAGAGATGGATACTCATGAGAAGCCATGGCCAATTCAGCTCAGCTTAGCTCCACTGGCTAAGCTTAAGCCAGCCCAAATCTTTCCCCTGCTCCCAGCAGCACAAAGACAAGACACCCTTTTGATGTTTTTGCTCCCCAGAGCAGCATTTCACTACAGAACTTGGACAGTCCTCCCCAGCTGGCATATTTAGCACTGCACCATTTGGATTTTCTAATTAAAGCTCATGTGAAACATTTTTATTCCAGGGTATAACAAAGAACTGAATCTCAGCTAACTGAAAATATCTAAAACTGTAGGATCTACAGCAAACCCAAAGTTCAGACATCTACAAATTACCAGACTCCTGGGAAAGACTGTCTCAGGCTGTGTACTCCACCTCCTAAAATTTAAAGGTATAAAATTACCTTTTAAAGGTGCACATCTCCCCCTCAACAACTTAAAGTAGAGGACTTAGGGAGAGCAACCAACCTGAAGAAATTTATAGAATCCACAAAAGAAACCTGCCTGCATGTCCCATAGCAACCTGCCTGATAGTTAGAGAGCATCCTCGTAAAGTATTAATTCCAAGCCTATATGACACTTACTTATTGCATTGTAATCTTTCAATTACTTTATTTCAATAGGCAACTAGTCAGGGACACTGCTGTATAACTCAAGAGAAAACCTTTTTTAAAATTGCTGGATTTCAGACCGTATTTCCTGGAAATATTAATACTGATGGGAAAGGATTTCATTTTTCCAGATAAATTAAGTGCAACAAAAGCTGTGTGCTGTAGTAGTTTTGGCTGTTCTGTGATTACACCATCTCACCACCACACAGTGTGGGAATGAGCCCCTGAAGGTGCACAGAGAAAGAAATCCCTCACAATTTAACACACCTCATTACAAGACCAAGTGTTAGTCTCGAAAATTTGAAAAAGTGTTCTTCAGCTGTTTAAAGTCTTTTACTTTTAATGTAAAACCCTGCAGCAGTACTATAAAAATAAAGGAGACAAAGCCATTTCTTAAGCCATCCTAATGTGATACAAGAGGACAAAAGCTCTAATGGGGAAGGCTTTAAGCAGTTACGCACTGCTTTCCTCTACCTGTGTCCATTGCTGTGGCTCGGTCCACAACAAGTAGCAACTCCCACCTCCAAGCTCCTGGCAGCTACACCCTCACATAATGTGCCATGCTACCTCGAATCACATGAAGTTGCTCAAGCAACTTTTCTTACTCGTGAGCAGCCACACTGGCCTTCAGAGGGCATTTCTGCTGCAGAAAGCCCCGGCTGAGCCAAGGGGGAGCTTTAGCTCAGTAAGAACGGGCAGGTGAACTAGAGCCAAATGCTATTATTTCCTTCCTGATCTTAGGCTTACAAGAGCCTTTTGCTCATTTTACAAAATAGAATTTAGTGACCTTCCCCTTACTACTACACCCTAATGGTTTCTCCATACATTTTCTTGCTTCCTTGACAATGCTCAGAAACAATTCATCTCAGTATGACATGCTCCTGAGAACATGTCCTGGTGGGAAATGCAGTAGTTTGCCAGGTTATTCTCCTGAGCAAGAGTTACACTGCAATAAATCCAAAAGCATTGAAGCTCACAGGTCCCCAAAATCCTGCTGCAAGGGGCCTCAAGCAAAAAGCATCAGATGACTCAGTTGCTCATGGTTTAGCTGTGCTGGGAGACGTGCACACAGGATGTTCTGGATCAGGGACCTGAACTGTTGCCATGTTTCTGCAGCCAGTGTTGAATCAAGAGGTGAAAGGAGAAAACCAGAGCCTCATAACAGAAAAACAGCCACTTGGCTGTGGCCAAGCACTGCCTTCACCATGCTTGAAAAGAAAACCAGCAACAGCAAACCCGTTTAATTCTGTCCATTTCAAAGGCCTATGACTTCCTTTTACATATGCAAAGAAAACTAAGTGGCATTTAGTGTCTGCTGAAGAACCAGACCCAAGGCTGAGCAAGATCTGGATGTCAAAGACCTGACATGGGATCCAGAAGAAGGTGTTGATCCCACTCTACAGAGAAAATAGATCCCTAAAGTCTGTGCTCAGACAAGATCTTCCTTTCAACAGGAAATAATGAAAACAAAACCCTGGCCAAAATCCTCTGATTGCTGGGTGCTGGACGCAGGGCTGTATATACATGTCCATAAGCTTGGGATCCACTGCTGGGCATCATTCCTTGGGAGGAGACACTCCTTATGTTCTCTGGAAGACCTGGGGAGGGTTTCCACTTTTGCTGTCAAAAAAAAAAGTGGCCAGAGATATTACAGTTACTGCACTTCTGAACTGGTGCCTTCTCCAGGAATGGGAAATGAAGGACAGAAATATTCATCCCTGTTAAAAGACATCACCCCTGAGTGGTACCGTGGATGGGGCTGGAGCTCGCTCCCACTGGATGAAGCACAACTGCAGCAACTCAAGAGCCTTTAAGGCAGATATGGCCGGACAAAACTCAAAAGCAGTCAGGGCAGCCACGGCAAATTTTACTCTTGCTTCATGTTGAGTGGTGAAGTTGGAGGAAAAGAACAAGATCTTCGTTTAAAAGAAAAAAACTCCCTTCTGCCGTGAAAGCCTGGGACCGTTCCCCACCTGTGGAGCATCCTGAGCCACCCCGGGACCGGGCAGCACCCGCGCCCACCGCCGGCAGAGCCCAAGCTTGGCCACCCCAGCCGATCTCCGCAGGTCGAAAGGCGGCCGCCCGCGAGGCAGCGCCCGGGCAAGAGGCTTAGCCAGGGTTATCCCGGCATTTCGCAATTCCCGGCTTGTTTTCTCCCAGCGCCGCCCAACCGAAATCCTCGCTTTCTCCCCCAAAGTCGGGCGCTGGCGAAAACTCTGCCCCGCGGGACGCCTCCCGCGCATCGCGGAGGCAGCAGCGGGCGGTGCCGCCGGGGCGCGGGGGGTGCGCGGCCGGGACGCCTTACCCGAGACGTTGAGGCGGCCGCCGAGGAACCAGCGGGCGGAACCAGCGGGCGCGCCGGGCTGGCAGGCCGTGTGGAAGGGACTGTCCCAGAGCAGCCACCCCCGCGCCACGTCCGCCCAGAACCCGGAGGGGTCGCGGGCCGCCCGCTCCCGCCAGGCCCGGTACCCGCCGGGCGGCAGCGCCCCGGGGGCCCCCGCCTGGCTGCAGCAGCACCGGGCCGCCACCGGCAGCCGGCCCGGGGGGCGCGGGCGGCTGAGGGCGCGCAGAGCCCGCGCTCGGGCGGTCGCCAGCGCCATGGGGACACAGCGCTGCGCCCCTGTCCCCGCGGCGCCCGCCCGGACCGGGAGAGCGAGAGGGGCCGAGCGAGCGAGCGAGAGACCGCCTGCGGGGAGGGGCCGCCCCGGCGGGGCGGCTCCGGGAGCGCCGCACCCCGCACGCCCCGCACACCCCCGGGAACATCCCGCGCCCAGGGACTCCCCGCATACGGGAGCACCCCGCACCTTCAGGCACCCCGCACCCAGGGACATCCCGCCCCTCCCGGGAGAAACCGCGAGAGATACGCCTGCACCTGGAGAGATAGACCCAGCACTTCCCTCTGTGGGGATATCACCTGCACGGACGTGCAGGCAAGGGTGCACCCCTGTTCACACCCTCGCCACCGCAGCACGGGTGCCCAGGTACAGCCAGGCATTTAAACATAAAAAGCAACTCTCGACACACACGCACCCTGTCCTACCTCCAGCCGGTGTCCATCACCACTCACCCGGACACTGAGCGCAAAATGAACATGGCCAGTGGCACGGTCCTCATGCACAGACAGTCCTTGTGCTTGTGGGCAGGTGGCAAACACATTTTGTCTTCGTACACCACCATAAACACGAATGTCATGACCCTGTCTCCTCTGCTCAAAATGGGGTGTCTCTAAGTGGGGTACACATCCACGTGTTGCTTGGCAGCCCTGCGAGCACCATCATTAATTACCCCAGCATGGAAGTCCTGGCTTTAGTATCACAACACTTCTTCCTCCATATTAATCTAGGGACCAGATTTCACCCCAGCTTCATGGTGCAACCCTCAACAGTGAGTAGCGAGGTTTTACAGCAGGTAGCAGAGCTTATTCATTGTGCATAGCAGGGACATGCTCTTTCCTGACATAAATAAACTAATTCTGTTAGACAGCTTGGTCCAGCCTCCCAGCACAGAGTTTGAAAGCTCAGAGGGGCATGGTCTGGGCATCCTTAAGAAGCGCCAAACTACCCGAGCACCAAATCTACTCACTCCCAGGGTTTGGGTAGGCAAAGCACATTTCATGTTCAGAATTAAAAACTTGAAATAACTCTATATGCTATGAAACTTCTTCTGGCTGTGGTAGAGACAAAGAGTGTTTTTCTGTTCTAAAAATATCACCAGGCACTTTTTTGTGTGTGATTCTTGTGTGATTTTCTGACACGGCTGAACTTTTCTACTGTGTTTTATAGGTAACAAACAAGAATAAATACACTTTTAATTTCCTTGTAAAGCTGGCATTAGCACATGGCTGCTGTAGTTCGATATTGCTTCCTTGTGTTTTGACTGTTTCTTTTTGCTTTGCCCAAGCCCTAAATTCCAAGCAGCAGCAGGTGTGCCACCTGGTGCCAGACAGGGGCACGGAGTGCACTTCAGCTTTCACTTGGTTTGCCCAAGGATTGCTCAAAAGTTTTTTATCAAAGATGAATTATATGCAAATCCCACCCCTTTCAGGATTTCTGAGGAATGCTTTTCACAAAACAAACAAATGAGTTCTCAAAAAAATAAAACAAGAATTTAAATTATTTGGCCTTAAAGCTTACCTGCTTCATTTGTGGACCTTGAGATCTGGGAATGATGCCCTTCTCTGGTTTTCTTCCACCAAGACTCATTTTCCTTTTCTACCAGCAAGTTCTGTTTTGCTCATGACTCACCAAAACATCCCCCGCTCTCAAGTTTTGGCTGCCTTTTTCCTCAGAGATAACCATGGTCAGCAGCAACACAACCCAAATCCAGTCTGGAGGCCACCTGATCACCCCATTCAGATGGGTTGCTGGGCAGAACAAGCACAATCCCAAATACCCTTTCTTGCCTCCAGAAGAGCTGAGGAGAGGGGGAAAGAGTCCCTGAGATTTTGCAATGCCTACTTGTTCTAGCTCTGACTTTCTGAACAAGTAAGTGAAGGCTGGCATCAGGCTGTTGACTTTTTGAGAACCAAGGGCTGTTATAGCAATTCTCGTTCTTAAGTATTTTGAGTGTGCCAGGAAAGGCTGGTGCTGGATAGAAGACAGGTCACAGAATTGCTTCCTGCATTCACTGCATCTCTCTCCATTCTTAGGGCTCTCTGGCATTATGGAGTCCCAGCTCTGGAGAAATCTGGTGACTGTGATCTGAAAATGCCACCTCTGTGTGGCAGCTTCCAAAGGCTTGTGGCTGCCAGGGCAGAAGAAGTCATTCCCTGATGCAGCCAAGTCCCCTGGCACAGTCTCCCAGACCAGCCAGGCGATCTCACTGCCCTGCAGGAGATTTTAGTAGGTAATAGGCACAGCTGCTGAATAGCTGCAGATCTTGGCCTGAATTAAGGGTCTTCTGTGCTGGTATCATGGCAGGCACTGATGAGCAATGCCAGTAGTGGGTTGAGTAGGGGCTAAGTTTGGCTGCAGATGTCTGCTGACAGAGCTATAGCAAAAAAAAAAAAAAAAATTAAAAAATCAAAACCAGAACCAAACCCCACCAACTCTACATCTTTCTACTCTTATTCTTAACTGCTACCAGCAGTTACTTATTGGCCTCATCTTTGATTCCTGTCAATATAGAAAAGACTTACCCAATGAGGTGTTATGTTTCTCAATTGCTCATCCCCCTGTTTGTCCCTTAATGATCTAAAAGAAGAATAGTAAGGTTGTGAAGTCCAGGACAGTCTCTTGGTTATCACTGTTCTGCTCCTGTCCTTTCCAATGGTCTTCTCACATGGTGTGCACACAGTTGATATCTGACTCCACAAAGAAAGCCAGGGCCAGGCAGAAACACCACCACAGACCTAAGTACATGCTGGTCTGTGTAAGAAATCCTCCCAAGTCACAATTAACCCAGATTTTAATAAAATCTTTTGATCATTTTCAGCTACATTTGTGCCTGCAGATTAAATTGGACATGTTCCCAGGTGGCTGTTTGTCTTGGGGTGATTTTATGATAATTCTGTATTTCCCTATATCTGCTTTATGCCCAGAAATGGGTCCCATAGCTTTAAGCTGGGTCCAGGAGAGGGGGGAGAGAAGCCAGGCGAATTCTTCAGTGCGGTTTGTGTTCAAGGACTCACACAGACTCCCCTGCATTCTCACCGCTGCAGAGCCGAGGGAGCACCTTCCTGCTTTTAGCCAGCCTCTTAGCTGAGGCAAGAAATTTTCCCAGGACTGCATACTGAAATCCTCTGGAACTTCTTCTTCTGGAACTGTTCGCCCCATCTGCGATCAGAGAATCAGATCATTGGACCCCGTGGATCAGCAGGGAGGCTGCAGGGACGTCGCATCCCAGCCTCAGACCTCGTTAGGGGCTGAGCCAGCTACAGACAGAACTCTAAAACCACCAGCTTTCTCCACATCGAGGAGGTTTATTATCTAACATTACTCATTTTTTGTCTTTGCCCTGCCAGCACTCTGCTTGTTAAATAAACAGGTTTTTTCACTTTCATCCAGGAAATTCCTTTAGTATTGGTGGGGGAGGGAGTGCTGAAACCTGCCTTCTTACAAGGAGATGTTCATTACAGGACGTTTCCTCCTAAACTTGTCTCAAACCAAGACACTGTTCCAGCAGGTTTCTAAGCCCATTCAGCTCCATTGGCAGAAAAGCAGGCTTAGAGGGAAGTTCAGACCAAGGATGAAATAAAGCTAAAATGCAGTTCTTCAGGTGCCACTTTGACAGATCAGCATAGACCTTGTGTCCAAAGCAATGGGAACTGCAGCAGGTTTGAAGGAGCTGAGTACCTGAGCTAATCTGGGACGTGAATCTTTGTCAGATCTGATCACATCTGGTCGCACCTGAAACAAAGGTCAAAATTGTGTGAAAAATATAGATTTGCTGCACTTCCACTTATGAATGTATAATAAAAAAATAAATTCCCAGTGAGTGACAAGGGAGAAAAGCGATACTTAAAAATATCCAGAAAACTAGACTGCTTTTATACAGGCCAGGCCATCAGCTGTCCCATTCTGAGGAGTTTTCTGCTCAAGGCTGTATTTCAAACCAAGGGGATTCAGTGCTGCTGCTGATACTGATCAACACAGAACTTCCTTCCCCATTTGGCTGCTCTCCTGCATCAGCATCCCACACTGGGTCTGCTATGTGCTTTGTTCCAGAAAGTCCTTGCTGATGAATCTCCACATCACACTGACTTCCTCTTGGGCAGCATTTGGGGCTGCCCAATCTGAGGGTGGACTGAAGGCTGCAGCATTAAACCCTTTATCCCTTCCAGACTGGTACTGTTGCTCAATCCAATTCTGCTGCTGGGTCTGTGCTTGGTGCTCCACCTGCACTGTGAAAGAGAGATCTGAAGGATACTGAGAAGTAAGATGACCTCTTGGGGAATAACAGCTCCCTCACCTCAGTTTGGTTTGCCCACTTCCTTTGCCTCTCAGACTCAGCACCATGAACCAGTGCTTGGGAATACCCCAAGTGATGGGGTCTTGACTGGCAGCACGGAGAGCCCACACGGCAACTGCCAGTCATCTCTCTATCACATACCTGGAATGACAGGAACCTCAGCATGGGGTGCAACTACCAGTGTCTTACAGCCTAGGACCTCCAGGATGAGCTGCTACAGGGCTGGAGATTCCCTGGAGTCTCTGTGGAAAGCTTCCACTGAGCAAGTCCTCAATGCAGGGGGCTCCAGCCAGTGGAGGAACATTGTGGGGGCCTGTTCACCCTGATCTGAGTAGCTGGGGGTGGCCATGGTTGTGGTGGGCACAAGCGTGTCTGCAGGTTTGTTAATCTTCATAACATCTCCTGTGTTACCACTCTGGCCCCAAGGGACTGCTTTGGGGGTGGGGAAAAGTCTTGGCTAGGAGATATGTCCCACAAGGGATTGGGGAGCACTGCAGCCCTGTGGAAGCTGGTGTCACATCCCACTCATGAGACATATGGCAACCTCCGTCTATAGATCAACACCAGGTTGGGCCACTCTTATGGGCACAGGGAGAAGGCACCAGTGTGTTGCAGGGAGGGTCTGGCAGCAGTGTCCCTTGCAGTGTGTTTTGTGAAGGTGTATAAGGCACAGAACAGCACCCATGCAGGGTTTGGGACAGAGGTGTGAGGACCAGCTGGAATATGGGCGATTTGCAGCGAAAAGGGGGCAAGAAGGCACAGCCATGAGCATTGCACAGCACATCTGTAGGAGCCACGTTTATCTGTGCTTCAAGTACAATGTGATTGGCAGCAAGCTGGAGCAGGGAGTAAGAATGGCACCTCTCTGGAGCAGGGGCATAGCTGTGCCCCTCAGGGTAGGGGAACAGGGAAAGTGCCCAGGAACAGGCACACTGCTCAGCTGCATGCAGGGACAGGCTCACTTGTCTGAGCCATTTCTGGGTGCTGCTGATGAGCTGCTGGGCTTGTTCCCAGCCCTGGCAGGGCAAGATCTGGCCCTGTATGGATGGGGAATGATTCTGATCCTGATGGTGCAGTGTCCAGGCCAGTGCTGGTGGTGCTGGTCCTGGTCCCAGTGTAGTGTCCTGCCCAGACTCTGCTGATGCTGCCACTTGCAGTGCAGCAGAGTGCACCAGTCCCTTGTTGGCCCTGGCCCCAGAGGACCGGAGTAAAAAGCTGCAGGCCAGCACTGCTGGGGCTGACTCCACTGCCAGCTCAGGGCAGTGCTAGGCCCATAGTGGTGATGCTGCCAGTCCCTGTGCAATGCAATGCCCAGCCTCAGGCAGATGTGCTGGCTCTGGCCTTGGTCCCAACAATGCAGTCACCTGGCCCTGTGCAGACTGTGCCAGCGCTGGCCCCAGTCCCAGGGCAGTGCAGTGCCCAGGGCCATGCTGCTGATGCCAGAGCTGATGCCACCAGCGCAGAGACGAGCACCAATCCCCGTCCTGGCAGGGCCCGTGATCGCGTTGGCAGTGCCGATGCCGGTCCCGTTCCCGGTCCCAGGGCGGGGCAGTGCCGTGCCGGTCCTGTTCCCCGTCCCACGCCGAGTCCCAGCACCCGGAGTCGCGGCGCGTTGCGGTGCCCAGCCGCATGTGCCGCCAGTCGGTGCCCGGTGCCGGTGGAGGAGGGGCGGGCCCGGGGCGGGCCCGGCCGGGCGGGGACGGCCCGCGGGTGATGTCAGGCTGATGCTGTCGGTGCGGCGCGCGGTGCATTGTGGGCGAATCCCGCCGCCCGCCGCGGCTCCGAGGGGGAGGATGCGCTCGGGGCCGGCCCGTCCCACAGCCGCAGCCGCAGCGCGCCGGGCCGGCGGCACCGCGCCCGAGGAGCCGCACTGAAGGGCGTGGGGCATGCGCTGCCTGCGCCGGCCGCAGCGGGAAGCGCCGGCGGCGGCGGGGCCAGGTGAGCCGGGCCGGGCCGGGCCAGGCCGGGCCGCGGCGGGCACGGGCGGGGAAGGGAGGAAGGGAGGGACCGTCCCGCCGGCGGCCTGCGAGATGCGGGAGCGGGGACCGCACCGGGCCGTGCCGCGCCGGGGCTGCGCGCGGGGCACTGCGGGAGATGTAGTTTACCGCCCCACCCGGCGTCTCCAGCCGAAGGGAGAGAGTCCCGCGCGCGGGACTCGGGTTCCCAGCGTGCCCGCGGGGGTGGGCGGGCCAGCGGCGGAGTGACGGCCCGGTGCCACCAATGAGAAGGTTGGCCGGGTGGGGCGAACCAACTGCCGAGAGGGGCGGCGGGGAGTGGGGGGGCGGCGTGCCGGCAGCTGCAGTGCAGGGGCGGACGCGGCCACCTCCCCGGCGGGGGGAGGCGGGACGGCCCGAGGTGAGGGCAGGGCAGGGCGGGGGCCCGGGCGGCGGCCGCCCCTCAGCGCCGCTCCTGCCCGGGCCGGGGGTCGCGGCGATGCCCGGGGGTGCCGCCGCGGGATGGGCGGGCCGTGGCCTCGCTGCGCTCTGCACGGCAGGGGCGGGGGCGCCCTGAGCCCTGGGAGGCTCCGCCGGAGGGATTGGCCCCGTCGGGTGGTACCGGGGGCCGCCGCCGCTGGTCCCGGTGCCGGGCAGGGACCGAGGTGCGAAGGCTCCCGCGGCCTTGTGCCGGGCCGGGCTCCAGGGAAACCCACGGAGGGTGTCGGCCACCTCAGTGGGGCCAGGTGCCGCCCGGGGCTGGGCACGGCATCCTGCCCGGGGCCACCGGCTGCCTGTCCAGCCGCATGTGGAAAGCCAGCCCGCTCCATAGAGGTCTCTGGGGAGGGAGCGCTTCTATCGCGTTACATTGGGATAACTCCGTGGTGCTCGGGTTTGAGGCAGGAGGCTGAGAGTTCCTCCTCTTTGGCGGGGTGGAAATGGTGCTCCTGTGCGTGTGGCCATGTCTCCTGAAGCTTTGGGGCTCAGAGTCTCCTGCCGTGGTGTCGGTACTGCTCGTGGCGCCCAAGTTGACATCACTGGATGCGTCCATAGTCATTGTGCTTTCCCTGCATTCTGGGAGAGGAGGTATCCGGTGACCAGGGTCTGACCCACTGAGGACTCTCGAGATGAACACCATGACCTTGACGTGCATCTGGGATTTAACAGGGAACCAGAATGCTGTACGAAGCACTAGAATGACCTGGTCACTCTGACAGCTACTTGCATGACAAGTTCAAGACCCACAGTGGGTATTGGGGCTGGGGACTTCAATACCTGTTGGTATCATGTTTCTGAGCAGTTCAAACCAAATCTACTTTGAATTTTCTTAGGCTTGCAAGGTAGTTTGATTGATAGGAGAGGTTTGCTAATTCTGCCATTTCATACGGATTTTTTGTAGCGTCACTAAAAATGTTGCCTTTTAGCAACAAACTTCTCAGTGAGTCACAACAGAGATTTTCAGCCTGAGGACTTTCTGTGATTGAAATCTAGCCTCGTGTTGTGTTGTGCCACAGGATGTGCTAATGCTCCCTCAGCAGCAGTGTTTGTAGGTGCTGTGCCTGTACAGATGCTCCGAGTAAAGAGCGTCAGTTCAGTCTCAAGAGTGTCAGTGTGTCACCACATTTCAGTGTGCTGCCTTCTTCTGAGAGTATAAAGAGGGCCAGAATAGGAACGATGTCTTAATGTTTCGGCTTTTTTTCCTTTGTGTGCCAGTGATCATCCAGCTCATAAGGAGCATCCTCGTGGTGATATAGGTGGAACCAGAAACTTTTGAGATGCTGTGCTCATGAATGGTGTACGTGGTATCCACTGCTGTTACTGCTGTGTGCTTTTGTGTGCTTTGTGGTAATCTCATTCCTTCAGGAGCAGGCTAAGTTCCTCTTCTTGGGTGAAATAAAGCACTGGAATCTCTTGTAGGACACTTTTATCAGGGTCAGTCTTGGGGACACCTGCCTAACTTTTTCTTTCTTGGAATAGTCTTCAAGGAAAAAGCCAGATCCCTGTCAATGCTGTTGGTCCTCCGTAAGGGAGTGGCTCCAGTGCTAGGAAATCTATTCCATCATCCCCCAGGGTTGGTGGTAATGCAGTGGTGCTTGTGGCCCGTGTGTGGATTTCCTTCCCTCTCTGTTCCCAGTGTTTGTTGGTGAAGGCAGGTGTATTTCCATGCTGCATCAGGCAGCCTGGAACTCTCCTCCAAGGGAAGTGGGTGACACTTGTTTTTCAAAGCAGGAATGATCAGACAGATCCAGGAAGAGCCAAATCCCACTTTCTTCTATATCTTTACTGTGGGAATCCCTTCATGCTATTTCTTGCTTTCTCTTATGGAAAGATTGACACATCAGAGCTTATCAGATAGCTCACTCCTATCATGTGGGTCTTGTGTGCTCACCTCTTCAATTGTGTCCTTTCAGTTTTTTGCCTTAGTCATAATGTGCAGGGTCCAGAAAAATGCTTTGGGAGCGGCTCCTCATCTTGGGAAGTTCCTAGGTTAGATTTGTTTGCCAGAGCTCCATAGTGACCTTCCAGTAACATTGATTCACTTTGAAAACAGAGCAGAGGACAGAAAATAGGTCCTTGTAGAGGAATAGGTGTTTATAAAATCCTCAAGAGCTTTGTAAACTTCCTTAATTTTTAAGGACGTGTTGGCTTTGTTGGTATCTTCTACTTTGAATGTTGCAAGGCGCAGCCCAATATTTGCTGGTGTGATTGTGGAAGCATTTGCTAAAAACCTGTTTTAGCTCTGCTAGTTTACTGAGCAAGATACAGAGTGGACACAATCAGTGCTTCCCTCCCCTTCCTCCAGTAAAAATAACCAAAAAGTGTGTATTCCTCTGAAACGTCATGAAATCCCCTTAAATGTCACTGTGGGCCACCATCCCATTGGAATAAATGTTAAGATTACTTTGAGAGGGAGGAATAAGGAAGACCAGCTATGAGACCTCCCTCCCTAGTCCAGAGGAAGAGTGGGAGAATCTGCTGGGTATTTATTGAAGCTTTAGGAATGAGACTTGAGAAGTGGGGGAGATGATGTGACTTTTACGTGGTGCATCTGAAAACGGAGACTCCCTTGCATGTGAGAGTTTCCCCAGCTATGAACTGGACAGTGGCAATCCTTGTTGGTCCGGCCAGTCCATGGTCTTCTCCACAACAGTGCCTAGCACCTGCATATCACATTGTTGAGAGCCACAACAGTTCTCCCCAAAAATATGGAAAATAAGCTAGCAGTAGCAATGTGGCTTGGACATTATTGTATCAAGTGGTTTTTCATGTGAACTGTTCTGGTTTTCTGGAGACTGGTGGGCACATCAACATATTAGGCTCGACGGGCAAAATAGAAAACTGCCACAGTAGGTTTTTTTCATGGGATTCACGGTCCCTTGGCCCCTTTTGGTCTTACCCACTTCCACAGAGTTTTCTGTTGGGCCTTCTCCACTACTCAAGAGTTGCACACATGGGAGAGGCTTTTTTTTGTAGTTGAGAAGGAAGATGTTGACAGCATGATGGACTGTAGAGCTGATCAAATAAGATGTGTTTGGAAACCCTTTCCTTTTGGTGTCAAGCTGTGTCATCTTTAATTTGGTGAGCAGTATGAAAGGAACAAACTGGATCCTGCACTGGCCCCAGCTGGATAGGTGCAGTGGAGAGCAGAGAATGCCTGTGGGCACAGATCTCCTCTTGGAAGAAATGAGGCATCCCAGCCTTCTGAAAGAGAGCTGGTGTCAGCTGTGGCAGATGGAAGTGGATTCCTCTCTGTCTGTGCAGTAGGAGATGTTGTGAGGCCACTGTCAGCCCAGGAGCTGCCTGGGTCCAAAGCTTTGGTGTCCTCCCAGTCATGGGAAAAGACAAAGAGATGAGGAGACATTGATGTCTGGTGAAAAGGTTTAGATTATAGGATCATAAACTCGACTGCTCAGGCCAAACCCCCGGATCACTCCAGTCATTTCTCTACCAGTGACCAAGAGCTGATGCTCAAGGAAAGGCTAAGAAGACAGGCACACTGTGCTTGCCCTGGTTACACCCCTTACCACCGTGGTGGTGCAGGATGCAGCTTTTCAGCCTTTTTATTTGTTGGCCTGAATAATTTTCTATGTACACAAGGTGTGACCTGTGTGCTAAGAGCACTCTGTTGTGAAACCTAGCTCTGCATTCCTATGTGTTTTCCTCTCTTGTAGCCAGTTATTAGTTTTAGAGGAACTTTAGTTTTATCCTGGAACATCTTAATTTCTAAGGCCTTTGGCCTGATACCGCACATATCTGTGTGTTTGTTGAGTCTTCCTAAAAGCACCTAGCCTTTCCTAATAGATCTATAAATCAGGGCTTCTCCCTTCTGCCTGCCACTGAGTTTAATTTTTAATCTTCAGTTTTCTAAACATGTCTGTTTAGAAAGTCTTGTGGAAGACTGATTTTCTAGATCCTCTGCAGAGCTCTTCAAAATAAACAGCAGCCAAAAATCCTTGGCATCTTCTTTCTGATCTTCCTTTCAAACAGTCTTTCAATTTCTTGTCAGTCCATCATTTAGCAGACTGGCTGGCTTGCCGCTGGTCAGATATGGGTAGAAAATACCTAGATTTTATCTGTAAGAATTTACTTAATCTCTTTTACATCATCGGGAAAAAATATCATCACTTGGATTCATTTGTACTGTTTTCTTCTTTTGCACACATCTTCTATTCTAAAAACCTTCTGTTGGCACAGTAAGTCAGAAATAAAACAAAGTAGAAGTTGCACTGGCCAAAGAATTTTTTGTTCTTTTGGTTTTTTTTAAAGGTGATACATTTCTGTTCAACAAAGTGGAATTATTTGTAAGTTATATTTAAAATTTCAGCTTGGTAATGCTGATCTGCATGAGGAAACTGAAGTTCCCCATTGCCTCCTGTTTCCTAAAGGCACAGGCCATCTGTTCTCACATGGCACATCACTGTTGCTGCTTTAATCTGGTCTTACGGGGTAGCTTTACTATTACATTTTTTCCATTTAGCCTTGATACAAAATTACTTCTTTATCTCCTATGAGTCTGTCTGTTTATTTTGTAGTATGTAGTACTCTTTCTCTCCTGGAGTGACCTGGCATTTTTCTGTGTACCTTTTCCATGGAGCACTGGAGAACGTGCCTGGGTAGCTCCGTGTTCACCCTTGAATCCATGCGTCCTCATTCCCTACCTTACCTCTGAAACCTGTTGCATCTCTTTGGTTTTCTGGGTTTCATTTAAATACCTTATAATCCTGAAACTGCTCTTTCTCTGCGTGTGTGTGTGTGTGTGTGGTGTTTTTTTCTAAAATTCAGCCCATTTTTCCCTGAAGCTGTGGTTCTTTGTGAGAATCTGCCTCCCAGCACCTGCTCTGCCACTCCTGCCCCTGGCTGGTCCATAGCTTCTCGACATGCAGTTCAAATTCTTGATACCTGTTCTGCTCACTGAAACAAGGGTATGGGTATGGTGTAGCTGTCTGATACTTTCACCTTCTCAGAGGCATCAGCACAGTGCTCCTCTTGATTGGATGCTCTAGTAAATTGTCTGGCTTGTTTCCCTCATTTTATGGAAGCTGCTTGTTGTTTGCTTCCTGTACCACCTCAGCCAGAGAACAGAAGTCACCTTTGTGGTGACATTGTATTAGGAGACTTAGACTTTGTGGTCTAATTATGGCTTGAATTATTTAAACAGAATCTAGCTGCATTAGACTTCTAAAATTTACTAGTCTCAGAGTTGTGCTAGTAATTTAATCAAAACTAACTGGTTTCTTTTAAGTTTTGTTTTCCTTGGGAAAAAAAAAAGGTGACCTCAGGCAGAGTTACTCCAGTGTTCTTAAGCAGAAGGGACTGAATCCTTTGATCTCACAGAAGGCCAAGAGCTTCCTGCTGTGGAGACAAACACACAGCACAGCTTGACTGAGGCTGAAAAGGATCTGAGGTACTGCTCCTCCATTGTGCTGCCACTTGCATTTGACTGAGCCTACAATGAACCAATTCAGGAAGCTCTAAGCCAAGGAAATGCCCTTGTTTATTAGGAAGAGGAATAGTTTTTATGCTAGTACAGCTCACCACTTGAACCTATGGTGGCTGACTAGCCCATGGTGGAATCTTACATACACCAGTTCAAAGCTGGGAGGAGAAAGGGGAACTGCTTGTTTTCATTTGAGGCAGATTTTTCAATTGGCTAATTAGGAACCTGGAGCTGTGGATCCAGCATTGGGGTTTGTAGGATTTATGGAGTAATGTAGGTAATAGTGTAACAGTGCTCCCATTAAAGTCTCACCTTTCATTCATTAGCACCTAAGCACCTAAAATATGATTTTGGGGTGGGTGTTGGCTTTTTTTGTTGTTGTTGGGGTTTGTTTTGTTATGTTGTTGTTGGGGGTTTTTTGTTGGGGTCTTTTGGTTTTTTTTGTTTTTTTTTTTTTTTTGTGTGTTTTTGCTTTTAGTAAAATTAACAGTAGCCTTTTTAGAGGTGCTCAGCCTTGGTCTGAAAAGAAAATCCACCATCTTTCTTCTTTCAGATCCTGTCCTTAAGGAAAATACCAGTGAAAAACTAATTTGTAGTTGTCAGGCTTCAGCTTCTAGCAGAAGATGAGCTGGAAAGGCAGAACCCTTCAGTTTCTTAAATTTTCATGATAGGGAGGGGAGGTACTTCTCCACAACATTTCCTTGCTTTTTGGGATTTCTGTGGGCTAAGTTCCGTGCATTTTAGAGAGTTTAGTTTTCAAGTGGAAGGCACCTTCCAGCCTTTTTTTTCTGATCCAGGATTTTTAGTAGGCATGAGGCATGGATTACTGGACTCTACTGTCTCTCACCAGTAGGCAAGGGCAGAATTGCTTCCCTTTTTTTTGTGCTTCTCTCTGCAGCAATGCTCTGCTCTGTATGCATGACCTCTGTGGCTTATTCATAGATGTCTGAGCATGAGTTTGGTTGTATTCAGAAGCATTTTGTGGAAGATGCACTTTTTCTTTCTGCTGTTCCCCATTTCTATGAAGAAATAAGGAGTGGTTGCTTCTCAAGCAGAGACAAGGCTTATGGGGCTTTGTCCATTGAGCCAACAGGACAAAAGAGAAAATGTAAAAGGTGAAAATGCAAAGGGCAGGTAGTCAAGTAGTTTGTCACTCTTGTGACAGTTATGTGAGGGAAATGTCAGGAGCCATTTGGTTCCCAGTGCTCAGAGCTATCTGGTTGCATAGGTCCTGCAGCCTCTTTTCAAGTCTGGTGGCAGTTCAGAAGCTGGCATTTCTGGTGTGCTTGTTGCTTCTTTTGCAAAACAGATTTTCTTTAACCTTGCTGCCTGTGTTTCTGATTGGGATGAGATTATATACGTTTTTCCCCTTCCAAACATCCCAGGCTGGACTTGAACCAGTAATTGTTCTGTCTGTGGAGTATTTATTATTAGAAGCATTCACCAGGAGCCAGCTTACTCTGGCAAGCTGAGCACAGAATGCACAATTACTCATTGCAGGTTGAGATAGGTTTGAAAAATTGCTGTGAGCATTGACCAAGTAATGTACAAAATTTACTTTTCCAGTACGTTACTACAGCTATGAATAGAAAGTTATTTTTACATTAAAATATGGCATAAGGTTCATGATACTTTTTTATAGAAACAAGTTCTGACCATATGTGTTCTGTAAGAGGAAATTCTCAGAATCCAGTTACTTGGCATAGCACTGGAGAATTAAGGATCAAAGTATAAATGTGGTTTATGACAATGAATCTGTCCAGAAGAACACATTTTAGAGTTTTGTTGGGGGTTTTATTGGTGTGTTTTTTGTTTGTTTGCATTGGGGATTTTGTTGGTTTTTAGGGTTTTTTTCCCTGACACAACAAGCTGGTGTAAAATCCAATTGCAGAATGAGAAGGCACATGCCTCAGTCATAGAGCTGCTTAACTCCACAGATAGGAAAACTCCTGGATGGGAAGCAATTATTGGCATGTTCTGGGAGAGTGCAGGCAGGTACTGACAGTTGTGGAATAGATGGCATCCTTGACACATGTGGAAATGGCTTTTATAGAGGCAGTCCAGACCAGCTTGTTAAGCTCTCCATAATCTTGGCAACACCCTAGTTCCTTGGAAACTGACTCACACAGCAGTGCAGAAAGAAATTAAACAGACCATGCTTGCATGTACAAGAATTATTGTATATTTTTGTGTGTTTTTCTAGGATGTTCTTGCATAGACTAAATATCACCACGGGAAGCAGTGCACAGACTGTGAGGGTGCAATATCCCAGACACTCCTTTGTTGGAGGCTCTTCCTCAGAAGCACCAGCTTGAGCTGTTACGGCGTTGCTGCACCAACAATTTTCAGAAGAAAATGAGTTGACATCTGTGTGGACTCTTGGTGTGCTTTTGGGTTGGGTCATGCAGCAAGAGTCTTATGGAAAGAATGGGGATTTTTCATATCAGCAAGGAAGAGAGTGTGTAGTGGAGAGGAAATACGCAATTTGCTCGAATCAGTACAGTTACCTGCAGAAATTGCTGGGATGCATTCCCAGCCCACACCAGAGGCACTACAGCAATCTGTAGGAATTACCCTCCCCAGAGCAGCTGTAAAGGCTGTGGCCAGGCAGCCTCTGGGACATGGCGCTGTTGTGGCAGTGACCAGAGGCAAAGGACAAATTTGATAGACCCCAGGACTGTGTAAGAAGGACTGCTCAACAGAAGAAGAGAGACAGTGGGAAAAGTGGGAAGCAACCCAAAATGGTGATGGAATAGGGACAATTGAGGTAAAACCGATTCTGCCAAAGAAATATTTAATCCCTCTGCCTGGATGGTTTAGTGATAAAGCCCAAGGGGGAACAGAGGCAATAGCTAACAAAGCACAAAGGGTACGGATGGCTCCAGGAATTTATGTAGCAACATAAAAAGAATCACAAACTCTCTTTGGAAGGTGTTTAGCTATACCAGGAACTTAAATCCCAGTGAAGACCAGTTTACTGGATGGATGTGAACACTTGACCCAGTATGTTTTCTATATGTACAAAGAGTTCAAAGAGCAGAGTAAGTGTGCTCAGTGGTATCCATCCACTCCACCTGAAATGCAGGTATATTATATACAGCCTGGAGGGGAAGTGTTTAGTTAAGGCATTCTTTAGGAAATCCAAATTACAACCTGTGTGGGGCGGTCCCTGTACTGTTTTATTGTGTTCCTAGTTTGCTGCTAAAGATTTTGGTAAGGAAAATTGAAGATGCCATTCTCACATCAAACAAGTAGTGATGATCAACCAGTTGATAAATGACTGGCTTCTGAGAATCCTTCATGATTTTGTGTTGGGAATCATTTAAGTATTTGTGCATGGGAATGTATAACCTTGGACTCTACCCTATGGCTATCTTGTTAAGTTTTAATTCTGTTAAGTTTGTTATCTGTAATAATGTTGTAGAAGGACAGGGGTTCAACACCTCAAAATTGTTTTGTTTTTCCTTTTACTACGTTAGCAGGTATACTTAATTAAGAGAAAGGAAGAGTTGTTGAGGAACACACCTGGTGCGGGTAGCTGGGTGTGCAGCTGCAGTGGGAGCTGCAGGAAATGCCCTGGAAGGCAGGAAGTGTCTGGAGGCCCAGGCACGGGGCCATGAACTGGTGCCACCCCTTTGCCAATCAAAGGCCATGGGGACATGTAGGGCTGGCTGGCTGGTTCATCCAGAGACTCTGTAGAACTCAAATAAAACAGGATAAGACCCCAGACCAAATATCCCCATTTTCCAAGAGGCACGTGCAAGGGGCATGAAGAGCACGAGAGGAACACAGCCTGTAAGGGCACAAAAGTCCAGTGGTGCCAGTGTGACTCCCAGAGTGGTTCCTGAATGGTCAGACAGGAAATTTTCCTTGGTCAGCTGTCTGTAAACTAAAAAGGGATGAGATAGAAGATTAGAGAATGAAACTGTAGATTTGCAGGCAGCAGAGGAAGGATGAATCTGCTCCCCTGAGCATGCACCAGCTAGAGGGAAGAGTTCCTTACATAAATGGGAAAATGGTTACAGAAGGGCTGTAGGGGGATGATTTAAGTGACTAACAGTTGGCATGATTTGTCATGTTTTTGTCAGTCTCAGGAAACCTATTCTGTGTAATAACAAATAGAATCTCTGTTGTGATCAGCATTGGGCTTGAAGACTGCAAAAATGTTGTCCCATTTAGTGTCATTTAGTCTGATATGACATCAGTGCAGCAAGTGGCAGTTGCCCCACTTAGGCTAATTTTTATTATGAAAGTGCTTGGTAATACAAAGTCTGCATGGCAAATCTATAAATACATGAATTTTCCTAGCAAAATATCCTGTCTTCCAGAATTTGAATCATATTATGAAATCTCTCATCAAGAACTTACTGTTAGGTTCATAAACTCTAAATAACTTTTTGACAAGTTTATTTAATACTTGGTAATTATGGTGACTGCATCTATCAAAAATTTCTGAATGAGTAAGATGAACACAGCTTTCTCTGGAATGGAGGTTTAAAATGATTGATCTCAGGCTGTGGGCCTTTTAATAACCTGATATAATAGGTTATAACAAGACCGTTGAGCAACAGATGTTATCAGCTTGCTGTGTGCCTGAGTTGTTTTTTCAAGATAAAATCCTGTTCTCCAAGAATAAGGACTCAAGGAAGGTCCTGTTGACCACTCTGAAAACTGACTTGGAATGGCTGCATTTGGTGGAAGATGAGTAACAGGCTCTGCACAAAAGCAGAGAGAAGGGAGAGGACATTCCTGATGGGACATTTTGCATTACCTGAGGATTTGGTCACACTCTGGTCCAGCATCAGGTGATGACAACATAGCCCTGTGTGTCAGGTGTAGGCTGAGTCTGATATCATAAGTACAACCTCTGTTTAGTACTTGCTTTTATTCAGATATATTTGTTTTGGCTGCCAGCAGACTATTCAAGCTTTTCAGTAGTGATTTATATTGATATTGCAGGTACATATACTTAAGCTGCAGTTAAATGTTCATTGTAGGCAAACCATAATGTTTGCCTGTTAAATTAGTAGAGGTTGAGCTGGTTATGATATCAGAGGGATTTCCTGGTGTTGGATTTAATGTTCTGCTTGTTTCAAATTTGGAGCAACTCTGTCAAGGAGATTGGTGGAAGATAATAGATTTTCCTTTCAAATTCTCCTGCTCCCCATTGTTTTACTTTACTGCTGAGATGTGTTTGGGGAGGATTAGGATCACATAAACCCCTGGCAGCGTAGGCGTGCTTATCTGGTGTGCGTTCCTAATGATTTGTTGTCATAATTACCTGTGCTGATTCTCCCTGCAGATAGGTGGGTATGGCACAGAAATTACTGGTATGTCTGACTGCTCTGTAATGTGTGTGAATGCAGTCTCTGGCAGTGTGGTATTGTTTGTTTGGGGGTTTTGTTTGATTTCCTCAAGTCCTGTGCTGTTACTTTCACTGTGCAGGCAGTGCAGGCTGTGCAACTGGGTAGCTGTAATAATGCTGTCAAGGTGCATCTGTTATCATGTTTAATATGTATGTTCTGCTCAGTGCAGCCTCGTGTTAGGAGAGAATCTGGACCTTGATTGATTGCAGTCTGCCTTGATTGCAGGTTTTTGTGTTTGTTTTTCCCAGTCACTCCTTAATGGTCATAAACCATTCAAAGATGAAAAACAGTCCCAGCATCTTGCAACCTCACCTTTAGATGTTTCGATTTTTACAGAAGTGAAATGCTATGAACAGCAAGTCCAGAGTTTCTAAGACTGATGCCCTTCCATGCCTATGAGAAGAATATGTCACAGAGGAGACTTTAGGCTGCAGCTGACAGGAGTTGAGCCTACTCTCTAAGCAGGGTTTGCTGCAGCAGGGGCAGCCAGTGAAGGAAGACGAGTCTTCAAGGAACAATTCAGAACCCTACGAGCTCCTGCTGTCAGAGCTACCTTAACAGTGTATGGCTTGTTTTTCATTGCTGTTTCAAATTCAGCAGGGAGTATGGTGTATTCCAGGGCTGAGGGGCTCTTAGTCCAGTGCACTGCATTTTTTTTTAAATCAACTTCTTTCCTGTACTGTCATACGCATTCCTACCCTGATAGCAGAATGCTAGTGCATGGTACAACTTATATATACAAAGATTTAAGGGGTTTTTTGTTTGCTTCAATGTGAGTGATTTAATTTTTATGGTTGGTATTGTGTGTTGGAAGGAGATGATGTTGGAAAAACAGTGAGGGACACTGAGTCCATGCAGCTACTGCTGCCATTAACTGAGCCCTAGTGCTGCTGGGCACTGGCACTTGGAAACTCCACTCATTTTTGTTTTCTTACTTCTAAGCATTCTCAGTCCTACTTTTTATGTTCTCATCTTATTCCCCACCCCATCTGTTTCATTCATGTTCTTGTTGGGAACAGCTGAATTATGCTTAAATTCTTCTTACAGCTGTTTTTAAAATTGTTCCTCCCATGCAGGTATTGGACAGGGAGATTGATCTGATTTCTAGACTGCAATTCATTGGGTTACTTCTTTTGGTTTTGCAGATATCCAACTTTGTCTCACCCAAAAAAATGCTGTAGTTTACATCAATGTTCCATAACACTTCTGGGGTCTGCTTTTAAGGTGAATCATGCTCCTGAGGTGGTTCATGGTAGGGAATTTAGTCAAGTAAAGAGGGTCATGGGTTACAGCAGTCTAAATTGCTCTAATTTGTAGACTTCCAGAGGTAAGGATGTGTCCTGAAATAAAGTGGGATATTGCAATTCCTCCACAGTGAGATTAAGACACTTAAGATTATCCAGGATCCTTAGTAAGGTGGTGAGAGACAGAATTCCGTAGCTTTGTTCTGCTGTTTAATAACCACCCCATGTCTGATGGGTTTTGAGCTTGATGTTTGTGAGTGTGGCTGTACTTTGAGCACTCCAGCCATAGTATGCTGAAACTGAAGCAAGCCAACATAGGAAAGATCTCATCTATTCACTAGGAATTCCCACAGGGCATGCTTGGTATTTATAAGTTTAATTTTAAGAGTGCTATAATCCTGTAAAATGAAGAAATAATTTTTCCAATAAAGCTGTTTAAAATTTTGCTTGCATGAAAGAGAACCTTGTAAGATAGGTGATTGGGCTGTGTATATGAGACTTCTTCTATCAGTTCTTTATTTTTTGTTCTCTGACCTCCTTGAAGGGCTAAAGGAGACCTGTTTATTATATATACACTCCTTCTGCTGAAAGTACCTCACCAAAACACACTTTGGTCCATACTGAGTCATACCACAGGTCCATCTAGGCCAGTATCCCAACCTAAGCTGGCAAAGAATGGGTATCTAGGATAGAGAATAAAAGCTGGAAAAGCATATAAAATGACTCTTCAGACTGCTCATGCCACTTCCAGTGAACTGGTGAACATGGGGTGCTTTGAATTTCTTTTGTTATAGAGGCCAAAACTAAATTTATAAAACTATAAAGTTTATATGTTTGTGGAGTTTATATAGTTGGCTGAAGGAGATGGCAGTATGGAAGAGCTGATTTCACACTTCTTCATGCTGAGGTTGGCCAAGAGATGGAATTTGGTCCTACTGTTGTCACTGTTTATTTCTCAGCTGCTTTCTTTTGTGCTTCACTTGCTATTTCTAGGAAGGCAGTTTTAGAGTATCTTGGGCTTGCTCAACTCCCTTTCATGACTTAAGTGGAGACAGGGGTACAAGACTTTCTTGACATCCTGTCCATTTCCTACAGGAAAAGACAAACTGAAAGTTCTTGTTTTCACAGTCACTGTACTTTAAATTATGTCTCTTGATATTCAGTGGTTGACACATTTTAGAGGTAAGGAGAGTGGTACAGTGTTTGGGTTTAAGACACTTGGGTAACATTTAACATGCAGAAATGATGCTCACTGCTGTATATTGGGGAGGAGAAGTAGTGCCTTACCACTCTTCCACAGACCATCTCTTGCCTCTTCCCTTCTGTTAGCCAAGTCAGCTCTGGCATAGTGCTGGCTGCAGGTTTTCATGGTGGACAAACAATATTTACATGACATTTTATTAATTTAGAAGGGATTATAATAATGCATAAATTAAAAGCATAATTTAGATGTGCTGATGGTTTCTGCACAAAGTCAGCTTCATTCCTTCTTTTGCCGCTTGTGATGCTCCTGGGTTCTTAGGTTAACATGTTAGGTCTGGCTATGGATGTAGGTAATGCTTGGCCCTTAGGCCTGAGCATGTTTCTGCAGTATTTATACTGCCTCTGGAATAAAGTATGGATTTGTGCTGCTACTGTGATCGAAAACAGCTTGGAATTTGTTTTGGACTATAATTAAATTGGCATTTGCTTTGGCTGAATTACTCTGGCGATACCAGAGCATATCTGTAAACTTAGTTCTGTAATTCCATATTGCCAAATGGCTGCTATTTGTGGTACTGCCCAGGAGGATTTTATTCTATTTCAAAGCGAGATTCCTTTAAATAACAGACATGATATCTTTGTACATATGTATTGAAATTTTGATAAAGGGAAGTGGAATAGTGCACCAAGGAAAGCGATCATACCTTGCCTGGCTTTGAGCTTTCATGCTCCGTCTCTCCTCTAAAATTATTCCTTGGAATTAACTTTCCACCACGAGTCACCAGACTGAAATCTTACACTAAAGTGATGTGAAGAGACCTTCAAGAGTAAGCAGGGGATACTTATTTCTGTGTGTTTATGTTGGGTGGTTTTGTATTTTCGTAATGTTGGAAGTTTGGGACAGTCTATAGTTAACTAATTTTTCTTTAAATACCAGACAAAAAGCCAACTTTAAGGGAGATTTTTGCAGGCATTCTCTGTCCTGTGCCTCCTGCGGTGATGTGCAGGGAGGTTGTGTGCTCAGTACCCACTGATAGCTTAGGGATGGCCAGTTCAGGTGTTCTGGTAAGCATGAGGGAGCCTGGGAATGGCATTCCACTGCTCATTAGAAGAAGCAGCACAAATGTTGTGCTGCCAAACACAGCAGGTATTTTCTCTTCCCGATTTCTTACTTCAGTACCCGATGATTGAAAGCACAGCTACCCCATACAGATGCAGGACTCTTTCAGTGAGAATTCGGAACATTTTGCAGCACCTTTCTTCTGAATCTCTTTAATACCCAGTTTTTTCTTATTTCTCTTCTATCGTTTTGATTGTCCTTTAGCAGATGTTGGATTGAACATTTCTCAGCAGCCCTCTTGCTGAGTTAGTCTGCTGCTCTTTTTTTTCATGTAATTATCTTCTATATCTGGAGTGAAATCTTCTTTTGTGAAGATTTTTATAAGATCTCTTTGAGATCTTTTGTTCATGTTTTGTTTGATCATCCTTTGTCTTGAACTTTTGACATACTTCTGTCTGCTGCTTCCTTGTGCACACTACATGCTGGCCACTTCCTAGCCTTCCCTCTCAGCCCTTTTATTGCTAGGGAATGAGTTCTTTTCTCTACTTGAGCTCATAATTAACTGGTAACTTTTTTCCTTTTTTTGAACCTGAAGAAGTGTGATGGTTGAGTGACCAGCTCTACCCTTTTTAAAAAATTTGGAATTTATGTTGTTAATTAAGTCTGCAACCAGAGTGCTACAGTAACACTCAGTTTTAGAAAGGAAAATATTCATATTTTGAGGGAAGGAAAATAGGATTGCCAAGATCTGGCCTACTTCTAAAGCCAGTAGAATATCTAAAGAAGATCTTTTATTAGGCCTGTCTCATTCATTTTCTTCTAGGAAAGCCGAGTTAATGTGTTTCTGAAAGTACTTCTTGTAGAAGATTTATAACAAAAACCCCTTAAGATTAATATCAGCATAGGCTATCTGGAGCTCCATATAAAGGCAGGAAAAAGGAGCAAGATGAACACCACAAGCACAACTTATCTCTCTGTATTTTAATTTGATCATCTTTAGCACTGCGTGTAGGGTATGAGGATGACTAATTTATACCTGGCTGAAGCCTTTTCTAACCATCCCCATTTTCTCTGCTTGGCTGTTCATTACAGTGATGTGTCTGTAACCCTGGCCCTATATGGGCCTTCTACCCTATTCAGACTTTTTAGGCTTATTGAATGCAATACCTGGCAAACCTTTCTGATTTGTGTTGGATGTCATCCAGTGCAAGCCATAAAAACTGCCGAGGTAGCAGCTGCTCTGCTAAAGCAAGACTTCTTTGCCTGGTAACAATAAGAGCCCTTGCAACATTTTGGTGTTAGGTTCTCTTTGCCTTCTTGACTGTCAAGCCCAAGAGCAGTGGACTCCTGCATGGTGTAGCTGGTGATTGTCACCCTTCAGTTTGTGCTGCTGACTTGGAGCACGGTTGTGTCTGTCAGGTTATGCATGGAGTGAGCTCTGGTGTTCGCAAGGTGAGTTGGCCTTCTCTCCTAAGAGGGTGGTTCTGATTTAGTCATAAACAAAACCTGTGGAAATGCAGCATGTACTTATACTGCGACCTGTAATAATTTTGTCATTCATTCCCCCTGCCCCTTTTTTTTCCCCCAGATAAATGGCTCATTTAAACTGGGAGCTACTGAAATACTCTCTGGCTGGCAAATGCAGTGCCTAGCAGCAGTCATCAAGGACGAACCAAACATGAGTGGTGGAGGGGAACAGGTCGACATTCTCCCGACCAACTACGTGGTCAAAGATCGCTGGAAAGTGGTGAGTAGCTCTGGCTTTAATGGCCCAAAGAGACTCCCTCCTCCTCCTGCAGTAGTACAGCAACTTCCCTACTTAATCCTGGCCTCTGGCAAGCAACAGTGGAGTGGTATGATTTGATCTGTTAGCAAGATACTGCAGAAAGAAGGGTTTTAGACTGATATTTTCAGAAGACTAAACCTGCCAAGAATTTTTAGGTAGTATTGAAATGTTGCAGCACACTCAAATAATTTTTTTAGTAAGAAACTTAGATTTCAAATTACTGTGGCAAAGAATACTACAGACATGACTATAAATAAATTGCACTACAATAAAATAAGGTAAAACCAAATGTTTCAGGTTGGAATGTCAGCTACTTCAAGAGTCAGAAAGTCCATGATTAACCAGCTGGTTCAACTTCTGTGTAAATTTATTAGGATACTTAAAATGATATCATCATATGTTGAGTTTTAGTTCTTACCTCATCTGTTGTGCAAGCTGGACTGGCATTTGCATTTCAAATGCTGAAAAACATTTAAATCCCATGTGTGCCATTGCCTCAATTTTTAACTGGGATTATCAGCACTCTCTGAATCATTAAACTCACAGCAGAAGCCTCACTAGTCTGAACTATAAGTGATTTGCAGTAGTAGTGCTGAGTTGTTCTTTATGCTGACTGGCTGTGGTACAGTGGCCCTGTGAGTTTTGCAGTGGAATGTGGAGAGCAGAGGACTAAAGAAATTTGGGACTCTGAATTCACTTCAGTTCCAGGCTGTGGATAGGTTATTTTTCAATGGCCCGCTTCAGACAAAACATTATCCTTTCATTAGACTTGGCTTGTGCCTGTATCTCTGTATTGACCTAGGCAGTTCAGCTGAGCTCTGTTCTTGTTGCTCCCCATTGCCTGTCTCTCTTCACTTTGTTCCAGCTTTCTCCACAGCCTTCACTTTTCTGTCTGGCCTATTGCTGAACAGCCTATTTATATTTTAGCAATTCAAACTGTTCTTCATTCTCCTTGCTTCTTGAGAGCAGATGGAGAAGCTCAGTTTTCTCTGTGATTAGACACCAAAATGGAGACAACTCCTTTGCCCCTCCCAAAGCTTTCTGTCACGCTGAAGGAAAGCTTTGCTGTGCTCCTGCAGCTCTGGACTGGAGCACATATACCTGTTTTGGAGAGATGATCCATGGGCAGGTTAACTGACATATAGGACTTGAAATGTGCCCTGTGCTCACCAGTGTCTCAGAAAATAATGCTTGCAGCTTTTATCTGTCTCTCCTTGCACAAATGGAAATTCTCCCAGAGCCTAAAATTTGGTTAGATTGGTGCATGTTCTTTGCCAAGCTGAATTTCTATGCTCTCCTTGATGCCTTTGTTTCAGGTGCATGATTGCCAAATATTCATTCTTCCTTAACATGAGGAAGAACTCGTTTATATTGAGGATGGCTGAGCCCTGGAACAGGCTGCCCAGGGAGATAGTGGAGTCTCCCTCTCTGGAGACATTCCAGACCCACCTGGATGGGTTCCTGTGTCACCTGCTCTAGGTGACCCTGTCTTGGCAGAGGGGTTGGGCTAGGTGATCTCCAGAGGTCTCTTCCAACCCTAACAATTCTGTGATTCTGGGATTCTCTGTTCTCCTTTACCTTGGCTAACTTTGGCTTGTACCATTCCCTATTCATCAATCTTGAAGTTTCTCCTTCATTGACAGGAGTGCTAAAACTTCTGTAAATGATGGGAGTATTTTTGTAACAAAGTCTAAACAAGGTAACTTTGTTCTTGGCAACAGCAGAACTCTTAAAAGCACCAAAAACTCCAAATAAAGTCTCAAATATGCTCAGTGATGCTCTCAGGGGAACATTTTAAACCAATTTTGAAGTTCGTAGAGGCATTAAGTGTGGGATTCAATGCTTCATTGTTGCAGGAATCTGTGACTGGGGCCTGCTAGAAGCTCTACCTACTAACTCTGCCTTAGAAAAGATAGAAATATGCAGCTGCATTGTCAACAACAACTACCTCTAACTAGAGGAATAACCTTTTATGTTTCATAATGTCTCACAGTAGCCTTAAATACTCCAGTGAGGTCATTGCCCCACTTGAAGGCTCTGAGAAATGCCTTGCTAAAGGCTGTAAATAGCAATGAGAAATCTTTTTCGCAGCTCTGAGTAGAGCTGGGAATTTGACCATGTGCTAGCTGACTTGTGCACTGTGAGCCTTCATTGAACAGTCATTTCCCCCCCACTCCCCCCCCAAAAAAAGTGCAAAATGCAGACCCTGTCCTTTCAGGCAGGCCTTCTGTGCCTTCCCCTTGCTTTAAGTTGGTGTGGGACTAGTCAGAACCACGAGCTGTGAGGGGCTTGGAGTAATCTGGAAAAACTGAAAATACTTCTGGTGGCCTAAGGAAATAGCGTAGGATCAAGTGACAGAGGAGAAGGGGACTGTACCTTAAAGTGAGCATACAGCTGTAATGTCAGGAGTAGCATTTTTCCTCTTGTCACCGACCTTACTGAATCTAACCCAGAACATGCCTGCTGTATGGTCCAAGCTTTGCTGTGGGTGATGGATCCTGCTCAAGCAGGTGTGTGGCCTATTTATGGGATGCTGGGGTGCAACTGCCAGAAGGTCTTTTGTGTAATTTGTCCTCCCAGTGTCTCTGACTGTCTCTGGCTGGGCATCAGCTTGAACCTTGTAGCTCTTAGTGCTGGCATGCTTCCATTATTGAGCCGATTTCTAATTTTAGATTGTTGTAATGTATTCCTTGAATTCCTTTCCTCCTTTCCTCCTTTCCTCCTTTCTGCTGGCTGACAAAGCTTTGACAAATGGAGATGCTAGTTCTCTGCAGTTAGCCTGCTGGTAGTTCATTTTCCTGTCACTTGAAGTCAGTAAAGTTTGGCTGTCTGACAGCAGTAATATTTTTGTTCTTTGTGAAAAAAGACATGGACAGGGTGTGCTTATGGTTTTTATCAAAATTTGTAGATTTAGAAGTATTCTTTTTAGTCATCATTCTTTACTTGCAGATGTTTTTGATGCTTTGACTAGATGAAACTTAGAACTGGAACCTCATGACTTCTGCTGAGACCTCAGAGGGTCTTGATGCACATGTGCTCTGAAAGATGTGAACAGCTTTGTTCAGGGGAGGGAACAAAGTCAAACGTAACTTGTACTTGCTTTGAACTAGGTATGGATGTCAAAGCTGAATTGACATGTCTCTTTATTTCACATTAATGCCTTTTACTGGGGATTCACAACTGACACTTATTAGCAAGACAGAGCTGGCAGCTCCTGCACTGAGCTTTGAACACAAGTGATGACTCGAGTACATGTGTATGTTCTTTTGCTAGATGCAATCCATGTTTTGTTTTCTTTCAGGTTTCTGAGCTTCTTGATCTGAAGCTCTCCTGTTTATTTTGGAAACCTTGCTGGAAACTGCACAAAACTTCCATGGATTCTTTACCTTGTCTTGCTCACAAAGGCCATTTATGATTCCAAGAGGGAACATGGGATAAGGAAGGTTCTTTGTCAGACTTGGGGCCTGTTTTGGTCTCACTCTGAGTTGCTTTAAGTGGGCTTTGACAGGTCTTCAGATGATTCAGAATGTGGCTGGTTGAGTTCTTGATTGGCTTCTCAGTTCATGCCTGTTTTACCTGAGTTTGTTTCCTTTGAGATCAGATCCAGTCCTCCTAAGCAAGTTGAGTGGGCTCTGGAGAGTTTGGTGAACGTAGGTCAACTCTTCCTCAGCTGTTAAGTCAGATGAGGTCTACTGGCCATTTCTGGATCAAGTAGCCCATTGAGTTGGGCTGCAGGAGTTGCAGGCTTGGCTATACAAGTGCTCCTAGAAGACAGCCACAGTGTCACTGTTTGACCATGTGAAACCTTTGAAGCCTGTGGATGACAGCCTTGATCCTGGCTGAGTTCGCTAAAGGTTGTTGGCTTTTCATTTGGTCCTTTGCTCTGGATTTAGAGCACACATTCCTGTTCCTTGGTATTGCCACCAATCCTGACACTGAACCACTCCTGCCTTGGTCCTGGAATGTTATCCTGGGAAGGTCTAGTCTTTATATAATATCCTTGGAAGGCAGATTTTGTTTAGAGCAGTGGTGGCGTATATGCTTCTGGAATAAAAGATTAAATTTGTATTCAAGCCTATTTTTGACTGGGGCTGTGTGTTGCCTTGGTTTTTTGAACTGTGTCTGAAAGTACTGATTTTTGCTTAGTGAGAAGGCTGTGTGTTGCTGTTGTTGTTTTGGGGTTTTTTTTAGTAGGCTTTGAAAGATTGAGCTACAAGACTCTTTTTCAGGATAAATCCAAAATATTTCAGAATATTTAAAGGAGACTTGAAAGGGAGCCATCTGTGTTCTGTGTAACTACTGATTGTCTGTGTGCAAGTCCAGATACCTCCCTGTTTGATCAGATGAACTGTTCACTTGATTCCACAGCGTGGACACCCAGCTGAC
Organism: Coloeus monedula; assembly: GCF_965178545.1. Classification (NCBI taxonomy): domain Eukaryota; kingdom Metazoa; phylum Chordata; class Aves; order Passeriformes; family Corvidae; genus Coloeus; species Coloeus monedula. The sequence continues at coordinate 13,694,811 of NC_138782.1, read as the reverse complement.
ACAGAGGCTCGTGCAGCTGGGTGGAATGAATCCTGCTGGTGTTGTCAGTCTGTATCCCAATCTTAACAGTAAGTGGGCTGGTAGAAGGTAGGAAACAGGACCAGAAGAGAATATTCCCAGGGCAGTGAGGCTTAACATGGGCTAACGACTCATGATTACCACTTAGGTGATTCTAGTTAGATGTTTCATTCTCTTTCTTGAATTTGTGTTTGCAGTTTCATTACTGGTTTGGGGGTTTTTGGGTGGTATGTGCCCATCTCTCCTTTGTGTCCAACAGAAGGCTGTGCTGAGTTCACCTTAGAAAGTGAACTCCCACAGAGCACTCAGACAGTGAGGCAATGGATGTGTCATAAGCCCCTGAACTCAGCCAGGACCTTGACTTACAACAACTTGCTCTGGAACAAAGGAAAGGAAATGGCTGCTGATGGCCTCTGGATGTTGCCGAAAAATCAAGAAGTATGGCGGTGCTAGTGGTAATGTTGAATAGATGGTACCATCTGGTGTGCCGGGAAAAGTATGCCAGAGAATAATTTCCATAAGAGTGTGAGCAAGGGTGCAAGGAAGCAAAGGCAGCTTTGACAGCACTCCATTGGCTGGAATGTGTATATAAAGTCAGTTTTCTGATTCAGCAGAAGCTCCAATCTTGATCTTGTGTTATCTCCCATTTGTTTCTCTGTAGGCTTTTATGTGTCCTCCAGTTTGGCTGTTTTGCCAGGTGTGCAGTCCCAGTATTGTACTTTTTTTCCTGAACCTGCTTGTCTGATGCGCACATTCCTTTGCTTTTTCTGAGGTAGCAGTCCTAGCCTGTCCTTAGTTTTTCCGGACTCCTGATCATTTTTTTACTCCTAAAATGAACAACCAACTAATTCAGTGAGAGCCTCTAGAGCAAGGTGTTCTATACTGTGCATCATGCACAACTGGACCTTCCTACAGATCCTATCCTAGTCATATCACTGTGTTGTTCCATTTATATTGTAGTACCTTTGCATTTTGACAACTGTGTGGGACCATCAGAGCATTTGTTGGGGCAAATAAGTGGAAAAGGATCGTTGTGTGTGTCTGTGCTGGCTCAGCAATATTTCTCCCCAGATCTATTTCTTGAATTAATCTACACAGTGAGATGTTTGGGTAGCCTATATTTTTTTCTCCATCCCACCTATGCTGTGTTGTATTTTTTGCTGTTGACTTTTGCTTGTTATCTTACCCATTTTCTAACTGAGAGTTTTTTAATCTTCCTTAAAGTCCCTCCAGATCCCAGCTTACCTTTCTGCCTTCTGTAGCTTTTACTGTCCCTTTTCCTTTCTTATGAGTGTATCAGACAACAGATGATCTTGTGTGATGAATCCTGAGGTATTAGCTGATGTGTTGTTGCTATGCTGAATGCAGCACTGTTTTGAAAGAAAGATTTTTTAATAGCCAGCTCGCTAAGTGTGAATTTCCAACTGGAAGTAGGGCTGCACAGTAATAACTTATTAATAATCTGTGCTGACCTAGTTATTGGGCTGTTTACTATGTGATTATGCCTGTTTGGCCCTGTGGAAGGTCATGAGGAAAAATGACAAGAGGTTGCTCTGGACAACAACTTTCAAAGGGTTGTCAAGTAATAGCTTCAGAGACAAGGCTGGCTGTCAGGCTGTTAATATGGAAAAAACTGCCTTCTTCATGTGGACCTGTTTTTCTTGACCTGGGAGCCAGAAGAGCAAATTATGTGGGTCACCTTTGGGAGGAAAAAACCCTGCTCTTGGTAGGCAGGGCCCTTTGTTCAGCAAACTGAACAGATGCACAGGACTGGCCTTTGGTGGTACAGAAGACACTAAAATATCATCTAAACCTCATTAAACATTGTGTACAATCCATGTTTAACTATCTGTCTGACCAAAACTTCATTTCCTCTTTAAGTGTTACTGCTGTTGTTGGAAAGAAGCGGCACTCAGGACTTCCAGGGCAGTTGTTGAGAGGGAACAAAAAATGCTTAAGGGAAGCGCTGCAGCTTGGTTCAATGAACAAGTTCTAAGCAAATCAAGGGAGGCCATATCTATCTCTGCTGTAAACCTGAATTTCCTCCTGGGCAGCACAGTAGGCTTTAAATATATCTAAGAGAAACAAATATAAAATAATTGTCCTTGCATAGACATTTACACTTGCAACACATGAGGAGTCTGTATTATACATGATTATATATAACTATATGCACATATGCTGTCAAGTCTCAGCAGGAGGAGGATCAAGGAATCACCTTCCAGGAAAGGCACAGGATCCTGACTTGCCCCCTGAATGGGTGGCTCCTCTAGAGCAGGCAGGCGGACAATCTATCTCTAGAAGGTACATATCAAATATGATGAAATTTAGACATCTCTAGCTTTGAGTTTATGTCAACTGAAGTGGTGGAATCCTATTGTGAAACAGTCTTTAATTTTGCTTAGAGACACAAAAAGCATAATTTGGTTGAGTTTCAAACTAAAAAGAAGAAGAGACTGAGAGCAAATGAAGCTGTACTGGTGGCTTGTACACCAGTTTTGAGGTAATGCAATTCTTTGACATGTGACACTGAAGTAACTTTACCACCAGAGCAGGTAAAGCATCTTGTAAAAGATTCCAGTGGATGTTTTGTTCTGTTTTTAAAATCCTTTGAATGTGATGCAAACTTCATTTAACTTACTTCTTGAAAGGTTAGTTTCAACTACCATGGTTATGTTTTACTGCAGAGATGTATTTGTTAGGAGGGAATGACAGTTTGCACCTGCCATGGTCTGGACAGTGGTTCTGCTATCTCCTTGAAGGGTCTTTCCTTGAATTTTGGCAAGAACATCATGGAGTCAATAGGCATTATCATTTGCTTTTAAAAGTATCACCTGTCATTGCTTGGTAGGCTTGTTCTTTGTTGTAACAGCAAAGAATTTATACATAGCACAGTCAAGTGGGTAGCTGGACTTTTGCCAGGCTGTGCAATGAAGGATTCAGGCACAGCACAGATTGGGAGCTGAGTTTGTTCTCCCTACACAGTCGAGGAGCTGGCTTTTTGAGAGGCAGCTTGATATTTCCTCTTGTGTACGTTGTACCAAACCACTTTGTACTTTTCCAGCTGAAGAAGATTGGTGGAGGTGGCTTTGGGGAGATCTATGAGGCGATGGATTTGCTGACCCGTGAGAATGTGGCCTTGAAGGTAGAATCAGCTCAGCAGCCCAAGCAAGTTCTCAAGATGGAAGTGGCTGTCCTGAAAAAGCTGCAAGGTAAGGTAAAAAGCCCTTTGGAAGTGATTCAAGTCACTGTGCATGTTAACAATCAGAATCCAAAGTTGCAAGTGGTTTTTATAGTTTTCTCTTCAACTTCCATCTATATGTGATGTCATGTTAAGTCATCCAGCTGAGAAAGTTGTTATGTTCTGCAATTCAAGTGAGGTCCAGCAACAGGGACTGTTTTGTCTGCCAGGGTATAAGGACAGTGGGGAGACTTATACTGAACTATTGGTACACTGGTCTGTGCAATCTAGTGATACTGATTAGAAAATAAGGAATAGAGGAAGCAGCATCTGGCTAAGAAATGAGGTTGCCTCCCAGAGGACCTGGAGCACTGTAAGCATGACAGAGGCTCCAAGTAAAATGGTTGTCTAGTAGAGGAGTGCAAAAAGTGGATAATAGGAAGTATAGGGAAAGTGACTATTAGATAATTTTTCATGTACCTCACTGTCCTGAAGGCAAGGTGTGAAGTGATGTGCCTGTTCTTAATTAGTGTGCAAGGGAGGTGTCTTGCTGCAGCTGTTCCTGGCTGAAGGACGGGGGCTTCTACCAAACAGATTGCTGTGGAGGGATGTAAGCAAGGAATTTCCAAATCTGCCTTCGAGGAATTGAGAACTGCTGTTGGCTGAAGGGCATTGTGCATGGATTTCCTTGTTAAGGCAAAGCTAGCTATTGCCAGGTATAGTTTCTGTTTTGTAGTATAATACACATTTGAAGGGATGTTCCTTTCTGCAGGATTCCTTCTTGGGCTGAGGAAATGCCTTCTGCTGAAGCAGTGAGTAATATCTTTATCACTAGGGCTCATGCTTGAGAGATAGTGTTGTGGCCCTATGTTTGTGTCTATACCTTTGCCTTTGTACAAAATCTCCAGAGAGATGATTGTATTTGAGGGTGAGACTGTTGCAAGCCTTGTGAAATGAGCTACACGATGTTTGTGACAGATCGCCTCTAGGTAAAAGCCAGTGAATTATTTTTGAAGGTCAAATTGTTTTCCACATTTCTGCTCTCCCAAGAGGAGGACTGATAAGGCCTCTTTTGAATACTCTGGGTTGTAATAAATGCAGCTGAGCTCTGTAAAGGAGAAATCAGCCCAGGTCATTATAGGGACTCTTGTTGATCTGTGTAAGGCCTGGATACACAAACTCCGAGAGGACAGCAGAACAGGTGTCTGAGGTCTGAAAACACTGCAGTGAGGGCAAGCAAGGCTGTGAATGAGATTTTTTTGATTTTGTTGTCGCATTTGAAACTACTCTGAATTGAGTGAGGTTATGACTGTGTGGAATGACAGATTTTAGAGTACCAAAAGACAGTGCTGTCATGCTGGCCAGTGCTGTCATGCTGGCCAGTGCCAATAGGTGCTGCATCCAGGGCAGGGAGTGCTTGAAAAGCATGACCTGAAATCACCAAACCAGGACTAGCATCAGAAAACGTACAAGGTGTTGACTGATACATGTGTTTATTTCTGGAAGATTGTTGAGAATACCAAATGCTTGAAAAAACACCCACATTTGTGCATAGCATGATGCTGGTAACTGGGGAGAGGGACTGGTGGTGTGTGGAACTAGGAAAAGCCCCTTGGCAAAGCAGCTAGTAAATATTCAGGGAAGGGACAGAAAAGACAGAAGAATCAGAATTGGCTGTGCATCAGCTATCTTGCATGTAAGAATGACACATTACTTCAGCCATGTTTTTACAAATCAAGCTGTTCTGTGAGGAATTTAGCTTTTTTTGTTTGAAGGTTAATCCCCAAATGCTTTACTGAAATAAATGATAAAGTTAAATTAAGAAATTGGGTTGAGAGCATGGGGAATCGTGTATTGTGTATGTTTTCACTGTGAGTGTTGCAAAGAGGTGAGAAACATTTCAGAAAGGGAGATACTGTCTTTTTCCAGCAGTTGGAGGGTGGGGTAAGTTGGTGGTATTACCATAGGTGATACAGTCAGTTCATGGATTTCCAGATGAAAATCAAGGGAACAGTGTTGTCTAAAATTCCTCTGTACTTTTCTGGTAGAATTGAAAATTGCAGTCCCTCTTAAATAGTCCAGCTTCATTGTTTTCTATTTAGGTGTCACACCAGCCTCAAAGGACTAATGAGCTGCTGCTCTCTCCAGAGGTTGTGAACAGAGTCTTGCAAGCTGCTGGAGTTTGGCAGAGTTTGGGATAGAGAAGGTTGGCCATTGGCCCATACTGCAGACCTGGTTTGGGTACAGCCTGACCTTAGAGTGCAGTAGCTCCTGGTTGGTGTGGACTGCAGGCTGTTGCCAACAGTTCGGCTTTCTTGGACAGTTTGTGGGATAGCCACATAGGGAACATAGCTGCAGGTAGGTCCCTCACAATGTCCTTCCTGCACCAGCAATCCACACAGAACAGCTGGAGAAACAATCAGGTACTGACTCTTCTATAGAGTCTCTGTACTTTCTAATAAACACCACGTGTAGTTTTCTGCTGTGAGGGTGGTCACGTGCTGGAACAGGTTACCTAGAGAGATTATTGTATCTCTGTCCGTGGATGTACTGAAAACCCAGCTGGATGTGATCCTGGACAACATGCTCTAGCTGTCTCTGCTTGAACAGGGGCATGGACTAGATGGTCTCAAGAGGTCCCTTCCAATACAAGTGGTTCTGAGATACTTGAGCTTGGCTATGTGAGATCACTACCACTTCAGTATCTCTCCCCTGCTCTGTAGAGTCATTCTGTTCTGCTCATACTTGATTTGATTTTTCTAGCTGTATAGTGCCTTTTCTGTATCTGTTTAGTTATTAATATGTTTCCCAAAGGAAAGTTCTTTCTAACTTGCATCGTTACTTGGAGGGATCGTAAATCAGCTTCTGACCAAACTTCCAAATCTGTTAACTGTCTTGGGTCTGTGAAACACCAGCAATGGTGCCCTTTTATGCTTTGGGCAAAACACAATTGAGAAGTCAGCTTATGGAGTTTCTTGCTCAAGCAGGTGATGAGTTGGAGCTCTCCATTGTCCTGTTGTTGCATCTTTGCCCAAAAAGTTTTTAGCAACATTTTTGTCTTTTTCTCGCCTTCCGTGGACTGTGTTAGTCAAAATCAAAACCTTTTGGTCTCACAAAGTTGCTGTAGAATATTTCCTTGTTCAGGCTGAACTTGCAGGGCTCAAGACATTATGTCTGGTGCTACTCTTTCTGGCCAGTTCTAATCAGAGCATCACAAGATAGCTTTTTATTTTAATCCTTGTGAAGCACTATTTGGCTTACATTGTCTTGTTGCTCCTAGAGAAGCTAGTAGAGAATTACACTACTAGGGCTGAAAATCTTACCAATAACAAATTCAGAAACTGTTTCAGGGATAGTTTGGGCACATCTGCACAGTGAACTTGTGCATGAATACAGCTTCTCTGTCAGAATTCTATTTTAGTGCCAAGCCCTCATTTTATTACCTTAGTCACTACTGTAAAACTATCTTTAAGCAAGATGTGTGTGATTGTACCATTTGCACACAATTTTAACCTATTGGAATTTTCTACTTTGCAGGCAAGGATTTTGAAACCAAGTCTAAGCTGCACTGGCAAAACACTTCCTGCAGATTGTTTCCATCAGAGGAGGTTGCTGGTGTAGTTGTACTTGCCAGTGTTTTGCTGTGTAGACAAGCCTTTGGGTCATGTGCATTAAAAAGTAAATGGAAGTAAGATCTCTGTGGCTAAGTGAATCAGTAACTTGCATATCCAGAGAGCAAGAAAGGCTTTGGTTGGGTTTTCTGTGTCTCAGCCTCTTAAGCAATGTCTCCATTAGTGAGCAGTACAGTACCTGCAGATCAGTGGGTAGCAGCAGCTGTTCAGGCCTATACATCTCCAGCAGATATGGATTGGGGGTTTTACATTATAAACTTCATGGATTCAGGCCATTTTGCTTTGGATTAGTTTGCTTTGGGTTTTTTAATCTGCCCTCTTGTCCGAGGGTCCATTTGTTAGTTTTCACTCTGCTTTAGGATTTGGGGATTACTTGGTGTGCACCTGAAATAGAACTTCATGGTCTGTTTGCTCAGAAAACCTTACATGACCCAGAGCCACTCTTGGAACACTGACACGTGGTAGTTGTAATGATTTAAGGCAATATGGGGGCTTTCTTTAAAACCTCATTGCTTTTATAAACCAGGACTCTGAGGCTCCTGGTTTTTTTAATCAGGAGGAGAAAAAATAGGATGGCTTCCTATCATTGAACATATGGAAGGAAGAGTACTGTCATGTCTGGATGAGCAGATGTTTTTCCATCTCTTCAATGCTTTTCTAACCCTTTGAAATACCAACGGACAGCAACCTGCTTATTCTGTCTGTGATTTTTTCCCCAACCCTGAATTTGCTGTGGAGCAATATTCAGGTGGCAAAGGATCATTAGTACTGTCTGGACTCAGTTTCCTGTCTATGAGATCTTTGAGGTTAATCAAAATGCCACATCTCTGTGAGAACAGCTCTGGCATAGCTTTTGAGGTGCTTGGCTTGGGCTGTCTGTCAGTCTGCCTTTCTAACAGCAACCTTAATTGCAGAAACTGTAAACCAGTATCTGTGATGAAATTCAGTGGGCTGCTGCAGAAAGGGGTATAGAAACTATCTTAGGTGGCAAACCAGGAATGGTGTTCTCTCTTAACGCTCAGCGGGGCTGTGTGAGGCTCAGAAGCAGATGCTTTGAATTCAAAAGTATCCTTCCTGTCCTTACCCACTTCTTGGTAGGTGTCTCTGGGAGCACCCTGGGGTCTTGTGAGACCAGGGCACTGCGAAAGGATCTCTCACAAGGAGTGCACTTTGTATGCCTTCTGGTTCATAGGCTCTATAAAATATGGATATGGCCACAACATTGTCTCCTGTGATGGGATTCTCTTTGGAGCACCCTAGCAGATCGTAATTTTAAATGGCCAGATTATTCTGGTGCTGAGCACTGTTTTCTGTTCATCTGCAGTGGCAATGTTGCCCTGGTGTGAGGCTACAAGGCCCTAAGTATTTGCTTTTGATCTCACTCGGCTGCCAGGTATTCCTAAGCTCTCTTCAGTGTGGTGTTTTCTTTGTAAATGCCTTCTTCTCAGTGTAACCAGTTTCATTGTGTAGGACTCTGATTAATTTTATTCTGCAGTGCAGAGATCTTCTGCATATTGAGTAGTTGTGCAAGATGCAGCCTGGTCACAGGCAGTGTAGTTTCTTGAGTACCTGATTTTGTTACAGCAAATAGTAAAGCAAGTCTGTGCTGCTTGTTCCCTCTTTATTGCCAGGGGTTGGACAGATAAGAGTTTCCTAGCAAAATAATGGAAGGAAAGGGACCTTGTTTTTCTTACTCACCAGTCCTAGTTTTTGTTGTTACTGCATTTGTGAGGTTTTTGTGTTAAAGTGGTGCCTTAACTCTCTGTGATTCAGTTTCTGTTACTTTTGTGGACACAGTTTGTGTTTCTACAGTATTTTGCTAGGTTGATGTAAGCAAGCTATCTGCAAAGACTAGAAAGCAGAGTACATTACCCTTGGCAGGCTTTTAGGCCATCACAGGGTGGCAGATTCACAGACTTGCTGTAACTTGAGCCTCTCTATTCAGCACTGCATTCTTCCATGTGTAAGAGTGTTTGAATGAACTGGCATTTGGGACTCTTGTTTTCTGTGCTGTGGTGCTGTTCGGTGGGGGAAGGTCATGGGATGGCTGAAAAAGGATTTAAACCACACTTTTTTTAAGACTTACTGTGCTTTGACCTGTGTGGGATCTATTATCACTTATTCATCTTAAAGTTGTTAGTCTTGGGAAACAACTAGAGGAAATTATGCCCTGCAAGCTCAGTCAGTTTTATCTTTTACTGTTTGATTAGGGGACAGTGACAAGCCTTTGGGGTGTTGTGTCCAGTAGTTCATTGATTTATTACAGAAGCAGTAGCAAGCTTAACCCAGTTGGTTAAATCCTAGCTGATGACTATTGAGTAGTGTAGTTATTTAAGCCTTACTTCCAGCACAGAATTTGTTTTCTTTCATGTCCAAAATTCCTTTGTCCAGCTGAGTTGACAAGTCCCTGAAGTCAGCTGGTTTGTCTAGCCAGAGGTGAAACCTGGTACCTGCAGAGGAAAGAAGCCCATGTGAGCCAGCTCTGCCAAGCTAAAGGCAGCATTTCCAAGTACAGTTAGAAGATGATGAAAATAACTCTCATTTCATTTTCTAGTCCTGATGAATCCTCCATTTCTTTACAATATTTGTACAGAAGTGAATTCAATATCCCCACAATACAGAATCTGTGATAAGCTGATAAACCAGATACTGACAGGCAAATAAAGAAGAGGATAGCTCCAAAATGTACATTGTACTGTAGAGCATTGACAAACAACTGCAGCTTTCCAAACACCAGTGAGAGCAATTGTACAGCTACATGTGAACAGCTGGGCATATCATAGAGACTCCAGCAGTGCCAAGTGCTTGAGCAAGTTGTGTTGTGCTTAGTGACCTAAGCACTTGGGCTTTTCCAAGTCAGTGTGACACAAATCCAGAAGAAAATTTAGGCTGGCAGGGAGGACCTCTGGAGGTCTCTAGTACAGCCTCATGCTCCAAGCAGAAAAGAAATAGATCTGGTTGCTCTGGGCTTTTGTCAGTGAAATCTTGAATAACCTCCAGAGATGGAGATCCTACAGCCTCTCTGGGCCGCTGTTCCAGGGCTTCACCATCCTCGTGGGGGAAGAAGAAATCACACCTAATAGGAACTTCCCACGTTGCAGCTCATGCCCAGTGCCTCTCTGTGTACCTCTGTCATGGGTTAACCCCAGCTGGCACTAAGTACCACACAGCTGCTCACTCAGCACCCCTGCCCCTACGGAGTGGGGAGGAGTGAAAAAAATGTAAAACCCATGGGGTGAGATGAGAGCAGTTCATTAATTGAAATAAGAACAACAATAGTAGTAATGAAAAGGGAGATAACAAATGAAAGGGAGAAATAAAGCCCAAAAAGTGCAAGTGATGCACCACCCTCTGAGCAATGCCCACCACATTCCCAAGCAGCCATCCGTGGCTCCTGGCCAACCTGCCCCAGTTTTTATACCAGGCGTGATATTCCATGGTGTATCCCTTTGGCCCATTCAGGTCAGCTGTTCCAGCTGTGCCCCTGCAAGACCCCAGAGAACTCTCTGGGTTGTTCATGCACTTTTGAGTCAGACACATGGGAGAAACACAGACAAGATCTTCTCAAGAGGTCAAAACAACAAAATAGATTTTACTGGCAGCTTTAGAGATCAGAGGACTTTGGCAGAAGGTTTAGAGCAGCATTCAATCAACACAAAACACTTCTCAAAGCATTGACTTAGCCCACTCAACTTCACAAACTCTAAGCCAGTTTGATTTTAAGTTAACCAAAAAGAGGGAATTAGAAGAAGAAGGAGGACAGAAAAGAGATAGAAAAGGACCCATGGAGCTACCAACTCCTGGGTTCCAGTGATGTTCAGCTGATAGAAACTCCGAGAGGAGTTAGGGTCAAGACGTGTGCTTATCTCATGTTCAGCCTTAAATACCCCTTGGCCTTTCTGGGCCCTTCCCCCAGGTGGGACTTCTGGTCATTTGGCCACTCAGGAGCTTGGTTAGGGGCTCCAGGGGTGGGGTGTGGGGCATTTTCTCCAGTGTGACAATGACTGGCAGCTCTGCCAGGCTGGCATACTGGCTCTAGGGGTGCACTGCCAGGGCAAGACCCAACCTTCCCTTTCCCCACACACATGCACCCCAAAATGTCTTGAGACATCAATCTTTGCTGTCTCTCACAGCTCCCTCCTGGCTTCTTGTGCAGCTCCTCACTGGCAGAGCAGGGGAATACTGAAAACTGGACTTAGGGTGGGCATTACTAAGCAACAGCCAAAACATCCCTTTGTTACCAACATTATTCTCATCCTAAATACAATACACAGCACTGTACCAGCTATTAGGAGTAAAATGAACTCCAGCCGAGCTGAAACCTCTGAGAAACATCAGGCTCTGTCTTCTTGGCACTCTTGTGTTAGGTAGCTCTGACCAGCAGATAGTGTCCCTTCTATTGCCTTCCTAAAGGCTGAACAAACCCCATTGTCTGGCTCTTTTTGTTAGTGTTACATTCTCCTTTCCCTGCCACCATCCTGGTGGTCAGTGCTGAACTCGAGATGTTGTGTCAGTGTTGGTCTTGTGCAGGAGAAAATGCAACAATTGGTAAAGTAACAGTAATAAGAGTAACAATTGCTGTGAGATCTATGATAATTCATGCAATAGAAGTTACTTCAGTGTTTTGGGTGAACTGATAGGAATGAGACAGCTACTCTATGGAGATGAATCACAGAATTTTAGCATAAAATTTAAAAAATAAATTTTTTAACTTCTTTGTGAAGAAGAGTGGTTAATGGTTTTCTGGTGAAAACACAGGAAATATGGAATCTGTTACAAAACAACCAACTTCAAGTTGCAACAATAATCTCACATATTTCCTTCTTAGTGTAGATTTGATTCGTTTCATTGCTGCATTGAAAATACATTAGGAATGTTTAAGAACTTAAATGAGTAGAAGATTGGAATGAATATTGGTGTCCACCAGTTGGAAATTGATCCATATGAAAAAAATAGACTCAAAAAAGGATCATAATTTAGGTTCTTTTAGGGGCTGTGTAATGAAAGCTTTTCATGTAATGAAAGTTTTGAAGTATTCAAATGGGGACTTTAATCATATCTCTAGAAGGTGATGAATATCTCTCTAAGGGTGGAAGGGGTTTTTATACATGAGAACATAATTATTGACTGTAATTTTTAAGTTTCTTCAGAACAAGGATGATGAAGACCATTTCAGTGACTGAAATATTTCTTACCCTGTATTATGGGACATTATTATATTCATTGTAGTTAAAAGACCACAGTAGAAAGAATGTTTTTCTATGGCTGAACATTAAAATTTTGCCTTAACTAAAAGCTTGTGAACAAAATAAAATACTCTGAAACTTTCCTCAAGTGAGTGCTTATGAACATTGGGCTGATGTGTTCCTCCAATGCTAGTTAATTAACAGGCCAAAACTCTTTAAAATCTATTACCCTGTTCTTTCCTTTATTTTAGTAACAAACAAATACAGATACAGAGAATATTTTCTATGGTATAACTTGTGACCCTCTGAAATATCTGGGCAGCTGTTGAGCAGAGCAGTCTAGTACAGGAGCAAGTGTCATCTGGCAGTGCAGTAAAATGGTTCTGAGGCTTCCCATACTAAATATACCTTGAAAAAAAAAAACATTTTCCTACTCCCCTCTTCTTTCTTTTCTGGTTTAAAATATGCTTTTCTGCTCTCTGTGCTATGATCTCCATGCTTGAGGAGAGCATGTATGAGAAGAGAGGGCTATTTCCTGCTGCCTTTAAGGGAAGTATGACAGTTCCATCATCCTGTCTGCACAGGAGGTTATTAATACAATTGTTCTTGTGTGCTTTATAATTCTGATCAGCCTCAGGACTGAGCTGCAGGAATCCCAAAGTCACACCTGACTGTCAGCCTCCATCTGCTACTTCAGCATGGCATGAACTGTTCCAAGAGAGCAAACAGTTGTAATCTGGTGCCTCCTTTAGATGGCAAAGGAGTGAAAGCCTCTAGGACCCAGAGGGTTTGATGCTGCAGGCATTTATCCCACCTGTATGACTGGCTGGCTGTACATGGACCACGTCTAACTGTGGCCTGCTTTCTCTACACTCTGTTATATTCTTTTTGTTTCATGCAGAAATGGGCACAGTTTTCCCTCTCCCCCTTTCTTCTGTTTTCCTGGTGTTGCTTGTGTTGCAAAACAGTGCATGGCAGAGCTGTTCCAGGGAGAGCCTAAATTCCCAAGACCAACAGGTCAGGTCTGAGCCCATTTTAAGCCGAAAAGGAGGATTCAGTATAAAGTCAAGTCAGTTTGGGGATGCAGGTCATCAAGAACTGTCAGTCAATTCATTATTTTCAAATATTATAATAAGCAGAAACACACTGTCATCCTAAACAGGCAAACAATTCTCAAAAATAATAAAAACTAAAATGCTTTTTTTTCTGTAAAATTTTGCACTCCAGAAAACAATAGTGTTATGGGGGAAACTGATTTTAAAAAAAAGAAAGATCTCAGAAATACACTCAAAATCAGAAGAGACAGTAAGAAATTAGCAAGGTTGTGTCTTAAGTCATATCATTAGACACTGCCCCTCCTGTTTCACTGAAATTAGTGATTTAGGTGGGCAGGTTCTCCCTGTCAGAGAGTTGGATTTTAATGTTCTTGTCTGTAGTTTTGCAGCAACAAAAAGCACATGGTGTCCGTGCTTTGCAATTATTTAAAACAATAAAAGCAAGTACAAAAAATGAGTAATTTACCCTTTTTACCACACAATAGCTCTCATTGTCACTAGAAACAGTCACTGCTTTTTGGCTTTTGCCTCAATATCCATCCCCTGGTGCTCTGAAAGGCGAACAAAGCAAAGTGGGACTACAGTGTGTCTGTGCAAATCTGTGAATCATGGCTGGGATGAGTGTGGGCTTGCAACCTGTGTAGGTGGCCAGTTTGCTGAAGCACAGGAGTATCATGAGCTCCTAAAGAAACTGAACTGGTTCTTTCTGAGGTTATCCAGATGTGTTGACTTTGTAGCGACAACTCTGGCTCTGAGGGTCCCTTCACATTGGCAAGCAGCACAGCCATCCCTATTGGGGCATGTGGCAGGAAGGTGGGTGGGACAGCTGAGGCTTCCTGGTGGTTCCTTCTTGGTAATACCCACACCAGGACGTGTTCTATATCCACACAGTATCTCAAGAGGTTTCCTCAGAAAGCCTAAAACCTCTCTGTCAAAATCAGCACTGATTTTGCAATGAGCTTGTCAACCAGCGGCACCCAGTATCTGTAGGCACACACAGGCCGTGCGCCTGGTATGTAAGAAACAGGAGCAAGGAAGAGCGTGTGCCCAGTGGGAGCACGGTCAGGTGACATGGGAAAAATACAGAGATGCTGCTTGCCACTGTAGGGAGAAAATTCATGCAGCCAAAGCTCAGCTGGAGTTGAAGCTGGCCAGAATTGTGGGGGACAATGAAAAATAGCTTTTTCAAATATATTAATGGCAGTAGGCCGTGTAAAAATAACATCAGCCCATTACAGGATGGGGATAGTCACCTCACAAACAGGATGTGGACAAAGCAGAGGTGCTTAATGCATTCTTTGCCTCTGTCTTCAACATGGCTGATGGACCAAGTGGGTCTCAGTGCCCTGAGCTTGGAGGACCACAACTATGAGAATGATCAATTCCCAGTTGACCCTGAAGTTGTGCAGGATCTGCTGCTCCAGCTGGATCCCTACAGATCTATGGGGCCTAATCGGATTCATCTAAGAATCCTCAAAGAGCTGGCTGATGTCATTGCAAAACCTCTCTCAATGATTTTTGAATAGTCTTGGGAATCCAGAGAGGTCCCAGCTGACTGGAAGCTGGTGAACATTGTCCTGATTTTCAAGAAGGGAAAGAAGGAGGACCCCAATAACTACAGGCCTGTCAGTCTCACTTCAGTGCCTGGTCAAGTTATGGAGGAGATGATTCTGGGAGGTATTGAAAAACACCTGAGAGACAGCTCAATCATTGGTCACAGCCAGCATGGCTTCATGAGAGGCAAGTCCTGCCTATCAAACCTGATTTCCTTTATGACAGGGTAACCTGTCCAGTTGATCAAGGGAAGATAGTTGGTGTAATGTTTTTGGGTTTCAGTAAAGCTTTTGATACTGTCTCTCATAGTATCCTCTGGACAAAATGTCTGTTCCTCAGCTGGATAAATACATCCTGTGATGGGTGAGCAGCTGGCTCATGGGTGGGGCACAGAGGTCTGCAGTGAATGGGGGGACATCAAACTGGGGACCTGTCACCAGTGGGCTTCCTCAGGGCTCCATCCTTGGCCCTGTGCTCTTCAATATCTTCATCAGTGACCTGGACACAGGACTGGAGGGGATACTAAGCAAGTTCACAAATGATACAAAACTGGGAGGCACTGTTGGCTCCCTCAAGGGCAGGGAGGCCCTGCAGAGAGACCTGGACAAATGAGAGGACTGGGCAATCACTAGCCATAGGAAGTTCAACAAGGGGAAGTGGCAGATTCTGCACCTGGGATGGTGCAGCCCTGGATGTACAGACTGGAGAATGAGAAGCCAGAGAGCAGTGCCTTGGAGAGGGACCTGGGAGTCCTGGTCCATGGCGAGTTGAACATGAGTCAGCAGTGCCCTGGCAGCCAGGAGGGCAAGGGAGGGGATTGTCCAGTGCTCTGTACCGGGGCAGCCTCACCTCGAGTGTTGGGGGCAGTTTTGGGCACTGCAATAGAAAAAAGATATAAACCTGTTAGGGAGTGCCCAAAGGAAGGCAATGAAGATGGTGAAGGGCCTTGAGGGGAAGCCATGTGAGGAACAGCTGAGGTCGCTTGATCTGTTCAGCCTGGAGGAGACTGAGGGGAGACCTCATTGCAGTTACAACTTCCTTGTGAGGGGAGGATGAGGGGCAGGCACTGATCTCTTCTCTCTGGTGAACAGTGACAGGACCCAAGGGAATGGCCTGGAGTTGTGTCAGGGGAGGCTGAGGTTGGATATCAGGAAAAGGTTCTTCACCCAGAGGGTGCTTGGGCACTGGAATGGGCTCCCCAGGGCAGTGGTCACAGCACCAAACCTGACAGGGCTGAAGAGGTGTTCAGACAATACTTTCAGGCACATGGTGTGACCCTTGAGGATCGTCCTGTGCAGGGCCAGGAGTTGGACTCGATGATCATTTTGGGTCCCTTCCAACTCAGAAGATTCTGTCACATACTGAAGAGAATACTTTCCTCATCTCTGAGTATCTTTTCCTGAAGTATGGTGGCTTGTGACATTCCTTGATGGTTTCGGCATGGTCTTGCATATTCAGTCCTGAGACTGGATAATGTCCATGCCAGAGACATGAAGGATCTGCAAATACATAACCTTCTTCTTCATCTAACCAGATACAGGTGGATACTAGAACTGGGGTTGGTTTGTTTGTTTGTTTTAAATCTGTTCTTCCAAAGGGATTAAGGAGTAGTTAGGGCCTCTATCCCTCCAGTTCTGGTTGCCAGCAGCTCTTTTATCTCCTTATGGTAGGAGAGAGAGTGTGGTTGTTCTGGTGTGGGATGCTGCTGGGACCTGAAGGCTCTTGATGCTCTTACTGAGGGTCCTGGGATGGAGCTCCATGTTCCACAGCTATGTGTACTGCTCTGGCCAAAGCTCTGGTTCTCCAGTGAGAAAGCTGCTCCTTCCTTTGTCTCCTGCTGCTCTCCACGTCCCTATTCCATCATGTCTTGCTGTCCCCAGCAGTTTCTGATGCCCCAGGCCTGTGGTGCACACAGTGACAGCAATAGCAGGGCGCTGAGGGTGCTACAGGCAGTGCAGTTACTCAATACTCTGTGTTCATGTTCTTCTCTTTTTTTCTTTAAAATTGGGAATTAATTAATTATTAAATAATAAGCTTTGGTTTAAAAACTAATTCAAATCATCCTTGCTCAAGTGCTACAAATAAACATAGGGTAAAGTTATGCAATGATACTCACCCCCTTCCCTGCTTAGAAACCCCACCAGGAACCAAGAATTCACCATTGTGATGTACATCAACCTTTACTCTGTTATCAGCAGTCTGCTATTAGGGGAACTCATTCCTCTTCCTTCCCCTTCCGAGAATCCAGAGAGCAAACTATCACAAATCCATTACAGGTCAGGGTCTGAAACCACAGCCTCCACTCCCCCCCCGAGGACCAGCTGTGTATTGTGGGGTAGCTGAGTTAGTTTGATTTTGCCTGAACAGGTGTAGTTTGTACTAATATCATGCCAAAACTTGACACAGAATGGCCCCTATTTTTTTCCTTCTGTTGTTATAAAATTGCTTTAATGTTTCAATGGAGTATTTCCATAAGCATCTTTCTTTTCCAGGTGTCTCTGACTATTAAAGTCAGGGTTTGTTCATGTCAAGGTAGTATTAGATTAGCTCTTTCAGGGTAAGCAGTGCTAGTAGGTCAGTGTGGTGGTTGTGTGTACAAGTCAGCTTGTACTGAATAAAGTTGGTGTAATGAGCTGAGCTCAATTTGTTATGCAAAACTCCTTACTTGATACCACTTTATGGGTACCAGCCCTGAATCAGAAACCATTTTTCTGAACATCATGATTACAGGTTGTTATCTTATGTTCTATTCTCTTCATTTCTGTTTCTTTTCAGGGAAGGATCATGTTTGCAGATTTATTGGCTGTGGAAGAAATGAAAAGTTTAATTACGTGGTCATGCAGCTTCAGGTGAGTTCTGTTCTTCGCCTCTCCCGTCTGTCCAGTAGAGATGGCATCACTGAGAAGGATTTACACTGAGAGAATAAGGCCAAGCAGTGGTGTAAAGACTTGGTTGGACACAGAAAGAGGATGGAATGGAAGACAGTGAGAAGGGGTGGTGTTGCTCTGATAACCCTTGGGATGGCTCCAGTCGTCAGTATGTGCTAAAATATTTCATAGGTCTGCTTTTCTGTTTAAGATGCCTTTCTGTCAGTTTTCTGAGGGAAAGCACTCAATTCAGAATGCTCCCAGGAGCAACCCACAGCGTTGTGCAGCAGTGGCAGCTCTTTGAAATACCTCCTGCTGAGCTGTGATGCAGCATTCAAAATATGTCTTGTATCAGAGCTCAGAGTGAGAGCAGTGGTGTCACAGCAGCAGCACAGTTTCTCTGTGAAAGGCCGTGATCTCTGGCTCCTCTGTCTCTCCCAAGCTCATCAGTAACTCAGCTTCTGCTGTGGAAGTGTTTACTCCTGTTTGAATGCTGCTGATACCAAGTCAATAAGGGCAAATACTTGGGTAGCTACTACACGGTGACTGCACTGCTAGACAGGGTAGATGAAGTAAAGCAGGTACCAGCAGATCCGAGTACTTCTTTAAAATAATCTTCTGATTCTTTTGTAGTTCTGCTTTGCAAGACAGTTGTATAAAACCAGTAAACTCCTGGTGCTTGGGTTTGCCTTTTATGTACCATTGGCATCCCAACTACTGTTATGGATAGAAAAAATCCTTTTGCTCTCTAAACAACCCTGGCTATTGCTGCTGCTGCAGTGTGAGTGTGAATATGAATCATGAAGGGGCTGGCCTGGACCTCATGGAAGAACAAGGCTTCTACCCAATCCTGTCCTTACCAAGCCTGATAGAAGGGACTTAACCTTGGAAAAAAAATTTTCTGCATGAATTCTCTTTCTAGTTTGTTCTTGACTATGTAACTGAGCTCGTAGAGTAGGCAGAGCTAAAAATAATTTCATTATTTGCAGATGAAGACACTGGTATACAAAGCATTAGCTAGTTTTGCACCATCACTCTTCAGGCTAAAATTCTCCTTCAAGACCTGCTGAGACATGGTTTATCATGTGTCCCTCGACTGTTGTGTACTGCAGTTCTCCATTTCTCTTCAGTCACCAGCTTCCACTCTTAAGCTTTGCAACTCATTGCATCTGCTCTGTTCTGTAATCAGCCTGACAGTGTTTATTTGGAAAATAGTGCTCATTTTGTGTCTTTTCCTGGTAGCAGTAGCAGCTGGGGAAACTTATGGCACGTTTCAGTGTGCAGCCCTGAAAAAAACGAGTCTTGCTTTCCATGTTACCATTGGATAAGAGAGCTGGTGTTCAAGGAACAGCTTTACAGTGGAAAGCAAGATCTGCTGTCAGTTCAGTAACTTGGATGTTTCAGGATAGCGATGACAAAGCTGTGCTGCCTCTAGTGAAGTGTCACAGAAATTCAAGAAGTTAAGCACTAGAGAGGTGATTTAGCTTGATTTTGTTCATGTTAAGGAGCAAACCTGGGTGGGCTGCTGTGCCTGAACTGTATCTATGAGCTGGCCTGTATCAGGTGTGATTCTTCAAGGGTCCAGAGCCTGAAGTGAAACATGGCTCAAAACAATTTGAGAGACTTGTCATATTCTACATGGGCCAGCTGGCACTTTAATGTCCGTAAATAACTTGAGAACTGGAAATGGGTGGATGAAGAATTGGCATTTGGAGAGCAATCTCTGTTTTCTCCTCAACTGTTTGGAATCTTTTATATATTTGCTGTTGGGAATTTTGTTCGAATTCATGTGGACTTATATTATAAGCATAGGTCTTCTATAGATGATAGATGTCTTCTATAGATGTCTTCACAGAAGCAGAATCAGGAGACTCTAAAGCATAGTAATGAACAGCATGTCCCTGTAGCTTTTGTTCTTGATGCATGCTCTCTGAAACAGCAGACTCTTATTCCTAATGTTTTTAATGAGTTGCTAAATGCATTTGTTCTGTGGATTAGAAGAGCACTTGCCATGGAATACAATCATTTTAGTAGCTTCTCTTTACAATGCTAAAGAGGTATAGACAAAACTGAGATGACAGACATCTAAGAAGACTGGGATTTTTCTTGCATTTACTCTGCCCTTTTTTCCTTTTTTTTTCCTAAATTTTCTTTGTTTTCATGCATAGCTGGTAGCCTTTTTGTTTTTCCTCAGAAATTTAATTAACTGGAGGTAAATTAGCAATTTGTTTTGATAAGTATTAAGTCAGTGGAAAAATCCTCCTCTTCTGATTTTGGGTATGATTCTCTTGATAGACAACTTTCCCCATTGTGGTGTTGCCACAACAATGCTGGCTTGAGCTTGAACCAGACAATGTGTGCTAGGAAGTTTCTGATGAAACTGCAGCATCATGACCTGCTTATCGAATTTGTACTGCTTTAATCTCTGGATGGCTCAGAGAACAGTCAGAGGTTGTTCTTAAATCAGCTTCTGTATGGTCTGAGTTTAACAGTAAGGAGATGCTGGTCTCTACAGTCTGAGGCACTGCTTGCTGTCCATGCTGTGCCTATTGCACAAATAGTGACCAGCTGATTTCCCAAGATAACAGTCTGGTATCTTATCAGCAAATGCATCACTTAAAAGCTAAAACGGACTGCTGGAAGATCTTATGCAAGAAATAAAGCAGACATGAGGTGAGCACCGCTCTGAGTAGCATGTCTGCTTTTTTGGGGTTGCATGTTAGAACTCACAGCTGTGAAAGGCTCTGCTTTTGTGTGATGGTTTAAGTGTTTTATTGACTGTTTCAGGGCCGAAATCTTGCAGATCTCAGAAGGAGTCAGCCTCGAGGGACTTTCACACTGAGCACAACGCTGCGATTGGGCAAACAGATTCTGGAATCAATAGAAGCCATTCACTCTGTGGGATTCCTGCATCGTGACATCAAGCCTGTATGTGGTTTTGGAAATTTTCCTTTTGGTTGTATGTCTGTCTGTTTTGCTTGAGTCAGTAAAGACAGTCTGAGTATGGGCAGGTCTCAGCAGATACATTTAGGCCTCCTTGCACACTCCCACTGTCTGATATGCTGGCTACTTCCTAGAGGTACAGAATAGTAATATAGTATTGTCCTTCCTTTAAGTGCTTAGCAAACCAGCTTTTATTGGCAGAGGCTGCTCCATGGTGGGTTGGTAGCTGTCAGTCATGCTTGCACCAGTCAAGATCCCATGATGAAGCAATCTAGTTCTGAATGGTCCTTTGGAGTCCAGCCAATTATCACCGTAAAAGTTGTTCAGAAAGGAAGTCTTGTTCTGTGATGCATCACTTGAATAAATGCTAATTCATGTGTTTGACTAAGCTAAATCATACTCTTAATCCTGTATGAGTGATTGCCAAAAGAATTGGAGCACAGTTTCCGCTGTCAGAAACACAGTCACACGGTTGGTCATCTGCCTGGGCAAAGCACAGTAATTCCAAGTCTCATTGGAGAAGCCAGTCTTGTTCCTACAGCTCTTCACTACTTGACCTGAACACTTGTTGCTACATCATACCTGAGACCAGCTTCCTTCTAGCAAACTCATTTGCTCCTTTTAAAATCAGCTGCTTTTGGCTGACCAGATTCAGCTGAAAACCAGTAACTGATGTGGTTAGCTACAAATCCTTTAGTGGACATCCATTATGGTAAAGGATAGAACTTTAAGATTGAGGTAAAAAAAAAAATGAGCTGCTCCATTTGCTTTTTGTTGGTTTATTTACTAAGAACCAAGCCTGGTGGTTTCTATATGCCTGAACGTTCAGATAGATCTAGGCAATACAATACAGTAAATGGAGATTCTGGGAGTTAGGGCAGAATAATTCATGCTAGCAGCTAAACCATGAACAGAAGTATTTGTCTACAATAACTCCAGCCTGTTATGCAAGTCATGGAGCTCTCACTGCAGAGCTAGTGGTGTTAAATGTAGCTCTTTCTCAGAGCAGCTGAAATTTAGCTCAGCTAATGTGAATTCTAGCAATTTTGAGACTCCACAGTCTCTTATCTGTGAAGTGAACTTTTCATCAAGGCAGTGGTTCTCTAATCATGATGTTTAAGGTGCATCTTAAAATTAATCTCTGACTTGTTTCCACCAGAGGCATGTGGAGCTGCATGATAAAGTTTTGCCAACAAATGGCCACCTTCCCCAAGCTGCTGGCATCAATTTGACTTTCTTTCTTTGCTTCTTTGTCCAGTCCAACTTTGCCATGGGCCGCTTACCTTCAACATACAGGAAGTGCTACATGTTAGACTTTGGTCTGGCCCGGCAGTACACCAACACTACTGGGGAAGTCCGACCAGTAAGTACATTTCAAGGAGGTTTTTTTTCCATTTCTGCAACTGATTAGGAATGGAAAGGTTTTGTGGTTCTGTTTGTTTTGTTGTTGTTGTGCATGGTCATTATACTGGGCTACATTTTCTGCAAGGTGAGAAGCAGCAGGTGACTTCAGCTGAGTTGGGGATCTGAGAAGGGATGCTTGATTTTGTCTTACCAGATGTGTGGCTTTTTTTTTTTTTTAATTTCCTTTAGGATTATCATGTTTTCCACAGGCTTGCAATACTTACTGAGTAAAATATGGACTAACAAAGAGGGTGAGCCCAGTGCTGGCCATGTAACTTCTGTAGCCCCAGGGGACTGGTCTAGTTCAGTTCTCTGTGATCTGGGGAAACAGGTTGGTATATTCTTAAAGCTTTTTATAAAAAAGTGTGCTAGAAGTTAGAGGCTGACCTGATCTCTGAGGCTGAACTTACTGTGAGCTGCAACCTGTAATGCTGTTCTCACCCTTTGTGGCTTTGGTTTTATGTTTATTGACTCTGTCCAGATTTCCTAGCAGGGATATTTCAGTGTGCCTGCCTGGAGGGGAGGTATGGGCAGGGGGCATTCTCTGTGCCATGTAATATGGGTTTTATCTTCAGTTCTTTTACCAGCACAATGTTATCTGGGGTCACTCATAAGGATGTGTAAAGCTTCAGGTATTCTGGGATCTGTCAGAGAATTCCTAGATGTATTTCAGAACACAGTGCAAGCAGAGAGCGCTCATACAATCTCTGTTTATCATCCTAGGCTTACAGCTTTTGGTCTGCACACCTTTTCCATCTGCAAGATAATTGTTGTTCTGGAAAATGTTGATAATGTGCTAGCTAAATACAGAGACTCTGTAGTGCCGGGTATTGCTGGGCAGTGGGAAAAAAGCAAAGGCTACTGAGCAGATTTTGTGTCCTTAGTAGATTAATTAAGCTGAGGAATTTTTCTTTTTTTCTTCTTTTTTTTTTTTTTTTTTTTTTTTTTTTTGTTCTTTTGTAAGTCTTTTCAGTTTTCTTTTTCCCTGTAGTTGGGAGCAGCTCCAAAGGTTGTGCCTCCATCTTATTCTTAGAAAGACACTCATTACATACTACTGGACTTCTTCATCAATGCTTTATAGTTTGGGGATAACCCTTCTCCATATTGCCCTTTACAAAATGTGGCCCCCCTCCGTTCCTCTTTCTGCAGTCAGAATTCAAGTCCATTACAGACTGAAACTGACAGTTGTTTTTCTGCAAAATTTCTTTATTTCTTAATGAAGTAATTATAGTTTACATCTGTATTTCAAGTCCCATTGTTTGAACATTGTTCTTTCTTTACAATTAAAGAAATTAATTTTTCCCAGTGTCTTTTCTTTTGTATCCTCTATTTTGTTCCTTTCTTACCATAATTTAAATTACTTCACTTTTATTTTGCTCCCAGGCCCTATTTTTAGAAACAGCTCTACATCCAGCCTTGACATTTTCCAGGGGAAAAGATTCTTCAGCTGTGTCATACAAGCCATGTCCTGCTTGGGTTGGTGTGGGTGAGCGGGGGCTTTGTCAGAGTGCAGGACTCTGAGAAGGTTGGTCTTTGTTCTGGTCAGTCTGGTGGTTGATTGCTTGCTTGCCACAGATGTGTCTCATAGAAGGATGAATGACATATGATCTTTTCTTAAAAAGATATATACAATCTCCAGGGGGTGGGAGTATGCTCTCCTGAAAGTAGTGAAAAGTCTCCGTTTGTTTGGGATATGGGAGGATCATACAGGGTAAAGTCTCATATACCTAATGTACCTATTCTCCCATGCCACACTTCAGGGGGTCAAGCTTTTTGACAGAAATGATACAGCAAAAAACCTCATAAATATTCACTTCAATGCCTTTTAACATTATGCAGTAGTCACTGGGCTGTTTGGTCCTTTTGTGTCCCTGCTGCCTGATACCACTTTGAGTCCCACTTATCGGACCGAGGCATTTGTCTGGAGAAGCACAGTGTGATTGCTGCCCAAGTGATGCACTTGGAGATGGAGGTGTAGGGTGGTATGAAGGCAAGAGAAATGAGAAATTTTGTGGTGGTTTTGTGTTTGGTTTTTTTTAAATAAGAACTTTATCACTTATTTCACCAAAGAGATTATTTCAAGCCAGTAAGGTAAATTCTTTTTTCTCCATTCTCTTTCCATTCATTTATCCATGAAGAATACATTTATAACATAATCATCCTGAGCCTAGTATTTCTGTGGTTTGGTTCTGAGGTACAATACACAAGATAGGTGAGGGAAGGGGCTCACTCTCTTTTTTGGAAGCATGTCTGGATTTTGCTTTCAGTCATATTCAGTTTTTTAATGGAAGTTTTCTGCTCACGTAGGTTCTCTGCAGTTTCCTACAGTTTCAGAAGCATTGTCATACTTTATGAATAATACCATGAAAGTATTAGTTGTTTTCATATCCTCTGAAATTCAGAGCTTCAATCTTATTTATCACCATTTCAGAAAGACTCTGAATGACTTTCTAGTAATACAGATAATGAGCCAGGTGTTTAGGATGCTGTGGATTTGTTGGGTTTTTGGTTTTTTTTTAACTTACCGCTTGCCTCTAATTTTCTAGAGATTGATTAAAACTTTGAGGGGGGATCATTTCTACTCTGCATAATCTTCATTAAGCATTAGTTTTCTCCATCCTCAGCTGTCACCACTCTGGCTTCCCAGGCCTCCTTTTAAGGGCTATCCCAGCAGCTTTTTCCTAGGGAGAGGTTACTCTGCTGAGCCTTTGATGAGTGTTATGGGTTTGGTTTCCATGTCTGTATGGAGGATGGCTACTTGACAGTTTAACTTGATAGCTCAGCATTTGCAAGGTTACGGTCCACTTGATGTAACTGAATCCAGATTTATTCTGAATCTGAGTTTATCCTGTGCTTCGAGGAAAACAAAACTGATCTCCCTTATGTGGGATGCTAATATTAGCACAAATGCTAGTCCTTGGAGAAAAGCTGTTGTGATATGGATTTGTTTTCATAGGAATGGTCTCACCCCTCTACTGCTTGCCCATTGCCACATGTTACAAAGTCTGCTGGGTAACAGTCTGTAGGAACTTACATTGCTCTATAAAGACAGAAGATGGTTGGGGCCAGAAGGTGTGTAAGGAAGCATTAGCAACTTTTTTTCCACTCTGTTGGCAATCAGGGAAGCTCAGTTGTGCTCCACAGTCTCGTTATTTGATATTTCTTTGCAGGTTGTAGAAGTCAGTCTTTGATAGTTACTCCTTTGGACAGGCAGAGCAGATGTGCATTGGTCCTGTAGCCATGTGGTGTCCGTGGTGTGCTGGGAGCTCCTTAGGGCCTGGCTAAAGGCCCTTTGGCTACCAGCAGCATTTCTGGCATTTGGATCACAGCCAACATCCTGGCTAGCAAGGGGGACTCTGGCTATTATGAAAAACAGGATAGACTGCTAGTGGACAAAAAATAATATTTTCAGTGTGTTTTGTTTTCAAACACTTGCAAGGACAAGTTCCTGAGCAAGGAACTGACAGGCAGCTTGCCAGAACTGCTAGAGGCGATGCTGATTTCTTACTGCTCCTCCCTGCCTCTCTAAGCCACACTCTCTCCTGTTTAAAAGGTGGCAAATTGTGGTTAAGATCTGTCATCTGTATTCAGCAAGGTATGTTTGACCTGAAGTTTTCCATTTCTCAAGGGTGCACTGTCAGTTATAAATTCACAAAGTATCCCTGGTTCATTAAGCTTAGTAACATTTTTTGGTGCTCAAGACTTACGTTTTCTGACAAAAAGACAGTGGAAAAATTACTCAGTCACAGTAAACAGGGCCTTCTCCAGTGCTCTGAGTCTCCCAACATCCCTCTATGGAATATATGTTAATTTTGTGCACAGGTGTAAAGCTTAAATGAGAGGGATTTCAATATGCCTGCTCACATTCCACCTGTGGCTTAAATACATGGTGTTTGTGGTATTCTGTTATCAAGTGAGAATGCAGGAACTCCTGTAGGAGAGGAAGTTTTTGAACCTGAGACTTCCAAACTTTGGGTGCGTGATCTGATCATGGAAAGAATCACACACAGATTCAGAGTGGGTAAAGTTGAAAGAGACCACAGTGGGGCATCTGATCCAGCCTTCCTGCTCAAGCAGGGTCATCCCAGAGCACATGGCCCAGGATTGCATCCAGATGGTTCTTGAATACCCCCAGTGAGGGAGGCTCCGCAGCCTCTCTGGGCAATCTGTCCCAGTGCTCGGGCACTGCTCAGTGAGGAACCTCTTCCTCATGGTCAGGTGGAACTTCCCGTGCCTCAGTTCCTGCCCGCTGCCTCTTGTCCCATTGCCCGGCACCGCCGAGCAGAGCCTGCTCCATCCTCTGAGCCCTCCCTGCAGACACTGACACACATGGATGAGGTTCCCTCTCAGTGTCTCTTCTCCAGCCTGAACAGGCCCAGCTCCCTCAGCCTTTCCTCAGAAGGGAGGGGCTCCAGTCCCTTCATCATTTGCCACCCTCTGCTGGACCCTCTCCAGGAGCTCCTTGTCTCTCTTGTCCTGAGGAGCCCAGAACTGGACACAGCACCCCAGATGTGCCTCACCAGGGCTGGGTAGAGGGGCAGGATCACCTCCTTCAACCGGCTGGCAATGCTCTTCCTAATGCAGCCCAGGATACCACTGGCCTTCTTGTCCCCCAGGACACTGCTGGCCCATGGACAGTTTGTTGTCCACCAGGTCCCCCAGGAAACTGTGCTTTTCTTCAGTGTTGTCCTTCTGTTATGACTACAAACCTCCATTTCTTGTTTTTCTGGTTCTGCTCAATGTTCACCAAAAAACTCCTGGATTGCTTCACCCTGCTGTATTGTCTCTGCAACATACAGGTGCAGGAGCAGTAGATATAGGAGTAATTCAAGCCTCCCAGGGCTTGCAATTGCAAGGCTTCCTTCAGTTTTGTAAAGAATGTTTCATCTATTTTTAATTCTTGATCAGGCAGTCTGTAACAGGTGCCTACAACTAATTACGCTACCTGTAATGATCACTTACCCATCAGTGGTGACTGTCCCATCCCCTGCTCCAAAGAAAGCTTCGTACATTCAATCCACTCCTGTGAAAATGCACCTGCTTGCCTTCCCAGTCCTTTTTTGCTGTTCATTGCAGTGCTCAAGCCATGCAAGCAGTCCCACCAAGTCTCTACAATCCCAGTGAGATCATAGATTTGCAGTGGCACATAGAGCACTAACCGCTGCTGTTTGTTACACGTGTTGGTGGTTTTGGACAGGCACTTGAGGTGGGCCATTTGATGAGATGCAAAGTCTTGGCAGAGATGCTCTTGCTACTGTGTCAAATGGGTCCCTTCTTGTGCCAACAGTTTTTTTTTCCTCAAAGAGGGACCTGTGGTCATAGAAGCCAAAGCCCTGTCTTTGACAGCTTGGTGTTGACTTGCACAATGCATCTTCTGCTACCTAAGCTTCTCCCACTCCCCGGCAGGATTTAGGAGGAGAACCTGCAGATCCCCATGCCTCGAGGTCTGTAGTCACTCTTAGAATACTCAAGGTCGCTCTTGAAAACCAGGTGCTTTTGGTGTTCCCATGAAGTAGCTGCAAGTGTTAATAGTCAGATGGCCACACAAACTTGGCAATTTGTCCTTATTATCCCATATCCAGGCTCCCAACAAGCCACAAAGCTCTTGAGACGCTGAATTAGGTCAGTAGATGGGGACTTCTATTTCCTGCAGGAAGGAATCTTCAGTGATCATCAGTCACCTTTGCTTCCCTGTATGGGCATTTGATTCAGGCTCACATAGCTCCCCTGGCAAGGTTTTGTTCCTCCTCACCAGTTCCTAGGATACTTAATCTATTCTGCACCTGCAGATCTGCATGTGGGGCAGGAGCCTCCCTTCTGCTGCCAGCTTTCCCTTCTCTTGGGAATATCCATCTGTTACTCCTTTGAGCGCTAACTGCTAGCGTCCCTTTTTCCTTGCATTGCAGGGTTCTTGATTTTCCCTTCCAGAGGCTCTGTGAAGATTCTGTAGATCTGTTGTTCATGTGGGGAACCAGGCCCTGTGGCCCATCACCACCATTACTGCAGGTCCAGTGAGACCCACACGGTCCTGAGTGAAGTTTCTGGGCTCCCTCACACCCTTGCTTTGTTAAGTGCTGTCACAGCTGCTACAGCTCTGTTAGTTCGCAGTTTACTGTGCTGCTTATAAATGCCATAAAGAGCAGGAAAAATTAAATCAAAATTTTCATGCTTTTCATGCCAAAGTTTTTGTTAAACATCAAGAACGAACCTCGCAGTTAAACTTTGGTATAAAGGAAGTCATGTTCTGAATTTGGCTGATTTCAAAACTCCTTGTTTATTGCCTTTCTAAAGGGCAACTATAGCTGGCACAACTCAAACGAGAGAGCAACGTATTTTGCAGTGCAATTTCTTGTAGTGTGGACCTTCTGAGGGGCTGATGTTTTTGAAAACTCAGCTGTACTGTATGGACTAGCTTGCCCTTGCCTGTATGCACAAATGCTGCAGAGAACACTGTTGGTGATATGCTACTTTTCTTTAGAAAAGCTGTCTAGACTGTTCCTAATTAGAAAGGTAGCTAGCCCAGCTAGTTACATTTCTGCTGATTTTGTTCTTTAGGAGAGTGTCAAATTTTCCTTCTGGTGTGTGGGGTCTAAACCAACATTATGCCTTTTAAAAATGAGTACTGCACATGCCAGATGAAACAGAATGCATCTGCCCACCCCTCTGTGACCTACCTGTAGGATATCCAGAAGCGTCTTCTTTGGGACTGGAGACAGGTTGCCAGAGATGAAGAGAGCCAGTAATGCAATTGTTATGGTCCGTATGGAATAGGATGATGAAAACTACACCACCTTTTTAGTGCCTTTGTACAAATCTAGATGAGATAACAGTTGATGATGCATAAGATACCACCCATCCAGTTTCAAAGGTGTTGCAGATCTAAGCAGTATTCAGAAGACAGTAATGACAAACTCGTGTTTGAGGGATTGAAAAGATTGTGACTGTAACATGCACAAGAAGATGAATGAAAGGAATTTTATTAAAGTCTGTAAAATGCCCATTAATAAGTGCTTGCAGTTTTGGTGGATACTCTTCTGAGAACTAAGTCCAGTTTTTTGTTCCCAATTTCCTCCCCTTCCCTTATTCCCTCCCACCCAAAAAGTCCATTTTGTGGAGAATCCCAAGGCCTTTTGTAACAAATTTGATATTACAGGATGCAATGATCTTTTTTAGGGTTTTAACTGTTATTTCCCCTAGCTGCAACCTTCTGCTGTGGTTCAGATAGAGACGTGAGCAGGTTTATTCACTGTGACATCCCGGTTGTACAAGCCACCTTTGCCATGCAGCAGTATCAGCAGTCAGTGTCAGTGCACATCTTAAGACAACAGAACTTAAGCAACTAGGAATGAACTGAAAAACTGTTGGTTTTTTAAATATGTAGAATTTTCTTCTTTAGCTTGTGCACAGGTCAAATTTTTCATCTTGCATTAATTTTTATAGCAGAGAGCTGGACTAGCAGAATCTGTTTGATGTGGAGAGCTAAGGCTGAGAAGAAGATTTGAACTTGAAGGGGGAAATGAACATAAACATTATTATGCAGATGATGAACAACATATGCTTATGTAATGGAGGTGTTCTGAGTCATGAAGGTCTTCTCTGCTAATGTAGGTCAGGTTTTGGACAAGAGCTCCTTGATCGTTGCTCAGCTCTGCCAGTTTTGTCACATGCAGTACAGAAAGCATTGTGTCTTTCCTCTGTCTGGGGCACCTTGACTTCAGAATCATAATCCCTGTGGCTCCACAAATATTAATTGAAAGTGTTCAAGGGTTTAGCAGCTTGATCTTAATTATTTATTTGAAAATAGAGGCTATGTTTTCCTGAAGCCTTATTGCAGGATATGACAGGGGACTGTTCTGCTCAGCAAGCATTTTATTTTAGCTTAGTCAGCTGCAGCTCATTGATTAGATCTCGATCTCCTTGTGGCTCAGACTGCACTGCAGTAGTTTGCAGTGCCTTGCTGGAGAGACTGCACATGCACGAGGGCGGCTCTGGGAGTCAGTGGGCACAGGGACGATGGTGTAGGCAGGACAGTGCACAGCCTGTGCAGAAGAGTGTGAGGAAGGCTTAAGAAATGTGTCAGCCTATTGAGAAAAAGGTATTTATTTTCCAAATGTCTGGGCATAGCATTAAAAATAAACTTCGCTGCAGTGAGCAAGCTATTAGAAGAGGAGATGATGATGTGTTTTTCTACTGAGTAGTTTTTCCCCCACTGAAAAATGAGCTGTAAAATAACACAGAGGATAGGAACTTCTACATCCTAATACCCCAAATATACAAACATAGAAGCCCAGTAGCCTTATACTTGCTTTGTATTTGAAATACTTGTAAATCTGAAATATTACATAAGGAATTAACATTTTGGAGTAGAATAACAGATTTGTGGAGCTGTATTACTATATTAGCTTGGGAGGGAACATAATTTTTGTCTCAACCTTTGTATTGTAAAAAAGTAGTCACAGCATAGTCATGTTTGTTCAGAGATGAGGAAAAGGAAGAAGAATGGACCTAGGTCTTAAAAATATTGCACATTTAATATACGATAGAAGTGCAATTTCTCTGGGAATGGGTTAGTTATAAAACAAATCATCATGAAAATTATGTTAAGGTTCTCATTGTTACTTTCATTTTTGGAGTAGCAAATTTGAACTTGAGAAGGGAGATTATGTTCTGGTTTAAAACATCACAGTTGCAGAAATCCCATGCTCTTGAAATTAAATGTATGGCAAGCAGACTAGGTGATGGATTTGAAACTCTTAGCAAGCAGGGAATCTGGTATCTTGCTACATGTTGCTGTTTCTTTGCTTTCCTCACCTGGAAGCCCCAGAGTCAATGAGGGTTGCCTCAGATCATCTGCTCAGGTTGTTGTTGGTTTTATTTTACACAGCAGCTGTTAGAGGGGTGAGGGAAAAGGAAAGACAACTCAGGCTTAGATTTTATGTATACCTGCAGGGGACTGAGATCCCATTTTCCATCTCTGAGTGCTTTTACTACCAAGCTGCAGGGGGGTATACATTACATCTGAATGTGTCATTCCTTCTGGTCATTGCTATTCCACTCGAAGCTCTGATTATTCTTCCCACTGGAAAACAAAGGGAGGAATATAAAGCTCTTACTGTGGCCAGTGATGAGGGAACAGAGGCTTTGCTCCCTAGGCAAGTGAATGTTGGATTCGAGTTGGATTGCAGGTCAGATCTCCCTTCAGTCAGGTAAGTGCATTTGCTGCCAGGTCATACACTTCCTCCCTCTTGGTAATAATTATTCATATCTTCTGTGCAAAAGGTATCCTTTCCAACCTGTGTGTTCTTAAACTTGCATCTCAAAGCACCCTGTGGTTTAGGGATGAGAGTGTACTCTGGAAGGAGGGAGGTGTGGCTTTCATGTCTGTTCAGAGGGTGGGGAGGTTTGAACTTCAGTGTGCTGCATCTCAGTGATTGCCAAAACTGCCTTTTGTCTTCTTCCTTTTGATAGAAAAGAACCATCGTCTCCATCTGGCTCCAGGAAAGCATTTTGAGCTCTAAATCCCAAAGGAGATGTGACTCCAAAACATGTCCATTTCAGTAGTTCCCCTGCTGTGTTACAGCAGATTAAAAACTTATCTTTCTTACTTAGCACTCCCCATTCTTTCTGTGGGGATATTCTGTGCTGCTTGTTGCCTTATGGGACCTCGCACGTAAGAAACAAGTGCAGCTCTGAGGCCAAAGTCCTCTTGTTAAAAATCATGATAACTGAATAATAGGATTACAACTGAAATAAGCTTTTGACTAAAAAAAAAAGCTCATTCTTAGCCCTGTTTCTACTGTGAGAAAGGCACTCTCATCTTCAGCACAAGTTCAGGTGCAGGAATCATGTGATGAGATGGTTGGTGCATGCTCTTTAGAAAGACAGAATTATCTTGGTCTTTAATTATGTTAAAATTCATTGGAAGTTTTGAACTCTCCTAAAGTAAAGTAGGAGTGATGGCGTTTTAACTCAACTGCTTTATGTCTTTTGTTTTGGAAAGAATAGCAGGAGACTTAAATAGCTTCCTCAGAACTAAATTTCATGCAGAATTTATGGAATTGTTAGGATTTGCACATTTTTAGGAAAGGGGAACAGTAAGACTCAAATAAGAAACTCCATTGTGTGGATTGGTTTTGATTACTTGATTTCTGTTGGAATAAGTATCTCTCAGTCAGGGTCTTTCCTCAGGTCACTGAATTGACTTTTAAGGTTATATTACATAATATTAGTTCTTGCCTCTGATGAGGATGTCCCTCAGATTTCTCTACTTTGCCATTCACAGATGACATGACTGCTTATGTGGCCTAAAAGCAGCATTGAGTTTCATCCTGCTCTCTCCCAAACCACCATTCTGCATCCCCCCACAGGCAGTGGAGCACTGCAGCAGTCACCAGGGAAAGGGAACATGCCTGAAGCTGGCAGCTGTAAAACCTGTAAAGTTGGCAAGCCACTGTTTGTATGGAGATTGATTGTGAGAAAGCAAGGTGGTGGTTGCAGAAAAAACACAAATATTTTGGGTGAGAAACCATAACAATTCAAATAGGAAAGGGGACATTGCTGTTGATTTTTAGGAACTTACGTGCTGATGTTAGAACTTGCTCCGGATGAAAAGGGCAAGAGATGAGAGAGCAAATCCCCTTGCAGGTTATTGGATCAGTTTGTTTAGGGGAAGAAGGGAGATGTACACATCAGATAATTGTAGGAAGGAAAGTCACAGTAGAAGTGTACAACTGACCTGTGGTAAGGCTGTCTGCATGGCTGCTCTCAGCTTTGTTTTTCCACTTATTAGGTGTGATATGCAGGCAGGGGAAGGTTCTCCCTAGAGGGCCCCCTCTCACCACTTACAGAGCACTCACAAACCACGCAGATTTGTCACGCAACGCTTCATGTCTTTCGTGTCTAAATGAAACTCGGCACAGGACGGGCCAGCAGCCCTGGGAAGGGTGATGGGAGATGGCAACAGCTAAACAAGACACAGGTTTCTGTTGGGATACAATATTGAATGTTTTTTAATTCATTTCTGTTTAATTTTTTTCTCATTTTGTTGTTTTTTTTATCATGTTTTTCTTTGGGTTTCTCTCTGTTTTACAGTTCTTTTGGGCTCTTCTTTTGAGGCTGTGTTTGATGCGTTGGCTTCCCATCCGCTGCTCGTAACCATCTCTGCTATGAGTTGTGAGTGAGCCATCACCATGCTTCTGGGTTTTCATTTTGGTTTGTGCTTTTGTTATATATAGAAGTCCAAATTACACCAGGTTTTCTTTTTTCCCCTCATGATATGTTTGTTTTTCAGCAGGATCGTGACAGCTACCTAAATGTGATGCAAAGGCCTAGAACACTTGGGATTCTGCCTGAGGGGCTGGCAGATACTTGGGTGGTGCCAGAGTGATTTTGTCAATTCTGTGGTTTCAGAGGCAAGGGGAGGGAAGTTTTCTCATCTTACATTTCTGTCTCCAGCTTCCTCTATTCATTTCTGACACTCCATGGGTATAAAATATGATGCAGTCATTAATGATTCTACAAAATGTTGCTGTTTAAATTAAAAAGTCAAAATGCACATAAGAGGTGTGGATATTGTCCCCACCAGAAAAGGTGAAGATACATATCCCTGCATCTCCCTCACGAGCCTGTCTGAAGAAGCAGAAGGTCCTAGAGGTCACAGAGATACTTGCTTTTAGTTCAGTTAAAGCTTTCTTTCACTTTTCCTTCTTATCACAACCTTTCCAACAAGCCATTTCTATCCAAGATATATCTCCAAATTCTTTCCTTGATCTGTGGCATTTTCTCTGTCTCGTTACCACCTTTCTTCGATCCGTGCTAACTTTTTTTTTTTACATTCATACTGCTGAAAATCCTTTTCCTTATTCCAGGAGAGATGGGTTAATGATCCTAGATGACAGCTGGCCTGCCAGGGGCAAAGGTGGTGCGTCTCATGAGGTGTCTGCACAGGCTTCCAGAAAGCTGGGGAGGAACCAGTGGTCATGGTCATGAGAATAGCACAGTCACAAGAAACAGCAGGATCAAAGTACTGGCATCCAAATACAAGTTTTTAGGAAGGCAGCTGGAAACTGGGACATTCAAAATATCCAGTTTCCTTTTGCCAGTGAAGCAAAAGGATTAATTTTAATCTCTATGAGTGAACATGGTGTGAGGAGCAGGGATTCAAATTAATGAGGAAATATGAGCACTCCTCAAATAAAAAGGGAGTGTGCAGGAAAGACAGACTTCATGTGACTCATGAGGGAGACACTGTTGGCACTTGAAATACAAATGAGTGTTTGACCTGGAGAATGATGGGTGTAAAAGAATGCAGTTTGGAAAATGCATCCACTTCATACGGGATTTTGTTACCTAGTTC
This sequence comes from Coloeus monedula, assembly GCF_965178545.1. Lineage (NCBI taxonomy): Eukaryota > Metazoa > Chordata > Aves > Passeriformes > Corvidae > Coloeus > Coloeus monedula. The sequence continues at coordinate 13,660,616 of NC_138782.1, read as the reverse complement.
TGTCTCTGTGTGTGAGGTAGTCTACATTGCTAATGCGGTGAAAGGAACACAGAGTGTAGGTTTTGCTCTGTGGTAGTGATCTAACACAGTCTCCCAAGCTGAAACTCATTTTAAACCAAGCTTCTAACACAATGCAGTGCTGTGTAATGAAGTACTTTAGCTTTGTGGTAGACACAATATCAATGAAAGAAGAGACACACTTGATAACATTTTTTATAGAAATACTGATGTGTAAAAAAATATAAAAAAAGGTCTGTGGTTTAAAATTGTATTTCAACTTGCTAGCTTATTATATATTCATAATTTTGGGTATTCGAATCAGTTGGATTATATATGATTCCACAGTCTGAAGCTCCTAACTGTCACAATTTCAATTCCGTGTCAATTGTGGATTGGTCTGGACAACAAGGATGCTTTATCCAGGCTCTTTTCCACTGCTCACCAGTGCAGTGGTGGGATGAAGTTTATTAACTGGAACAAATGAAGTGTGTAAAGAAATCATCTGGAAAACTAATGTTTATGAATTCAGAAGAAAAGTCAATAATAGTTGGGTATGCAGCATGTGTGACAACAAATGCTCAGGGAGGAGCTGTTTGTTTGGATGGAAAACAAGGTATCTCCACAGCCTAGAAAATACTTTATTGCAGTGACCAATTCCTTGTGACTGGCAGGCCAGGCAAATATGGTTAAAAGAGGTGCAACCTTTATGAGCAAAAGACAGTGTTACACACTTAGCATCTGCCTGTTTTGTTCAAAGGACACTAAAGGTCCTGTCAAAGCAATTGCAAAGTCATGCTCAATTGCAGTGCTCTCCCTTCCCTGAGGTCCCACATGAGAGAGGGGTGGAGGGACAATCCTCTGGGTTCAGGTGTGGGACTGCTCGGGAGCAGCCGGTCGTGTTGGCTGTGGGACAGATGCATGGTTAAAGGCCTGCACCAAAAGCTGGGCTTTTGCTTTGCTTCTGAGAGAGGAGGGGAATACACTTGCAAGCTGCCTGGCTTCAGCTTGGTTTCAGAACAGATCTAATAAAAGACTGCACAGATAGCCTGTCTGCTAGAAATAGTAAGTATTGATCTAAAACAATTTTTAGACACATTGCTGACATACTGAAGCCAGCACACGTGGTACTTGGTTCAGTACTTGCACGGACTGCAAAACTTGAATAATTTTTGTTCTGAAAACATTACAGGTTACATGTTAGAATTGCTCACAATACACCCTTATGGCTCATGAAAAGTATCCAAACACACTGTCATCCATTCATAATGGAAAAAAGGAATGTTCTCTCATACATTTTGAGTATGTAGAGCCAATTTATGGTGATGGCTGTATTCCAGTGGCCAGTACTCTGCTTTTCAGGAACTCAGATCAGTGAATTCTCTGGAATTCTGGAAAATATTTTGCAGTTCTTTGTCAGTGGGAATCCTGAATTGCATAGTTCTGAGAACTATGAGGTACAGGATGATAAGTATAGTATCTCTACTATTACCTGCTGCTAAATAAGTCTCTTATAGCTCAAGTTGGTGCACTGCAAGATTAAATGCTTCATTAAGTGCATGGGATGTGCATGTGGGTTCTCTTTGGGGAGTATTTGATTAGCATACAAGAGTTGTAAGATAGACTTGCAGCTTTTTTTTTGCTTAGAGTCATTGTAACTTAAGAGCTGCATTGTACACCATGCAGGTGTGGTATGTTACATGGTGTTGGTGAACCTGTTAAAAAAAATTTGAAATTTTATTGTTTCTGAGAATATCGAAATTCAGAGCAACGTCCGTGTACCCAAAATGAAGCAACTGAATTGTACATATTAAGTGACAGAAGAGTGCCCTAGAATAAAAGTACAGAATTTTAGGTCTAGTTCTGAAGGCACAGGCACAGCTGAAAGAACAAACCTGAATCCACTGACCTCTGTGGGACAAGTTACTTGATTAACTTGTTATTAATGTGCCTGGTTTTCTGCTGGAGTAGGATCTTAATTTTGAGTATGTTTAGTTCTTTACCCAAGGTTAGCCTTATGATGCAAGAAGTCTGGGCCTGAACCTGGTTTACCACAAGAATCTTGAAAGCGCTGCTGTTAAGTCTTGTTAACTCTGGTGCTTCTAGTTCAGCTAAGAGAATTTGGTGGATGTCATTATTTAAATGCAAGTTTTTCAGAACAATGACATCTGCATTAAGTGAACTCACATGGTCTAATGTTCTTGTGGAGGCAGCAGTAGAAAGAGTTGGAACAGTTGCTCAGCCCCCAAAGCAGAGAAAGTCCCCACAGGGGACAAATAAGTCACAGGAGGACTGCCTTTCCACAGCCACTATATCAAGCCTTTACTTCCCAAGGACATGAAAAAGAGAAAATAAAGATAGGATATACTGGGAAGAATCTAGGAAAAAAGCAAGAATTCTGGAAGTCAGAGATTCCTAATTTTTTGATGCTGGCCAGCAGTGTCAGCAAATGTGTGTGGTCATCTGTCAGAGTAGGTGATCCCTGTTTCCATCCTGAACAGGCCACCTTCAGGCTTTGCTTAGCTCATGTTACTCATGACTCGATTTTGCATTTGCACTTCTTTACTAGCTTTTCCCTTGACCTGAAGTTTAAAAAGGAAAATCTGATCCTGGTTAATGTTCTTATCTCTATGCCTGGACTGTTACTGTTCTAACACAGCACTGTAACCACCTTGCCTTCTCTGTAGTGTGAGCTTTCCTAGAAATGCAGAATCGGAGAACACTCTCTGTTTAGCTGCTAGAGCACAAGGAAGCAGTAAGAGCCTTGTATCCCCTGGGTGCATACAAAATAGCAGTTTAGACAAGAAGTTCTCAGGAGATGGCTGCACAGGGGATTCAGTCATCTGCTCTGTTTCTGAGATGCTTCTCTTGTCTCCCTCCAGCCTCGTAATGTTGCTGGTTTCCGAGGAACCGTCCGCTATGCCTCCGTGAATGCACACAAAAACAGGGTGAGTCTTTTGGGGTTATAAGGAGTTATGAGTAAGATAATTCCCCCTCAGAAATCTGTTTTCAGGAGCAAAGGGGCAAGAGGTGTGAGTTCTGGTTTGCTATCTACAGAAGTTTAGTATATCAGAAGATTTCCATTAGGTAGTTAAGGCTGTCGACTGTAAAATCAAAATTATGCTTCAGTTACTGGGTCCTCTCTAGTGGGCAGACTTTAAAATTGTAATTATTACATTACCAGACACTTTTTAAGGGCAAAAGTAAACCACACTGAAGGGGAAATCTGGCTAACTGCCAGGCTGCTTGCTGATAGTTTCTAGCAGAACTTGGCCAGGAATTACCAAGTGCCAGGTCCCCAAATCCATTCTTCATCTGTAATTTTTAATATTACCATCATGTCATCAGGTGAAGAGCCACCTAGTGAAAGCTAGGTTTATTTTTCCTGAAAAGAGCCATGATTTACATGGTGTCTGGCCTGTTTCATTATAAATGCTTCTAGAAGGCTCATCTAACATTCTTTTCAAAGCACTCCTCTGTCCTATTTCAGTAGTGTTCCTTTGCAGACAGTAAACAGTAAGTTTGGACAATACTCTCAGGCACAGGGTATGATTCTTGGGGTGTCCTGCACTGGGCCAGGAGTTGGAGTCAATGATCCTGATGGATCCCTTCCAACTCAGCATCTTCTGTGGTTCTAAGTTCTGTGTTTCTGCTGCTAAGTGCCTGGCAGATGGAAACTATGAGCCCTCCTGCATTACCTCCAGGTTTCTGGCCTTGCTTGGAATGAGATTGTAAGATTACCTACATGGAGAAATGTCAGGTTTTTTTAGGAAAGGAGGAAATTTTTGTCTACAAAAGGTGGAAAGTGTGATGTGGGGAGGGCAGCTGAATGCCATCATGAATTCTTTCTGTTTCTTGGGAGACACAAAGAAACCTGAGGTATAATTTTTGCAAGAGCTGAGTAGGCCCAGCTGTAGCTGGCATCAGCTGAATATATATTTAGACACAAAAATTGCTGTATAATGCAGGCTATTTTGAGAAATCATATCCTAACCATTGGAAGTTGAGCACCAAAAATGAATTCGTGTGCTTTGACAATTTCAGCCGTTATCCCTGTTTTTCAATTTCCCATTCACTAGCCCAGGAGGAGAGTTGTATGTGGAAATGTTATAAATCTGTAAATTGTTGTGGTGCATGATGGCGAGTCTTTTGCAAAAGAGTACAAATGCTATTTAGGCTTAAAGATATTAATAAAAAATGTGTTCTACATACAGTTTGGGGATTTTTCTTAATCTAGGTTACTCTGCTTCCCATTAATAAATATGCATCTTTAGCCTTTAATTTGACTTCTTTAATCATTGAATGGCAAGTATGACTTCTCTTCCTGCCCTTTAAAATGAGGTAGCTCATCTAGAGAGTACACCTGGATCCCTGAGCAGTGTGAAACTTTGCTCCTCAGTCTTGGTCTCTCTCTTCTCCAGGAGATGGGTAGACACGATGATCTGTGGTCCCTCTTTTACATGTTGGTGGAGTTTGCTGTTGGTCAGCTTCCATGGAGAAAGATCAAAGATAAGGTAGGAAACCTGGTGTCTGTGCTTAAGAGAGGGTGCTACGTTTTAATTATGATGACTCTTTATTATTCCTCCTGCAGTTCAGTGCGGCTTTTTTTCTGGAGTAAAGCCAGAGTCTCCTTTTCATCAGATCTTGCTGCAAGATGCTAAGCTACTTTTGTGTGTTCTGATACACAGGGTGGGCTTCCTATTATTTGGAGTAATTAGACTTTTTTTTATGCACATTGTTAGTAATATTTGAACAAGTGGTTTTTACTTTGTTCGTGCAAAGCAAACAATACAAGTGGAAAGCTGTCCTTTTGACGAATAAAAAGAGCCTTTAGAAAGACAGCAGGATAATGCCTTGCTGTGCCAAACAAGCCAAATGGGATTTGAAATTAGAAAGTTAAACAGAATAAAGCTAAGTGGTCATGTTGTCTTGGAAATACTTTGTGCTAAAGAATAAAATCCCTGGAAAGAAGTAGGTCACCTGTGCAGAAAGCTTCTGACTCAAGATTCCCCTTTGACCTCTGCCTGCAGTGCTCACCCTCCTTGTGCTTTGGACAGCAGACAGGAAAAGTGTGTAGACACTGTGCTGGGTCTAGAAAGAGTCTGTGTTCCAGGAATGACAAATGTTTAAAAATGTAAAGCTATGGAAGAGATTCTTGGCTCTGAGATATTTTTTTGTTTGTTTGTTTTTTCCAGGAGCAGGTTGGCATGATAAAAGAAAAGTATGAACACCGAATGCTGCTAAAACACATGCCTTCAGAGTTCCACCTTTTCCTGGATCACATTGCAAGCCTAGACTACTTCACCAAGCCAGACTATCAGGTGGGAGCCTTTCTTTGTTACCAGTGTGATGCATGGCACTCTAGATTGGCATTTAGATTTTTTAAACATTTCCATGAATGTGTTTATATCTGGCTGAGGAATACTTTTCCTAGGACCAGGAGAAAGAGGCTGGACTGTACAACTCTTCAAAACCTCAAAAGTTTCTTCATCTCCTTCCACCACCCTGTCCAAAATAATCCTGTGCTCTGCACCAGATAGCTCTTCCCAAACAACAAAGTACTTTTGGCTTTCATTAAGACACAAAAACTTTGAGATACTCCAAATGTGGCAGAATTTTAGCACAGCGTGCCAAGGTCTAAGACCCTAAACCAACAACTCACCATTGCACACCAACCCCTTTGATTTCTTGCAGACTCATGTAGGCCTGGGCCATTATTATCTCTTTCTTTAATACTTGTCTAACATAGGGTTTTTCCTCCCATTCAGTGTTTGCTATCAGCCTTTATGTGAGTAACTCAGACTTAACACAACAGAACTGAAGCAACTTGATTCTCTATTGCTTTTTTTTAAATCACAGTGGTTTTCCCTGTACATTAAAGACAGAGTGATGGAAACAACATTTTATAAGCAGATCTCTGCAGTCTTATCTGAGTGCTTGCTCCTGTTGATAGTGCATCAAATGAGTGGGAAAGTGGTGGGAGGGTGTTCCAACAAACTCTCTCTAACAGTGCCTTTGTGGTTTAGCCATGTTCATGTTGTAGCATAGCAACCACAGATTTTTTAAAAATTAAAAGGAAAAGAAAAGGCAAATACTTTCTGGATAGTACAGTGGAAATATAACATTTGGCACTAAGAGGGAGAGCTATAGAGGGATGGAGGTGGACTGATGAGATGCAGAGGGAGCTGGATTTGTTTGTTCTAGAACAGAGAAGTCAGAGGGGATCTGATTGCTGTCTTTCACTGCCTCAAGGACAGCTGTGGGGGGAATAGAGGCAGTAAGGGAAATCATTACTAAATCTAAGGGGGGGAACAGTTCAGAGTGTGGGTTCTTATATACGAAACGGGTACTTAGAAAAGCTGTGGAATTTCCATCCTTGGGGATTTCCAAGGATTGGCTGGATGACAGATATGATCTGCCTTTTAATTAGCTCTGGTTTGAGCAGATGGCTGGATTAGAGATTTCCAAAGCTCATATTGAACCTACGTGCTCCTCTATTCTGTTCCAGTTTAAAATAATTGTGTCCTAATGGTACTGAAAGCCATCCTTGAGGCTGAAATGGAAGATGTTTCCAGACAGAATTCAGGCAGTACAAATCACAGACAGCTTTTTCACAGTAGGGCATTTGACTGAAGCTGTGAATTGCCTTTTTGCCTTCAGTTTCTTGCAGGTGCAGCTTGGGCAAGAAGCCTCCAAAAGGGAACTCCCCACAAAAGTCTGGCATCTGCAGCTTGCCACCTAACACTGATTCTTCTAGTTTAACTTGCAGACCGATTCCAGACAGCAACTTCTCCAGGCATCTCAGCTCCAGAGATGTCTTTATGTTGATTTATCTGGATGTATTACTCTGAAAGATTAAAAACTATACCAGAGGCCATTTGAAATTGTCACCAGTATCAGACCCGCAGGGAAATAAAGGAAATTGGGAAAGTGTGTTTACTAATATATAAAGTCACAGTTTATTTAAAAATCAGAATTGAATTTGAAATTTTAGATTCTCCTAAGCACATGTCATGCTGAGTGGAAATTTTATCACAATTCTGGGCCCCTGAGGTGATGTCACAAGAGAGAGATACCAGGCTGTAACTGGAAGCTAAGTGTGACCAGAGATCACTATTTTCTGATGGATAGATGGCACAAGTTTTGCCTAAGCAGAGGAGAGGAAAATGATGGTAGAAGGAAATAGACTTGAGCTGTCAGATAATGGATGTCATACCCTGTGGTTTTGCACTTCTTGGGCTCGTGGCCTCAGACATCAGCTCTGTCTCTTTAATGGATTGTTGTCAGTGTTGGTTCATGGTTAGGATCAAACTTTTATCACTTTCACAGCAGGAGGATGTGGGCGTTAGAGCAGCATTTTGGGGTTTTCTGACTCATTTGACAGCAAGAGACATGCCTCTTCCCTGGAAAAGTGCAGATAGGATGTAGTAGAAAATATTTTGTACTACACTTGCATACAGTACAGCTGGTAGAGGAATACTTCCAGGTGTGCTTGTGGAGGTGGCTGGCTTCTCTCCTCAGAGATCATACTTTTTGCAATGAATATCCAAAAAGTAATAATGATCTTTGCTCCTGGAAGATTATAGAAATTTGACTGCCTTTGCCTGGGAACCCATCCTATTCTCTCAGCTAAGGGCATTGTGAATTGCATTTCACTCAAGGAAAGATGATCACATCAGCTGTTGTTATATGAGAGAATGGCTGTCTTGTACACATCCTAAGTGTGGGGAGGTAAGTTTCCTATATGGATCTCTTCCTTTAGATTCAATCAATGCCAGATACTGTCAGAGCAGTTGGGAAAGACTCTCTGTGAACAACGAGTGCTGGTTTGAGTTCTCTCATGCTGACCAAGTGTTGTGGTTTATTTCCAGCTGGCAACTGTGTACCAGGCAGCTGCTCACTCACTGTACCCCTTGCACAGTGGGATGGGGAGGAGAATCAGGAAAAAAAAAAACCTACCAAAAAAACCCCAAACAAACAAACAAAAAAAAACCAAACCAAAAAACAAAAAGACCTCACAGGTTCAGATAAAAGGTGACTTAATATTTGAAACAATTGGAATATAATAATCATAATTGTAACTTAAAAAAAGGAGATAAAAATAAAACCCAAGAAAAGAAATTGATACAAAATACAATTACCTGATGCCCAGCCAGTCTCCAGGGAGAAAATGGTCCCTTCCAGCCAACTTTTCCCCAGTTTATATACTGGGCATGACACTCTGTGGTATGGAATATCCCTTTGGCCAGTTTGGGTCAGCTGTACCAGCTGTGCTCCCTCCCAGAATCTGGTGCAGCTCCTCACCGGCAGAGCAGGGGACACTGAAAAGTCCTTGAATGAGGGTAGGCACAACTGAGCAACAGCCCAAACATCAGCGTGTTATCAACACTGTTCTCATCCTAAATGCAAAACACAGCACTGCACCAGCTATTGGGAATAAAATGAGCTCTCTTCCTGTTGAAAACAGGACAGCAAGCTACTGGATATCTTCCATCATAATCTTAGTGTTTTCTCCATAGAAATTCTTCTAGGACTTACAAACACAAATCAGGATCGTTCCTTTATCAAAAGGGGACTCCTGCCACTGAAGAGGTGTGCCTAGTATTTATTCTTAAATACTGTGTTGTAGATTACAGTGCAGATTAGAAACTTGAGCAAGAGCAACTTGTTATGGCCAAAATTTCTGCTGAAAGATTCCATCTTCTGGGATAAGCCCTAAAGAATTCAAGGCTTGAGTGCCTGGACAATCCGTAGCTGTTTTGGTACCTTTTATATGTGATATTTCAGGATTGATTGTGATTCCTTTCCTGAGCCTTGGCCAGGAGAAGGCATGGGACAAGATGTATTGTGACAGCTTAGTGGGTAATTTGTGCCCCATTGGCTTCTCTCTCGTTCTCTGGGCCATCAGCCCAAAACATGTCATGCTACTACATAATGTGCAATTCAGCTTTATGTCCTCATGGACATTAACATCTTTAATAGAGAAACATCTTGGGCCCCTTCTTTATCCCACTAGTGATTTTGATACTCAGAGAGTTGGTGAGTTTTGATACCCAGCCCAGCAGAAGGAAACTCAGTATGGAAGGCTTGCAGAGACTGTGGAAACTCTTCTGATTCCTAATGTTGGGTCTGCAGGTAGAGGATTCCTAGACAGGATCCAGTGATTCTTTGCATGGCTTTCTGGTAGCAGTGGTTATTGCAGGGACTCTTCTGTGCAGTTTTCCACTCCACTTCTCTCCTTGTAAAGCTTCGACCTTTCATCAGAATTATAAAGGTTTCAGAGAAAGCTGAGAAGACTCAATAAGTCCATTAAATAGTTTGAGAATAATGGCAGATGAGGACACCAGTATCCTTCAGCCTGTGAAAAAAGACCCGATGGGGAGTACAGTGAAGGGCTGTAAAATCCCTAATGGCCTGCAAAGTCAAGTGCAAGAGTTACAGAGTAAGTTATAGCAGAAAGTAACAAAAGTTGTTTTGCCTGAGTGGGTCCTTGAAAGAATGCTAAGAATAAGACAGCTGAACTTCTAATTTTATCGTGTGGTTTCTTACTTCAGACTCTTTCAGTGTCAAAGGAATGGAAGGTGGCAGAAGCAGTAACAATTTTTAAATAGCTGCTGAAGATACCACTCCCTGACACTGACATGTCCATCACAAAGAATCAAAAGCTGTGATAAGACTGGGATTAGTGGACAGATGGGTGAGGACGATCTAATGAACAGAAGCCAGTATGGCTTTTATAAAGGCATCTGTCTGCAAATGTGTGGGGTTCTTGCAAGGCATCTTTGAGGATGTGGGGATATTAATTTCTAAAAGATACTTGACAGTAATCATTGCCAAAGTAGCAGTCAGAAAACAAATACAATCCTAAGAATTTCCTGTGCCTTGGTCTGACTAACAGCCAACTCTGGGAATTCTGTTAATCAAATGTAGTGTTACCACAGGAGGAGAGCACCTGATTCTAGGGTTCTGGGTCACAAAAAGAAGGAAAAAGATGGCTCACCTGAAAGCAGAAAATAGGCATTTTACTGTAGTTTGGTGGAATGTAATGGCAGGCTCCCCTGTCCTTCTGATCATGCTGACAAACAGAACTGGAATATAACTGCAAATAGAATGTTTGTTCATGGTAAATTTTATTCATAACTTAGTGCTGATGCTATACCATAAGCCAAATGTATTTGCCACCACATTGTCCCTTCCTATAGAGGAGAACTGACAGGCTGAATCCTGTCAGTTCTGCATTATTTAGCTGAATAATTTTATTAGAAATATAGGACCTCACAGCTCTGGTGGCCTACAGCATCCAGTTTCCCTTTGACTGCAGAACATCAGATTTCTCTGGTGATGCATTGGTGCATGGAGAAGTATTGACAGTAGTTTCATTTGCTCCTAGAGGATATCAGTTCTTAGAAAAGCAACAAGCATAAAGCACATCAGCATGAGTATTTGTACCTGCCATCTTATAAAGAAAATTGTATCATCCTTTTTAGAATTTTATTTTCTTAGGCAGCCAAGTGTGTCAGGCCACATTGTGCACATTAAGCACAAGGCAGGGCTCCTGACTAAGCCATATTTGGGCCAGGCACTGCAATGAGTCTGCATCCTAGGACTGCCTTTTCCTGTTCTGTTTATGTCTTCTGGCAGCCCTTGAACTCGGCATGTGAAATGTACGGTTCTGCGTATGTCTAATCTAGAGGAAAGCTGAAGTTACAGGTTTAGTGCTGCAGTAACAAGCTAACTGCAAGATTTCATCCAATCAGTATCAAAATGTTGCATGCAGTTCTTTCGTAGGTTAGGAGAAATTTCACTTATGAAGCCAAAACCAACCTGAGAAACAACTGTTGCAATTTTATAAGTTTTGCTTTCAACTGGTGATTATAAGATGCACTTGGTCCTTGTGCACATACTTCATATTTTTGGTGAGAGCCACTCTCACCTACTTACCAGAAATTGTTCTTGTAAATCTATTCCAGCTTATCATGTCCGTTTTTGAGAACAGCATGAAAGAAAGGGGCATCACTGAAAATGAAGCCTTTGACTGGGAGAAGGCTGGTACAGATATCTTGTTGTCCACTAGCACCTCAACTCCACCACAGCAGAACACCAGGCAAACAGCAGCCATGTTTGGGTGAGTGTTGCAGTTACAGCAGTCAGACAATAGACAAGCTCAGATCTTTTTTCAAAGGTTTCAAGACCATTATCATTCTTGGAAGTTGGAGCTGCATGGCAGCCACCAGTTCATCTGACTTTTTATATGTTAGTGTATGTCTTTGGTGGTGGATAGTGAGCTGAGTACAGCTGAGTGCATGCACTGCTCACACCTCCAGCACAGCTCCTCAGCCTGTTTACAGTGTGTTTCATGTGCTGCTGCAAAGGTACATTGATTGATGCTCAGAGGTGGAGATGAGTCCAGATAAAAATGGCTTGATAAGGCCCGATTGACTGGTCTGTCTGGTCTGTCTTGGTGCTTTTGGGGGCCTGATGTTAGGGGTTACCAATAATCTCCAGTAATGTTACAGAAGATAAAAGCTGTAAGGCCTGGTAAGCCTCATTTGCTCATGCAAAAGGGGAGGTTTCTTCACAGCTCAATATTGTATGAGGGGCACTTGAGAAGAAGCTTGCAGCCTGTGTATCAAGGGTCCCAAGATGCTTTCACTGATCCATCCCACTGTCTTTGTAACTTTTGTTACATGGAATCCTCCTGTTCTGATTCAGGATGTCGTATCTGGGATAAAGCTGGAATGCCTGTTTTTCGACTTGCTAATACCCCAAAAGCTGCTAAGGAATTCCTGTGGGGCAGTGTGATAGGCTTCCTTCTTTATATACTGATAATTTTACCTTTCTTCTTGTCTCTTCCACAGGGTGGTTAATGTCACTCCAGTACCCGGGGACCTGCTCCGTGAGAACACTGAGGATGTCCTACAGGGTGAACATTTGAGTGATCAAGAGAATGCTCCTCCCATCCTGTCAGGTCGGCCAGTGGAAGGTCTTGGTCAGGCTCCAAACACGGCTTTCAATGAGGGTGAAGTTTGGGAAGAGACAGATGTGAATCGCAACAAACTCAGGATCAGCATCAGCAAAGTAAACAACATTTCCTTGTCTCCTGTGACTTTTGGATGTAGGGCAATGGTTTCATAGGCTGCTAGAAGGCGCTCAGATCCACTGATGTACCATCCTATGTAGTAAGCCCAAAAAACATTGAAGAATTTTCCTGTGGAAAGGGGAAATTACAAACAATTTTTTCACAGAGTAAAGGCCATTGGGATTAATTTAGATCTTTATGCAAGTGACGTTTTGGGGGCCAGTAATGCTAAAGTGAATCTTTTTTACAATCTAGGATTTTGATACTTCAAACAAGGAAATTCTAGTCCTTGCATAGCTGATACAGTATCAGAAATGTCCCAGGCTTGCAAATTAATAAACCAAAATTTTCTTGTATTGCAGCTTCTAGGGTAAATAAGTGTAATCAGAGATGTCTTTGTAAGCCATATTTTTCTGTACCTTGAATCATCACTTATTTTTTTCTTCCTTTTTTTTAACTTTCCTTTCTAAGGATAGGACAATCTATGATAAGCATCTAACAATGGTTTCACCCCTGTGAAGAGTGAGAGAAACCATTACTTAATATTGTCATATTTCTGCATTCCAAGATCATATTAAACTTTTTTAGCTTACATAAAATGTATACTTCAGTTGATTTTCCTCATAATCTCTGAGGTGTTTCTCAGTCCTTTCTTGTAAATGTTACCTAATTTCTTGGAGGCGTCCCCAGTGAAGGTTAACTCCATAATAAATGTCAAGTATAAGAATCTGTCAATTAGTTTATTAATCAGGTTAATTTACATTTTGCAAGTAAATTAGTGGTAGGTCATCAGATACGTACAGAATCTGTTAGCAGAGAAACATTTGTCAGACGTAAAATGTTGTCAGGGCATATCAGATTGATGTCACAAACCTGTCTTTAATGGTCATTTGTAGATTGGCATGTTAAATCTGTCAGTCTTCTGGGGCAGAATCCTCTTCAGCCTCTACTGGTACAAAGTTAGTCCTTATTTCAGCAATAGAGGTATCTTCACTAGCCTTATTAGTCTCATTAGTCTTATTAGAAAACATTATGCATGGACAAGAAATAATCTAATCTAATTTACTTAAAATTCTCCAATGCAAATAATTCAGATGAATGTGTTATCGCTATGGAGCATTAGTAGGGACATTACCCAACGCTGAGAAATTATGAACCAAGTTCAAATTACTTCTTCATCTCTCACTGGTAACTCTGCATTCCCAGAAGTTTTCATTTGAAGGTATATGAAATAAGAAAAGCCTGATAGAGAAGGACAGTTCTGTTCACACAGCATACAATAAAAAAAAGAGTATTACAGAAAAATCCTAGTAACTTCAGTGTGTTGTTCTTGGCATTTCTACCACCAGGTGCCTTGATGCTCTTCAGTCAGACTTTGCACAGGAAAGTCCTTTGTGCGTGCTAGTTGTGTGTCATGTCTTAGCTAACTCATTCACAAGTCCTGTCATAACAGCAGCTAAAGGCAGGAGAGGTTTCTAGAAGCTCCACAGGACAGCCAGGTGACTCTCCTGCCAGGCACTGTGCTATTTGTTGTCAGGTTGCTGCCAAAGGAGCTTAGGCAGTTACTCAGCATGGCAGCACTTCAGCTCTGACAGGTTCTGTAGCTACACAGCAGGCTGTGCAGCAAAGCCCAGGGCAGCAAGCTCTCCAAAGCTGAAGTCCTTTCTCTCCCTGAGGCTTGTTATCTTTAGTTTGTCTCTTGCCTGTCCTTTTGCTTTGCTAGACTTATTATCTTTAGTCTGACTGTTCTCTGAGAGAGGATCGGTTTTTATTTAAGTAACAGTCACCACGTGGAGAAAAAAAGGATGCTTCAGATTTGATACCTGAGGGCACATCTTTACCTCTGCTTGTAATCTGAGGCATCTGTTGTGTCTTTCAGAACCACAAGGGCACTGGTGTGTTTAAACACCCTTCTGCTATCCACAGCATCACATCTTTCATCTTCTGGTCTCGTAGCACTAGAATTAACTGGCTCTCCCTGTCTTTTTCTTTGCATTTAGGGGATGAGTAGATCTTGTCATGTTCCTTCTCTCTAATAACTCTCTAAGATGATCCTTACTTCTCTGTGTACACAATTCAGACCTCCTTCTGTCCCACTTCTCCCATTTCTCTGTTAAGGACAGGGCTTGCTGTCACTGTTCTCCCTCACCATCCCCCAGTTCTCTGCTCTTGAATCTTACCAAGTTGATGCTACCCAACAGTTACATCAGCACTTTGCTCCATTCCACAAACACTTTTGACCTTCCCTTATCACTGACCTTCTCCTGGGCATGACTGGATTACAGATTAAATCATTATCATCTGTTCTGCTTTTCCTCTAATGCTTGAAAGTTCTCCTCCACTCTCCCTAGCTGCAAAGCTCTTTAGTTATGCATTCCAACTCCGGCTTGGGTGGTTTAGGTCTGCTAATTTATGGGCACTGACTGACTTGCCATGTCTACATTGCATGCACAAAGGCAACTGTCTGCATCAGCAGCATTTTACTGAGATGCTGCTTGTGTTCTGACCATCTGTCATTAATAGAGGACAAGGGAATGTAGGGCATGCAGCAGGGAAGGGTGAGCACTCTCCATACACATCCCCACACAGAGGCAGTGTGTTGCAGCTGATGCTGCATGGCTGGCAACACCGCAGTGTTGAATGCAAATCTTGTGCTGCTGCTGTAGCCCTTGGACCATTCTGCTTCTGTGCATTTGCCCCTCTCTTCCAAGGAGAATCAGCACTGTGGAAGGCAGAGGACAGCTGTGTTGGTCGCCTACTTTTGCTCCTTTGTCTGCTGCTAAATTAAAAAAATCAAATTTAATAAGGCCATATAAAGAGGAAATATGTACAGATAGAGTGTCCATGAGCATGTTCAGCTCCCTGCATGTCTGTGGAAAGTTCTTACAGATGTTGTGGTTGACTGGATGTCGTGGAAGACTTTGTTTAAAGGACCAAGGCTTAAACAAACAAACAAAAACACAAACAAACCAAACCACTCTGGTTATTAGGAGATGCCTTAGTCATATCAGATGCAGAAGTTTGTATGTTGCAATGTAATGCATGGACTCTGCTAAATGAATGTTGGTAAACAAGGCTCTTAGACATCTTGGATAGGCAGTAAGGGTGTGTGTACACACTAGGTTAACCAGTGAGAACTCCTTTGGATCAATGCTCAGGGTAATTGAAATGCATAGGCCACCTCATAAAGATGTTTAACTATTTGAATTTATTTTAAATCCATACCTTATTTTAATACCAGCTGATTTCCAGGGCAGAGGGACCCTGCGTCCCTTCAGACATTGCTTGTGTAGATTGTGAAAATGCAGCTGAAAGTGTATTCTAGGAGAAAGTCCAGGGCAACAGTGAAGGATGAAAATCAATGTCTTTGGCCAAACTTTGAAGTTCTTTGTGTTTACCCCCTCCAGACTCAGTGCATGGTGGAAGAGGAGCAAAGAAATGGGGTGTGTCCCAGTTCCCCTGTCCGAGTGCCTCCGGAGTCCCCGACCGCACAAGTGCGCTCCCTCCGCTACCGCCGCGTCAACAGCCCCGAGTCAGAACGGCTTTCCACAGCTGATGGAAAAGCAGATCCACATGAAAGAAGGTTTGTTTACCCTCTGTAGCCTCCTGCTGCTTTTAGCAGAGTCGTGAGGATTGACAATTGAGACCAACCTAATCAGTAGATAAGGAGCCAATGCTCACAACTTTATCTACATGACCTTTGGTTCACCTCCTCCTCTACTTCCCCTTTTCATCGTCAAAAATTTTGATGTCTCACACATGGAGGTCTTTCTCCAGAAGAGTCTGCAAGGCTTTTGGATGATCCTTGTTGAAAACACACTGCAGTTGTCCCAAAATCTGGGCAGCAGACGCTCTGGCTTTTGCAGCAAGCTGCTGGCCTCTGAGATAGGCAGAGAAGCAAAGCAAGCAGCAGATGCAGGCTAAATGAGAAACGCTGATCAGAACATGGTTTGGGATTTTTTTTTCACAACCCAGTAGAGCCTAACAAAGGGGAAAGGTGTTGCTGGGGGAAAATGGCTATCATCCTGTCTACAAAGGAAAGAGATGCTGAATTGGCTATCATGAAGCACTTCTTCATGCCATTGTAGGTTCTAAAGAAATATTTTTGTTTAAGCCTGTCTTTCTGAAGTGTACCAAGAAATGAGTGAGAAGGACTATACAGGCTTTCTCTTATGATCCCTGTCTTTAACCACAAACCTGATGTGTTTCTAATGGCTTCTTGTTGTGTCTCTAGGTCTCGAATGGATATCCCTGGCTCTCCATCACGGCTCGTGTGCTCCTCGCAGCCAGCCCAGATGCTGTCCATCGATACTGGCCAGGCTGACCGGCAGGCGAGTGGCAGGATGGACGTGTCAGCGTCCGTGGAACACGAAGCCCTCAGCAACGCTTTCCGCTCGGTGCCGCTCGCAGAGGAGGAGGACTTTGACAGCAAGGAGTGGGTTATCATTGATAAGGAGACAGAGCTGAAGGACTTCCACCCCGGTGCTGAGCCAAGCACCTCTGGAACCACAGATGAGGAGCCTGAGGAACTAAGGCCTATTGAAGATGGGGAAGAGAGAAGGCGCCTGGGGGCAGATGCTGCAGTCAGGCCGAAGACTCATGATGGGCGAAGTCGGGGTATGCTGCCTGTGACTGAGGAGGACAGTTCCCATAGACATGAAGGACCTTCTCAAACAGTGTCTGACAGTAGACATGAACAGCAGACAGGAAGTCCAGCCCATTCCCCCTTACATTCAGCACCAGCTCTCCGACAAAGGAGACGAGAATCTGAACCTACTGGTCCTCAGAGACAGGTAAGATCCCTGTACCTTGTTGCCTAGCATAGCATCATCTTAGGAAACCTCAGCTGTGCTGGAGAAGTCTTTGATTCCAAGCATGGATGCTCTTGTAAAACTCTTCTGACAGTGCTGGCAAGTATTGTGAACACTTTAGAAGTGTTCCCAATAGCCAGTGACATCCTTCTAAGGACACACTGTTACGAAGAGCTTTCGGCCATTTTGGTACAGGGACAAGAGGAGAGCACAGCTGTGATTCTGGGTATCTCTAGTCATTCCTCTTATGCTCTCCCACAGAATTTTGTTAATAACTGCTTAGTTGTATGGAGGTGTTGTTAGCAAATCTTCTCCACATAGCTTCTCAGCAGCAACAGCAGTGTATGGCAAGAGAATGCCATCTTATCACACATCAGCACTGCACAGGCCCACAGCAATGCAAATCATAAAATAACTCCCTGAAATTAATCTTTCTTCTAAATAACCTAATAAAAAGCTCAGAGTAGCCAGCACATACATCTCGTCAACCTTACTTCAATGAGAGGCATTGCCGTTACCATGTATTTACTCACAGAAATGTTCTTTACCTATCATGTTTTTTCCATATAGTTGTAGAAGGCTTTTTTCCTTTTAGTTTTGCTTTTTTCCTGTCGTCCTCTGATGCTACAAAGCAGTTCAGTTCTTACTGGGAGGTGATTTATTAGATTTATTAGCCTGGAAAAATATGATACACCAGGCTCAGAGTTCCTGTCATATCTAATCTTCATTTCTCAGAAGAAGCCTGTCCCAGAGTGTTCAGTGCAAGAGACAATCAAATTGTTGCCCTAAGAGTTTTTTGTATTTATATGTTGATGAAAATCTCTCATGCACATGGGATCCATAAGTACAGCAAAGAGCAGGCAAGTTTTGGGTTGTGTACACAGTGATACCCTCCTATGACAGACATTTGTGCAGTCTGCTTGTTCCTGTCTGGAAGATGGTAATTCTGTTTCCGCTTCCCTCTTGAGCTTATTCTCCAAGGAAGTGTTCACAGGACTGGAGCACATTAAAAGAACATCCTTCTGTTCAGGTCTTGCCCAGATTCTTCTCTTCTCTGGATCCCTGAGAGAGGTATAAGAAGAAAACCATGAATGAGACAAGAATCTATGTAAAAGGAATCAAAGCAAATCTTTGCAAATCACCAGGCAAGGTGCTCCTTGCTAAGTTGTATGAGGTTGCAACATTTACAGGAAGGGTAGAAATGCTGACAGCAGGCACGAGTGGGACTGTCCTGCTGAGCATGGAACAGAGGCAGCACATGCTTCTCTTAGAGACTGCATTCCAGTGCAAGGTTCCAAGGTGGAGGTGTTTGCTGTATAAAGCCAATCTGTTGAACGCCCCAGATACCTAGAAATTGCATAAGGCAAGATTGGCAGAGTTGGAAGGGTCTGTCTGAATTTTGTGTGTCTGTACACTTTTCGGGTTGGTCAGTGCAAGATCTGCAAGATGCAATGAACATGGTAAGAGCCAGCTGATAAGAACCAGCTGTAAACAACAGCAGGGACACTTCACTGACATATTTAGTGCGGCTAAAGAAGGCTGGAAAGGCCTTTTTGGCCAGAGTACATGCACTGCTGAGTGAAATGACTGGGGGAGTTGGATAGCACAAAGACTTGCTATCACTGCACAGTGATACTTAAAAAGCAGGCAAAAAAGATAAATTAATGGGATTGGGGGTGATTATTACTAATATTTTAGGCAGCCTTTGTTCTCCAGCAAACTGCATTTTTTTTTGTTCCTGTGTTCTAAAATGCCCTCTATTAACTCCATGGCCTACCTTTGTACGTACAGAGCAACACTGGACTTCTTTGGCTGACTGGGATTTAGTTGTTCTTTCTTTGATGTCTGGATCCTTCAGTTGCCACTGCAGCTGCGCAGTGATACTCATATTTTTCCATTTTCTGTCACAAAACCAGCTATTAACTCTCAAAGGGACTTGGTGCCTAAAGGAAAGTAGAAACCTGTTTTCCTTAGGTACAGCAAATATGGAGGGACAGATGGCTGGGACACTAATAAGAAGTTGACCAAGGACTTAACTAGTGAAAATACTGAAGGCCTCATTAGCAATGGCAGATGTTTCCTGTAGCTCATGCTTGTGCTTCTCTGGGTTTGATTAAAACTGTGATTAAGTTGTGTATGTGTGTGTGTGTGTGTGTGTGTGTGTGTGTGTGTAGGTGAGTAAATCTTCCTTATCTTTAAATATGAACTGAGCCTATAAGATAGGTAAAAATTTCACTAAATGCTGAACTACCATGACTGAAGTCATAGGCTTTGTTGTACCCATTTGTGACCTCATTCTGGTGTCCCAAAAACTGGTGATCATCCCTTGGTGTCAGTAGAGTACTCACTGAAAGCAAGTGAGGAATCCCTGCTCTAATGCTTCCTTCTGTTTCTCCAATCTCTGGCTCCGGTCTATGAGCCATCACTTGTAACTGGCAGAAAGATAGTGAATTCTGGATTGTCATAGAATCCCAGCACGGCTGAGGTTGGAAGGGACCTCTAGAGATCATCTAGTTCTACCCTCTGCTCCAAGATGGATCACCTAGAGCAGGTTGCTCAGGACAGTGTCCAATCAAAGTATCTCTGAGGATGGAGACTCCACAACCACTCTGGGCAACCTGTTCCAGTGTTCAGTCACTGTTATGGTAAAAAACTTCTTATTGTGTTTAAATGGAATTTCTTGTATTTCAATTTCTGTCCATTTCTTCTTTTACTTTCACTGGACATCACTAAGAAGATTCTGGATCCATCTTCCCATCAGGTATTTATAAATGTTGATAAGAATCCCCCTGAGCCTTCTCCAGACTAAACAGTCCCAGCTCTCTCAGCCTTTCCTTAAATGGAAGGTCTTCCAGTCCCTTCATCATTTTTGTGACCCTTTGCTGGACTATCTCCAGCGTGTCCCTGTGTCTCTTGTACTGGGCAGCTCACAACTGGAACACAGCACTCCAGGTGTGGCTCACCAGTGCTGAGCAGAGGGGAAGGACCATCTCCCTCAGCCTGCTGGCTGCACTCCTGATGCATCCTGAGGAGCTGTTGGCCCTTTTTGCCACAAAGGCACCTTACTGGCTTGTGTTCAGCTTAGAGTCCACCAGGACCTCCGGGTACTTCTCTGTCAAACTGCCACCAAAACGGGTGGTCCCCAGCGTGTTCTGTTCCTCCCCACGTGCAGGACTTTACACTTTCCCTTATTGAACTTAGTGAAATTCCTTTTTTCCCATTTCACCAGCCTATCCAGGCACCTCTGAATGTTGGCACAACCCTCTGGTGTGTCAGCCACTCCTCCCAGTATTGTGTCATCTGTGAATCTGCTGAAGGTACACTCTGTCCCATCATGCAGATCACTGATTAAGTTGTTAAATAGTAGTGGCTGCATTATCAGCCCCTTGATACACCATTAATGACTGGACTTTTTTTCTCCAAACATGATACTTTATGACCAGAAGCCCACCCAGTTTTCAGTCCAATTCACTATCTACTTATCTAGCCCATATTTCATTGTTTTGTCTATAAAGATGTTATGGGAAACAGTGTCAGAAACCTTGGTAAAGTGAAGATCAACAACCTCCCACCCAGGATTCTCAGCACAGGAAGCTCTTGGGTTCATCAGACATGATTTCCCCTTCATACATCACATGTTTGGAAATGGCTTCTTCCAGGAGGATTTGTTCCATGTCCTTTCCAGGCTGACCAGCCTTTTGTTCCCTGAGTTATCCTCATTTAGAACTCAGATGTTTCTTCAAATGTCAGTCTTTTAGAAGACAAATATTGTAGCTTAAATGTGAGAGATGGTGCTGTCCTCGCTAAAACTCTGTGGGTGTAAGAGAGAGCACAGAATGATCAGATGCTGCTGTGAGGAAAGTCAAGTACAGAGGAGGCTCTGAATAGCCTGGGGGAGTTTCTGACCCAAATATTCTCACATATTAGGTATCTCCCAGTTTCAGATGACAAGAAAATGGCTGCAGTGGAGCACAGATCTCATGGGAAGACCTGGTATAAAGGGAGAACAGAAACTATGTCCTGTTCAAGCCATTCTCTATGTGCACCACTCAGCACATCTGTTTAACAGAGCTCTAAGGGTTTACTTTAATGTATGCATTTCAGGGATGTCCTAATAAGATTCAGCTTTTTTTTATGCACTACTGTGCAGATAAAGCTATAGAAATAGATAAAGAATGACTGGAATAAAAGATTGAACCTGCACTTCTGTTTACATATTAATCCTGACACAGGGTTGCTGTTACTGCTGGAAATAATTTAAATCCATTCCTTGCAATATAATTTAAAAATCTGTCAAGTTCTTAAGAATGCTGAATAAATTCCCTGATAATTGGCAAGAGGTGGCAACTTACTGCTGCCTTCTGCACTGACAAGAATTACAAGTGTTCATACATGTGTGAGTTTTAGAAATTATTTCTGACTATAGGTCTGTGCTCATAGGTATTTCTTGACTCTCAATCTCCCCTGCTGCTAGTGCAGTTGGCATTGTGCAAAATGTTTGGGGATTTGCCTGCCTGAAACATGCCTGTCCAAATGATGTCACATCTAAAAACCACAAGAGAAGTGAAGAATGAAAGTGGGAGATGATATTAACTCTGCTTTACCTATCCTTGAATATATTCTGCAGGTTTCAGAGAGCATTTTGCTTAGGCTGTCTCTTACAGTCTTATCTCCCAGAGCCAAGAGTTTATCTGCTAGAAAAGGTCCAAATGTGAAGAGGCACTAGTATATTTTTCCTCACCAATTCAGCTGTGTAGTTAGAATCCCTCTTCAAAATCATCTTGCTCAATGCTATCTCCAGCCTCTTTTCTCTGACAGCCAGGAGAATGCCGTGAGTGGACTTGCTTTAAATTGTCCGTGTCTTGAGCCTGAGAGAGCAGCAGGGGAAAAGGTGCTTTGTGTCTTGGTTTCCTTTCCTTTCTACAGCATTGTCTGTGGGCTGCTCTGAGGGGACCTGAGGGACCATTTCTCATGGTGAGAAATGGGTATTGGCAGAGGAGGGGAAGACTCACTGCTCCTCACTCAGTTTAATTCCCATTGAGCTGCGTTTGATGCCTGTTGTAGATGATGTGATCTTTGACCATCAGCTCCTCTGTCTTCGCTCCACATGAGAAGAGGAGCTTGTCAGCTGATGGAGAAGGATGAACGTAGGGTTGGCCTCTTACACTCTTTGGATTCAGTGTCCCTGTCCATCTATGTGTTAGGAATAAAGTGTCCACAAAAGGGTGATAGTAGAAGTAATGTTCACATATGCTCTTTGTATATTTATAGATAGATAGATAGATAGATAGATAGATATCAGGTAATGGCAGTCAAAACCTTAAGTTCAGTAGACATTCCTAATTACATTTTAGATCTGTAAAATACATTGAGTTCTGTCTACATCACATTCTCCTGGGACTTCACATACGAGGTGTCCTACTGATCCTGTCCAAACAGAGCAGAATAGGCCTGATGGTAGGTGGTCCAGCCTGATTGCTGCAAAGAGATGAAGGGGGGCAGCACCTTTAGCATTGACAGAATAATTTAAGCATTAGAGCATCAGTGAAAAAAGGTGGCACATCTGTAAGCTCAGCGTCATCCTGGAGGCAGCAATACCAAAGTGCACTTACTGATGGGGTGTTGTAATGGCTTCTTCATGGCCTGGGCAAGGTCCTTGGTCCTGTGCTGTAGAGGAGCTCTCTCTGGGTAGCTGGAGTGATCCTTTGAGATCTGAGAAGTCTTTACCATGTTGGGATGATTTATACCTTGGAAATCATACAATATGCTGAACCCAAACATGGAGCAAAAATTAGGAATAAAGATTCCAGTAATGCTTAGCCGTGCAGCTTGGAAATAGCACACCCAAGGCTGAATTTCTACACTATCTATGCAAAGAAGAGATGGTTGTCTTTATGAGAAATTAGAGCTGCTGTCTAGATTTTATTTGTCTCTCTCAAGTACTCTGTATGACAGCATTACATTATTATTATCTGAGACTCTGATCTATGCAGTGACATGCAGTACATTTAGGACCGTGAATAATTGCTTTTCACATTTAATGCCAACCACGAACTGAGTAGCTCTCAGGCGCTTCTGAAGATAAGATATCTGCCTCAAAGCACTGCAAAGATATTGAAGGTGACAGGAAAGAGATGACACTGGATGACATTCAGCTCTTTCTCTAGTGCAAGGGCAACATCTCCAGTAAGGTAAGGAGAGCAGTTTTGGCTTAAAAAAACCCCAATATCACCTTATCACATTTCACCTGCAGAGACTTCCTGAAAAGAAATGCAGCACAAGGAAAGGAATGCATTTGAAAGGAAAAAAGTGATTCCAGGAAAAAGGTTCGGTTCTGGAGATTGAGACTGCTGACCCTTGTGAAAGTGCTAGTTTCATAAAAGAAGTAGAAAGGGAAGGAAGGGCTTAGCACTTTCAGGGTGAAACATCTGAAGTCATTCCTGTAATGCCTCTCTCTTCCATTCAGAGCATAAAGGGAAGGTAGGGACTGTGATCTCATCCCGACACAAACTGTCCTCAGTGTGTGTACTTCCTCCCTCTCCTGGCTATCCCAGGATTACAGAAGCAGAAAAGGGACCTAAGAGTGCATCTTCTCCTTATGTCCTCCCATGGCCCTGTGTTTTGAATTTCTCGCTGAAAGGAGAATTATACTCTGCCTGCCTTTCCAGCTGCTATCTGTCCACTGCTTACCAAAACTGCAAGCGTTAATACTCCCCCTACAGGCACTCAATCAAAAAGTATCAGGGGGCCAACAGTGTAAGTGTGAGAAAAGTCTACTAACAGCCCCCAAACTTGCTTTTTCAAATCCCTGGAGTGAGTTTTAATAAGACTTGTTGAAAGAGCCCCTGAGAACCCCTCACATTTAAATACACATAATCATTTTAGGGCTAGGTGTTTCACCTTTTATCATCCATGTGGTTTCCAAATGTGTTCAGAGTTTGACTGTTACCTATGTGCAAGATACGTGAATAGCCTAGTGACATGCCAAGATGAGCACTGCCAGTGGAACAGAGAGGTGAGGCATGTGGCCTGAAGAGCCAGAGGAGGGGACAGAGTAGCAGAGCCTGGTGTCACTCTGGCTGGGGAGAGCATGGCAGGCCCCCTGTAATGACAGGATTCCATGGTGCCCATAGCATCCCTGGGAACTGATATCCATAGAGCAGTAAGTAAGGCCCTGTGTAGAGCAAAAGCATTTTTCATCCGCCAGCGAAGATGTCCGCAGCATGCGCATCACAAACCAGGGGCGAGTCAAGTCTTTGCCTGACACCTTTTCCTCCACTCTTCTTGGTCTTTTTCAGTTGGAGGAGGACAGGCCTTCTCAGCACTCCCTCCCGAGGTACAGCCCCCTGAGAAGACTGGCGTCCTCCGTTTTCTCCTCCTCAACCCTGGAGACAGAACACTACCCTCACGTTGGTGGCACTTTCATACAGCGCAGCCGTTCGGCGGAGAGCAGCCCCGTGCGCATGCCCCACCGCAGGCACATGCCCCTCACGGCAGGAAACCACAGACTCATGCCTTCCGTCCTCCGCATTTCCAGGTCCCAGCTCCAGCAGGTGTGGGCCCGCTTCACACACAAAACATAGCCTGTTCAGGGAAGCAGCAGCCTCCATAATGCAATAATAGATCCCACCCACCCACAATGTGTCACCACTTAATGCAATATTGAATCCCAGACAACACTGGCCTAAGGTACTGTAACTTCCAAAGCCCCTGCAACCAGACCGCACAGAGACTGAAAACATCTGCCTTTCTAAACCTCCCAGCAGCCTGAGCGAGGGGCGGCAGCAAGGCCGAAGATGAGAACACAGATGGTGAACGTGTGGTGTGTGAAAGAGGTGGATGCCAGGGCTCATCTGAAAAACTCGCTCGCGTGTCCTGCGGCCTCGGGGTAGGAAGTGCAGGGCTGCCTCACTGAACACGTGCAATCGAGCAGCAAACATTGTCAAGTTATGACTGGAATGGAGAGACTGTGGAGGTATCAGCAAGCGTTACCTTCCTCAGCAAAGTGGTTCAAGCATCTCTGTTGGTATCTTACACTGGGCTGAATCTGTAGGCAGATTAACTTCATCTAGATATAGGCAGACTCCCACTCAAAGCTCACCTGAGGCAGGACCTCAGGTTTGTCCCTCTTGTGGAGTTACAATCATGTATCTCTTTGTTGCTTTGGCTTTGGAAATCCCCTTGCTTTTGTTGCAGTTTGGTTTCCATACAGTGACCACACATTTCTGTCTCTCTGGCTGTGCCTCTGTTACATGACAGTGAGACTGTTTGTCTGCTCTCCACTCCTAAGCTGCCCCAAATTTTCCTACCTGCCCCCAGAGGCACTGACTGTCAAGTTGGATAGCAAAGATTTTCTTACTGATCCAGCTGTATACTATGCTGTTTTTAAATTCCAGAAATTTTAGGCACCTGCAGCTTTTCAGTGGCAGAGCAGTCCTGCTTCTTGGCCTTGCTTGGAAATGCCTGTGATAAGAGATCTCATTTGAGAAATAAAGTGGCCTCAGCTCCTGGTATAGAGAGCCCATGAAAACCTTCCCTAAAACTGTGAATCTCAAAGGAAAAGGGAGATCAAAGTTAATTTAAGTTGCCATAAGTATGACTTATTTCCTGTGTTTGCAGAAATATATTGCCCTTCTCAGTAGAGTTGCAGGGTAAAACACCAGACTGTATGAAGACTTTCTGTAGTTAAGTGAATGTAGTAATTGTCTTCTATTGCCATGAGCCTTTGGTCTGTTCTTCTGGGAGAAGAGGCAGTATGGATGTTAAGGTTAAGGAAGAAGGGGTCATAGATGGTGCTCGGGGCTCTAGGGAAGTGCAAGTCCAAAGTAAAACATTGTGCAGAAAATATACAAGCATAGGATACAGGCAATAAAACATGTAGAAAGCTCAGACAGATGTGAGAATGGGTTGGGGTACGTGTGGGTGTTGGAAGGAGGTTGTGACATGGAGGTCTCACTGCATAGGTAGGGTGTTTCCAGTGGGCCTACAATGAACAATTCCTGCCAAGCAGTGCTTTCTGTAGGTACATCTGCCCTACCTGAGGCTCCCTTAATATTAGATTCACCCTCCCATAAGCAAGACCAGATAGTGCAGCCCCAGACAGGGTGAGTGGTGCTTCCTGAAGTTCCTAGGACCTGGCCCAGCATGTCTGCATGCGGCAGGACATGGTCTGACAGGCTGACACGCTGACAGAGCATCCTGGGAGGTGCAGGGATGGAGATGGAGGGGCCAACATGCCCTCCTTGAGAGATTCGGCACAGGTATGACCAGCCCCTTCCCACAGTCATTCTCGAATCAGTGACATCAATTTCTTTTGATTTGTCCCAAGAATATGTGTGAATGGGACAGTTTACTGTTCAGACAAAATTTTTATCTGCAATTTGTTCATGAGCTTTATTTTCTAAAAAGGTACTGGGTGTTGCCAAAAATACTTGGGCTGAATTAACCAGCAGCCTAATCCTATTTGGCAGTTCCCTTGTCAAGCACCAAGATACAAAAAAGAGCAAGGCTTTGCTCTTCTCGAAGTGGCATGAGAAGGGATAATTTCCTTAAGTAGACTCTACTCTGATGTTATTTTTTTCCAACTTCAATAGAGACTTTAATGGAACAAGAGATTCCAGAGAAAATGGAATTTGTGAAAGCACTAGACTTACATCAGTAACTCTTAATAATTTTTGTTCATAGCATCCAAAGCACTGATGTTCATTTTTCAAGGTCAATTTTAGGAATTAAAATTACCCTTGTTCTGTTTTTAAAGAAAAATCAACCAATTTTTAGTTTTGCACATCAGAAAAGGGAACAAACTGGATAACTGGGTATTTATAAACTCTAAGCCCTTTGTTCAGACAAAAACAATGACTAGCCAATAAATAGCTCCATACATAAATTTCAAAGGTCAGTGATCTATCTAATGCTACTCATCATAATGCTGCTCACATAAACTTGATACTGCTCTTGTAAGTTCAAAAATCTGGTTTATAAAGATGGTTGATTTATATAGACTCCAATAAGACTTTCTTCCAGTTTAAATTATTAATAAATTGAAAGCCAACTAGACAAACAAAATATGTTTATATGTTGCTATCTCTTACAAGAGGGGCTGTTTCTCATTAGGACTCCTGACCTCCTGCCCTTAGCTCAGCACTATTCCATGCCTTTAGTGGCTGGCAAGAAGAACAAAGAAATCACTGAGGAGAAAGTTGCAGTGACAGAAGGTGGGTGGTTTGATAAAACACTACTGACAGACTGGCTCTGCAGAAGGATCTGAATTGCTTGATAAATTGCTTGCATTCAAAGTAATGATTGCATGCACCCAGGGACAAGGTCATATTTGGAGTATGGAAGATGTAAGTCACATGTACAGAATGAGAGAAACTGTGCCCTGGGAGGTGCTGTCTCCCAAAATGAGGTGGGAGTTAGGTGAAGTAATTAGCTGCATCTAAGTTCTCACTATGCTGCTACAGCAAAAAGGAATCAATACATTGTCTGGTGTGTCAGCAGGAAAATGGAAGATGTGAGCAGAGGGAGATATTTGGTGGTGGTGAGATCACTACCAGACATCATATCCAAGTCTCGTACGGAAATTTTTGTAAAAGATTTTCAAAACCTAAAAGAGAAGACGTGGTACAAGAATGTTTGATTCTGTAAAACCTGCCTTGTAGAATAAGCTGGAAGAAATGCAGTCTGTCATTAAATACAAAACTAAAAAATGACATGATTGCTGTTAGGTGTCCCTGCCTGAAGAGAGCAAGAGGGGTTTTAACCTGCCAGGCAAAGATGATGAGTGTAAGGGCTGGAAGATAAAGTAGCAAAGGTAAACCTAGAAGCAAGATGCTCATTTTAAAGACATAGGTGTGTGTGGTAAACCACTGAAATACATTATTAAAAGACTCTGAATTTTTTGCTGTTCAGTCTCTGTAAGGTGGGATACTGGTTTCTAAACCAAACCTGTTAAACCATCAAATTTGGGCTCTATACCAGAATAATTTGACATGTTGCTGTCACCTGGGTTTTGTGGGAGGTCTTATTTCATGATCAGTATGTCTTTTACAATTTAATTCTGAAAAAATTAATTGGTGCTAATGGCTAGAATCCTGATGTTAAAGTATTATGCAAAAAGTATTAAAAATAGCCAATTTGAAGGGGTTTTTTAACATCTTCATCTAATGCTGTATTAATTACTATGGAATCTACGTCTTGTTGAGGAACAGTTGGCAAATTAAAGAAATGTGAAAAGAGATCTTTTTTATATATATGGAAATGTAATAAATTAATATTGAAACTAGTTGCGGTGCAATTCTAAAAAAACTTATGTAGATTACATTTATATTGCATTTATTTATTGTGTTTAATTTATAATGACTGCAATTATAAATGTAAATATGTCCAAAATCAGTTGGCAAAAAACCCAACTGATGGAAGGCTGTTGACGTGAAAATTGGTCCGGGGTCTGTGGGCTGAAAAGTTAGTTGCCCTAGTTATTTGTCCTTCCGTGTTTGGTAGGGTTTTTTTAGTTCTTCAGATGGAATGAGCCAGTGGGAATCAATACTAGTGAAATAAAATTCCCGTTCAGCATCACACTCTTAAGCAAATTGCGTTCATCAGAAGGGTCCAAGAACAGGATTTGCATCCTGAGGGATGTACTCTTCTTTTACATACATTGTACATAGCACTTGTTCTCCTCAGAATCCAAATTGGAAATGAGCACTCCCTCACAGAGATCATTGGCATCAGGACAGGTAGCTGTTGCTGGGATCTCATGATCTACTTCAGTGAGCAAATGTTCATCACTTTTATATACATATAAAAGCCATCTTTTTATATCTTGGCCTCTTGGCTCCTTTCACTTTCTTTCTATGCAGAACGGGAGATGTTTCCAATTTATTGCTCTCTCCTCAGCCTCCTTCCCTCAGGAAGGAGCTAGTGAGATATGATTTCTGTGCAAATGTTATGTAAATGCTTGGGTTAAGCTAGCATTGGATAAATGTGGTTATGCCAGCATGCATTCACTTTCAGGGGAGACCATTTTGGTGGGAGGGGGTTGGCTGAAAATGAGTTGCACTGACACAGGTGCAGGTCTGCAGATGCCAGTGTGCATTAGGAGCATCCTCTTGATACCCCCATGATGACAAAGTCCCTGGTGTGAGCCTGAACTTGTCTACCATTCCCATTCTTTTTTACTACTGTAGGGGGGCAGGCATGTGAAAGAGTTGTGGTGCACCACCTCTTTCACTATTTAAAGTCTCTTTTGTTGCAGTGATGAGAGAAAGTGAGGTAGAAATGCCCTGTAAAACAGCCATATTGGGTGATATAACCCCATCCTTACACTAGCTCTTCTTCATGAAGTCGCTCCTGTTCTACCACTCCTCCTCGTTGTGTGTCTCCACTTGGGCATTGTGGTGGTCAAGGCTGCAGGTCCCCCTCCCCCCCCCCCCCAGGATGGAGAAGCTGTACTTGGACAGTGGCCTCCAGGCTGGATTGAGATAAGGCAGCTGATGTTCTCCTCATTGTTCTCCTCATTGCTCATTGGGATCTTGTCATTGCTCTGTAAGCACAGACATTGCTCAGCAGCTGCCACCCAGCTTCTGTTCAAATCTGAATCTGGATGCAGGAACAGCAGCAGTTGGCTATAGCCCCAAGCTGCTGGTAGACTTCACCTGCAGAACCCCTTCACCTCACTGAGAAGTTCTCTTAGATCTAGTTGCCTCTTTGTTCCAATTTGCATCTCCCATCTCTTCCCTGTATGACAAAGTCTTTTTGCTCTGCCTTGGTTGCCTCTGTGTGTCCCACTCCACACGTTCACCTGCCCCCGTGGCTTACCTCCATTGCCATTCATGGAATCTCATCCCTCACATCGTTATTGCATCCCTGGATACCTGCACTACCTTCTGCCTTTGCCATTCCCAAGAATCTGCAGAGCATGCCTCCTGCATCGGTTTCCTATGCATTGCATCGCTCGTGGTGTGCTATAAAATCCCTATAGCACTTTGAGCAGCAAAGGAGCCTTCCCTCCCTCCAACTTCCTTGGAGGAAATTGGAAAAAAATGGCACATTTTGGCAACTGGAGCAGTCTCAGCTCTACATGGAATCTGTGTGAGGATCGCACTGTTTAAAGGCAGCTTGATTTCAAAAATGAGAATGGAAGATACCTTCCGTTTTCAAGACAGTTTCAAATCTGGGAATTCTTAGGACTTAGCAAGCTCTGCCCAATTGTTGTCTGCATCAGCAGCTAAATTTAGACAGCTGGCAGTGCTCTTTCCCTTAAGACACAGGTACCATCTGTGTTCGCAAGCCATGTAAGTAGCTGGCTGAACACCGTTTCTGTTGCTGTGAGCATGTCTCTAAATTCTGCTTAAATCAGTGCCAGGTCTCTGTGAGTGAGAAAACATCGCAACTCCAGTTGCAAACCTGCAAGTTCTTCCAAATGGATGTTTTCTAGGCTGGCAAAATTTGCTGTCCCCATTCTCCTACCTAGGAGCTGGGAGAGTGGGGAGGTTTCAAATCAAATAGGGTATTTCAAACAGCCAATAGAGGGAAATTGTAAGTGCAACAGAGCTGACACTCTTCATTAACTGCAAACTTCAACACACCAGTGTTTCCTCCTGTTGCCTGTCTTAAACTGGAGGTATCACGGACTGCTGGATTCTTTCCTGGGGATTGGTGTTCTTTACTTTGCCACATATAATGACTGTTCTTCCCTTATCAAGCCTGTGCCACTGCCATTAGGCCGCCAAAGTATCTTGTTGTTTTAAACAAGCTCTTTGTTTTTTCTTCAATTCCATTTGACACCCAACTCTCCCCAGCTGCTTCTGGAGCAGCCAGACCCAGGTGTTACACAAGAAAGCAGCATGCCTTTAAGAACCAGTCAGCCATCTTTCTTTCCTTTCTGCTATATTTTTTAGATACAGAACCTCTGGAAAGAGGCCTGTTGCTTGATCAGCCATAATAAGCGGAGGTGTTTTCAGCACCTTCCTCAGCCAATTCAGGGGCACAGAGGTTGAATGGCTCTTCAGTAGCTCAGCTGTTTCTTTTCCAAAAGTGGCTCTAAAGCCAGTGGACACACAGCTCTTCTAACTTGCCTAGGCTGTGAGCACTTGAGATGAGAAACAAAACAAGTGTCATTTGGGACACTTCTCTGCTCTGTGCTTCAAACATTTCTTCCAAAGATTTTACTTTGGAGTGTTTATCTACCTCATTTGTCTTTTGTTTCAGTAGCATTGCCAGGCTTTGGTACCATCTTTGTCACTGACTACTTTGTCCCAACGTGTGCAGCCTCTTCTGAGAGTCTTGGTGATTTGTTTTGTAGTAGAAGCCTTCTGCAGTCAGAAGGACCCTTCTGCAGTCTGGGAAACCAGAGCAAACACCTCAATTTAGCCTTTCCAGAGTTTATTCAGAAACAGTCTTGGTGATTTGTTTTGTAAGTAGAAGCCTTCTGCAGTCAGAAAGACCCTTCTGCAGTCTGGGAAACCAGAGCAAACACCTCAATTTAGCCTTTCCAGAGTTTATTCAGAAACACTTGTGGTATTTCATACCTTCCTATAGGCTCTTAAATCTAAACGATTCCCAAGTGCTTTATTTTTGCCATTAGTCACTTCCCTGCTGTTTGACATAGGGGAGTCAGGAGCAAGAAAAGCCTTTTCAGAACATGTCAGGATGAAGCCAGATGTTTGGTTGCACAAAAGGAATTTCAAGAGGCTGAATATTTTTTGGTGATCTGTAAATCATCGGGACAGTGGGTGGGACCTATATACCAAATACAACAAATATCACGGAGGCATTTCTTTGACTGCAGATCACCAGGAACTTCCCTTCCTCACATGTAAAAATGCACTATTTGAATCTGGTGCTGTGATCCTTTGTAAATAAATTAAGGCAAGAAAATACAACGATTGCTAGTTCATTCCTCTCTTGTAAAATAGCTCAACAATAGGAGACTGAAGGTCAGAAAGCACGGAAAGATGTGTTCAGTCCTTTTCCTGTTTTCTAACGTCCTTCCCTCTCACACCGCCATCAATCTTCCATGATATGTCTATGTGGAACTTTTAAGAGCTTGACAGCAGCACAAGATTATTCTTGAAAATAGAAGATTTTCTACTGCTTATCTGGAGGGATTGGTGACAGGTACCAACCATGTTTGTCCAGTGGGTCTGGCATCTCTTCCTTAGGCTACGTGGAGTCTCTGTGGTATCCAGTCGTGTTTGTATTACAGCACTTAGTAACTGACGCAGTCCTGCGTCAATGACTGAATTTATTTGTATTGTCAACTGCTGGGTGATATGAATGAGACATTTTATTAATGGTTGTCATTAGAAATTTATTCATGACACTCTCAGAACTTTACCTGAAGCTGAGACCATTTTTCTACTTTCACGTTGAATAAGAAAGGGCTCTTTTATCCCAATCTACTCAAAAGAGAAGCTTTTATTTTTATTTTTCCTTTTCTTGTTTCCCTTTGGTAAAAATGGGAAAGAACAATTTGGAGATAGCTATCATGTATTTGTCTAGCTCTGCTTGGTAGTAACAGATGGGCTGCAAGAGGCTAGCTGAAAAAAATAAAATTGCATTTCCTAGCAGACAAGGTCTGAAGCCTTTAAAATCATGGATAATTTGCAAGCCCCTAAAATCCTGTTAGTGTTTATGGTGAAAAAATTACCTCCATTATTTCTCAGCTTGAGAAGATGGGGTACCTTCTTCTTGACCTGCTTCCCTGTAGTTACCAGCTCTCCCCAGAGTGACTGGAGGAGATGATAATTTCTGGAGGGGCTGACCAAAGCAAGCCAGATGTGCTTCCTGATTTCACTGTTGTCCCCAGGGTGGTGTTGTGATGCTTTTTGCTGGAGTTTCCATTTCTGGTTGTCTGTGTGTTTGTGTGTGTGCATGACCCACACGTGGTATGTGAACGGTCGCACGTGGTCCTGCCTTACAGAAGAGTTTCTGTGCCAGTAGTGGGCCACTTTGCACATCCCCAAATGCTGAAAAGGCTGTTGCAAAGAACAAATCTCAACCACTTACAGAAAGTATCTTTATGGTGTCTGGTTCAGGTGGTACACCTGGCCTCCTCTGCATGCTGCAGGTCAGATTTCAGCAACCTGGCCCAGCCCAGGTCTCTTAATTCAGTGTGTTGTAACATACATACATATCTCTCCTTTTGCTGTCAGTTGGTGGCAGAGTATTCTGGTGATGAGAACAGTGCTGGCACTTGGGACGTAATTTATAGTATGCAAACACCTATTTTGGGTAATATTAAAACATGAAATAAAACACGTAAAGGCTGATCATCGCTACACTACCTTGCTTTTTTGTTGTGTTTTAATGCCATGTGTTTTGTGTTTGGATGACTATAACAACAAACCTGCATTGGTAGTTCCAGGGGACAGCGCAAAGATTAATTTCTGGGAAATGTTTCTAAGTGTTATTTGCTGTATTGCAACTTCTTTGTATCACACCTGCCATTGAAAAAAATGATGTTACGATGAATGTACATTTTGAAC
The DNA here is from genome assembly GCF_965178545.1 of Coloeus monedula. Lineage (NCBI taxonomy): Eukaryota > Metazoa > Chordata > Aves > Passeriformes > Corvidae > Coloeus > Coloeus monedula. Next base: position 13,627,239 of record NC_138782.1, on the reverse strand, counting down.
AAGCTGCTAACCATGTAACCTGGGGATTGGAAGCAATCCCCATTTTACATTCACTTGCATGTCTTCTAGTGTTTGAAAAGAAAATTGCTTTATGTTCGAAGGTTTTATTTTTTCATATGCAAAGTGTTTCAATGAGTTACCTCATCTAGTGCACTTGCCTCGTAAAAATCCCCAGGGTTTCCTCCAACAACTCCAACAAGTTTCTCAGTTTAATTATGAGTGCAATTAATTATCTGGCAACATGAAACACAGTAATGGCAAATTTCCTCTGAACAAGTCAGCTAAGGAGGATTTCCATGGGACTCTTGCCCCTTCAGCTTGGTCCTTTCTAGAAAAACCCCCACCAGATCAGGTTCTTATTCAGCACTGCTGACTTCTGGTTATTTTTATGACTTAGGAAGATGTTTAGCTTTCAGAATATTCTTCTTCTTTCTTGCTGCTATTAAGTTGCCTTTACAGTTAGGGATTAGAACAATTTTTGAATTATCATTTCCTTCCACTTGCTCACTATTTCCCGAGTCTCTAATGAGTGATAAAAATGAAGTGGTCCCCATGTCCGCTTAGACAGGGAGCTCTGCGTTGGCTCTCGCTGGAGACTCTGGTGGGTACAGAGCTGGGAAGCTGAGTGGCAGGCATTCCACTTTTACAGAGCTTTTGCTTCCATCCAAGACGCTAGGAAAACTGGCACAAACCTAACACATGAAAGCACAAACAGGGAGGAGCAGAGCACTTACCCAGCACAGGACTGGATTGTCCTATTCACCTTGGTCAAAAGAATGAAGAAAAAGGCTGTGGAGCATTTGATGGTGAGATGCTGGATAGAAGAACATCTCTAACATTTATGGTGCTGATTCTTGGAACATGGAGATCCTGCAAGTAAGCATGGCAGCTCTAAGGCCCCTGCTACTTTTACCTCATCTGATGCTGGTTTGAAGGAAGAGCTGCTTCAGAAACTCAGATTCTAGGGTTTTTTCCACTCACTGTTGTCAATCCTGCCAGATTTCCCAGTCCCGATCAAGCTTAGTCTATGTTGGCAGAGGATAATGTCACTTTCCAGGATATGCTAAGGTCCTGATAGTATCCAAATAAAAGCTGTTACAGGGAAGACTGGACTACAGCTTTTGCTGTCTGTGTGCCATCTGCATCTCTCAGGACTAAGGCCTCTTCCCATTCCCAGTGGAACAATTAACGTTGTGTTGAGAACTTGATTTCTGCTTCTCAGACTTTTCAGCTCCCATGAAGAATCTCAGGGACCAGCATATCCTTCCTTCGCATTACCTTTTGTCACCTATTAGACTTCTGTTGCTGCTAAGCAGGAGAGTCCAAACCACATTTAACCAGCTGCTGCTTGAGTAGGAGGTGAATGTGGGTTTCTGTGGTCATTGCTACTGAGAGGAGACAAAAGCTGTAGGGAACCTGTTGTGCTTCCTGGTTTGCTTGAGAAACTCCATCTGCTGGGACTTGAGTTTGCTTGAAGCAGTGGATGTCAGTGCAGTCCCTTTCAAGCAGGTCTCCAGTATTAAGAGGTCCAGCAGGAGGGATTCCTCAAGCTGCCAGGAGTCCTCACGGACTGCTAGGGACAGAAGGTTTGCAGAAGCTGTGGAAGTTCGTCTCAGGGGGAAGGCAGCAGGGAGATGGGGGGACGCAGCCTGCTGTAGCTTTAAAGGCAGTACTGTGTAGGGATCCGTTTGGAAGGACGTAGTTGGCTAAAGGGATCCAAAGCTTGTTTTCCTCGAGTCTTTTTATTCTTCCTTATCTAATCCCTTTAGAGCCTAAGGTCAACCCCTTTTTGTACTGCAATAACACTGTAATATATGCTTGCACTAATTCTTCTGGTATACCAAGCATGCAAGACCAATTTAAAGCTTTTTTTTCAGAAGAAAAAGACTGTATTATTGTGTATATAGAAATACTGAGAGAGAATTTGAATTCTGTCTCCTGTATAAAAGCATGCATTGATTACCTGTATGTAGATCATGCTGTAAATGCTGCAGAGTACTGTAAAATCCTACACTTGAAACCACAATGAACAGGCAATGTCATCAAAAACAAACAAAACAGAAGCTGTGCAATGGATTTTGTGCCTTTTTTAAATCCATGTATGTTAATCCAGACAATCGGGAAAAAAAAAAAAAAAAAGAAAAAAACAAACAAACAAAAAAAAGCTTGTATACTACCAAAACCTTATTAAAGAATCAAAGGCAGCATCTTGTTGATGGCTGGGTTTTTTATTTGATTTCTTCCTTTGTTTTTCTACTTCCTTTGCTCTGGGAAGGTGTCCCCTGCTCATCCTTGGGTACATGGGAGCACCGGGCAGGGAGTTGAAGGAGATCTGGTAGAACAGTGAGAGGTCCATTATTGTTTGCGAATGTGATCACTAAAAACTTGCAGTTAAGACAGATTTGGGAATAGAAACCAAGTTATGTGACTGTTAGAGGTGTGTTCTATGTACTTTGGGAAGGCCACACTGTGATTTCAATTCAAGGCATGTGAAGGCTTGGATACCTGTGGAAAGGGTGGTGGAAACTTCCCTCATGCAGAAGAATCAGAAGATTTCAGCTCCATGAAGGCAGAGAGCAGTTTGTGCAGGCAGGTGATGGTCGGGGAGGAAGAGCCTGGATTAGGCTGTGGTCGCAGAGGGTTGTACAGTATGAGTCCCCTTTTCTCCTGGGAATTCTGTGGAAGGTTAGGCGGGATTCTTCTGAATCTGCCTTTAGCAAGGTCCAAAGCCCATCTTCTCCATGCTTCAAGGTGTGTTTTGGTTTGCCCCTGACAGGCTGCTGGTATGGGGCAGATACGTACATCTGTCAAGCTCTGCAGAAGGATCCAGTGATGCCATGGTTTAGAGCACAGTCTGAAACAGAACAGTAGATAAAAGTGCATCATTTCCTGAATTTATGTGAAATAAATATTGTGAGGGAGTTTTTCCTGTACCTGGTTGGTTTTTGCTTACAAGAGATGGGAGAGAAAAAAATCCCAAATTCTAAAGTAAAAGGGAAAATTGATTAGGCTCACACGGGAAACTGTTCCCTTCTCCCTTATATCAGCACAGAGCTGCTTAGGAGAGCAGGCTTTTCTGGGGGGCACTGAGCCCACTCTGTACTGTATGTGGCATGAATGGTATAGCAATTTTGACAGAAAATTAACCCACTTGTCCCCAGGTCCAGCAGCTCGTCAGAGATCAGAGGGGCTGGGTGTGGCTGGGCTTAATTGCTGATTATTCCCAATTCAGCAGTGTGAGTGTAGCTGTGTTCAAGAAGAACTTTAACAAGCACAGATTTACAAAGAATGTGGTTCTTGACACTATGGGTCTGATTGTGTTCAATAAGAACTTGATCACAAATTCACAGATCACAGATTCACAAATAACGCAACGTATCAATACTATAGATCTGGCCAAGTGAAGTAAGGACTTCCACGGTTCAGATTCATGCATGGTGCTTTTTCTTTGCCCCAATACACCCCTTCTTTTATACAATAATTTTCCCAAAGGTGTGGAACAATCACATGGCGTAGGTGGGATTTTGGTGACTGTTGTCATATATGTAAGGCATGTTCTCTTTTCTCTTCATTTGCGTTCTGAGGGGTGTGAATGTTAATAAGCAAATAAGGCTTAATGAGGGTCTTGGTTACTTTCAGTCAGAATTTAAAGTTGATACAAAAGCTAAAATAATCACTTTGGTCCTCCTCCACCTACTGAGGCAGCAATCAGGGCTGTCTGCCCTTCTCCAGAGAATCTGGATCCTAATCTTCTTAATGGACCAGAGTTAACACAGCTTCTTGTGGAGGGGGAAGGGGGAGTGAGGCTTACGGCTGGTACTGAAACAATATCGGGCTGTGAGGCCTCCACTTCACCGCAGACAACATCCAGTGGTTTGACCTTGCTCCACCCATGTGCAAGGTCAGTGAGGAGCCCAGCTCACATTTTTTTGAATGAGCGTCATCAGTTTGTCACCGACTTAAACCAACACTTAGCACTCATCACGTTATTCACCCCATGGCCACAGGCACACAAACAACAGCCATAACATTGTCTCACACTAAGGGACATCATGGACTGTGTATTTCTTTTTCTTGACCACAGGGGACATCATAAGGTTCATTTAACTTCATATAATTGATTTTTGGGGTATCTCTCTAGCGTGATTCCTTTTCCTCCTCTTCCACGTCTTTCATTTCCATCTATACAGATCTTATGCATACCTGACAGATCATTACCTCGGTTATCATTGATAATAATTCACGAAATGTAATAATTACAACAAAAACTAATAACAAAGACAGTGATAAGCTCTGTAACCAGCCAGTAAGTGAAAATACTAACCCATGCAGCAGCTTGTTAAATGTCCATTTTCCATACTACTTCCAAGATCTCTGCTTGCTCTTGCTGTATACTTTATATGATCTAGTTGTTCATATAGGTCTTTAGTTACATTTGGTATGTGAATGGAGCAGGTATCATTTGACAGACTCACACATCCACACACTCCATTTTTCAGGCCATAATAAAAGTCTAATTTTAGTCTGTTTTGCAAAGTCATTTTTGATGTTGCCTCCAATTGTTCCTTTAGTTCCTCCAGTCCCACTCGAATTGCATTAGTCAATGCTTTAATTTGTCTGGTAAGGTTATATAACATCAGTCAATCTTGGAATGCTGTCAGCTGGGGTGTGAAAATAGATTCCAGGGCCCACCCCACCACAAGTCCAGTTGTCACAAACATCTTGTTGGTAAAGACAAGCTGGTGGAGAAGCCTCCTTCTCCCAACCACATGGCCGAGGGAGAGGACAAAGAAAAGAAAAAACCCAACACAACTGAGCCTTTGTGTTTACAGAACTCCCTCTTCCCCTAAAAATCGACCAACGGGGAACAGGGACAAAACAAAAAAAACCTGGAAGGACTATTTCATATAGTTCAGAACCAAGAGTCAGTGCTGCCAGGTTGTCAGCTCCACACCACCCGACAGGGGCTCCTGGCAGTGGCAGTTCCAGCAGCAGTGGCGGCTGGAAGTGGGGCAGCAGCTGGAACTCGTGGAGACAGAAGGGGTCTGACTTTCCAGGACATCCTGGGCAGCAGCAGTGAAAAGGTCCAAGGAAAACGTCCTCCCCAGCTCCAGAAACAGCTATTGCTTCCAGCAAGAGCAGCCAAAATGGTGTTAGGAAATTCTCTAAAACCCAGAGAGAAAACAAAAGAGGGCTTCTGCCTTGTGCTGGCTTTGAGAACCTGCCCCAGACAACTTTCTTGGCAGCCCGGAGAGAAACAAGAAAGTGAGCACAGTGTGCCTGTCCCTGTCTTTTAAAGGGACAGTGATAATCTTGAGCAGATTGGCATAGGAAAGATATGGAATACAAGACACATTTTTTGGGTTATCCAGGACACACGTGTTGTCGTTGGTCTTGTGACTCCCTTTTGGTTTGTCCACACACACCACTGTTGTAAGAGGCTGCTTCCTCCAAAGGGGACAAAGTGTCAATAGTCCCAGTGCATGTTGGCATCACTGTCCCTCAGCAGACCATATTCCATCACTGCTGACCCACTTGGTATGCCTCAGAAGAGTATGCTTAGCTCTGAACAAATCATGTCAGACCTGGTATCATTGTTAGTCAAAAAAGACCAGACACCACATTGTGCCACTCCCCGTACCCTTGGAATATGCATTCCTCATGGTATATTAGTACGTGTGTCCTGGGGATGATGATAAATCATATCAATCACTTCTCTAGGACCACAAATATTAATGGTGGCTTAGTGGTGTTGCAGTTACGTGTGGGTGTATTGTTCTTAGGTGACTTCACAATGTATTTTCCTTCCTCAGTTCCCCAAGTCAGATTTGTGTGGGTTTTTCACATTATCTCCCAAGTTTTGATCAAATCCATGGTTAATATTTCCCAAGTTACTGGTGAGTTGGAAGACTGAGGGAGGTGAACACTCAGGGCTTTGACTAATAGTGTGTATCCATACAAAAGTTTGGATTAACTGCAGCATAAGATTTGAAGCAAGACCTGAACTTCCATCTAGTAACATAACCCCTTGGAGCATTCGACAGGACCATTAGCTTGGGAATATCATGGAATGTGGAATATCCGTCAGATTTCTTCCTCTTTGGACCAGTCTTGAACCGTCATGGCTGTGAAATGTGAGCCATTGCAATTCTGAATTTCCCGTGGGAGGGGGCGTGTGCTGAAGCATTCTTTCATAGTTCCCCTGATAGCTCCCAGACAGACAGACCACTGTAAGTTTCTAAGCAGTGCCTGCAGGTGACACTGTACCCTTATGACTACATCTGGGAGGTGGGAAGGTCGTCCTGATCCCACTCTATCCTCTCTTTGTCTGTTCTGCCTGTTTCACAGGGAGACCAACCTTTTTCAAGATTGGTGCACCTCATTTTGGTATCACTGAAAGAGTGGGAGCTAAACTCCAGTGGTGTCTTCACCTGTTCTGGCCCCTTTTGCCATAGATTACAATGAGACCCGTGCCCACTGAATCCCCATTCTATGTGAGTAAGGTCAGTTGGGTGTGACAGCTGTTGGAACAATCTCAGTTCCAGTACATTCATGTGCAGTTACGTCGTTCCCATGATTTTCCTTTCCTCAGTAGTCCATAAAGAGGTCAAGCAGTAATGATAAGGAAACATGGTCGAGGAGGGGAATTATGAAAAGCTTGTTCTTCACATCTAGGGTAGCCATTCAAGTATGAGCAACCTCTGTGGCAATGTTACAATCTTGACAATGTTTGGAACTGCATCAGTTAAAGTTGCAGCATTGGCAAAAAACTGTTGACAATCCATGATGAAATACCACTGTTGGTTTGTTTACTGGCCACACTGGTGAATTATAAGGCAAGTGATGCCTCTTTTTTCCAAATCTTTCATCACCAGTCCTCATGAGTGCTGCTGTTGGTAGGGGGCACTCCTTGACATTAATGGACTTGGAAGAGGGCAGTGGTATTGATGTTTCTAATGGGTTGATAAGTTTTGCAGACCGTGAACTGTCCCACATTCTTTCAGATTTTATTTCTATCTCTGGTAACCCCATTGCCTTCTGTCGTGAAACTCCGCAGAGTTCCATCTGGGAGTTTCCAGGTTTGACCATAGAGTAGGTAAAGTCCTAAAGTGTTTGTTTGGACAGCACCCACAAGCTGTTTGACCTTAGTTAATGATCTAAGACAGGTTTTATTAAGAGACAGAGTGTTAAAGAGGTGAAACGTGCAGACTTTGTGGGGAACACATGCTCAGACACATGTAATGCCATAGGCATTCCTGGACAAGTGACCAACAAGTAGAGAGAGAGTCAGGAGTGGAGATCTGAGGTCTAACAGGCAGGAAAATGTGGCTGCCTTAGCTCATGGCATAGTTCCTGCTCACAGCAGAGTGAACCTGACAGAGGGCTGCCAAGATGACCAGGAACTAGAAACACCTGACATGAGAGGTTTGGACAGCTGGGTTTGTTCTGCCTTTGAAAGAGGATTGGTGTAGCACCTTATTTATTCCTCGAACTGCCTGATGGAGGGAGAGGCCATACTCTTCTCAGAGGTGCACAGTGAAAGGATGAGATGTTATGGATAAAAGTTGCATGAAAGGAAAGTTAGCTATAGGAATTAGATCCTAAAGCCCCCACTTTTTTCACCATGCTTCAAACTCTATGAGAGGGCCCCAAAGAGGTTGTGGGATTTCCATCCTTGGAGATACTTAAAACTCAGCTGGACATGGCCCAGCACAGCCAGCTCTAAGTTGGTCCTGCTTTGAGGAGTGGTTGGAGCAGAGACCTCCAGAGATTCCTTATACCTTTTCTATTCTACAGTTTTAAGATACAGGCTAAGCCTCTCCACTTCTGATCTTCTGACATCTTCCCTCAGTTCCTCCCTATTAGTACAGCAGAGCAGAAAAGTTCTTCTCTGGCCTTTGGGGAATAGTCCTAGAGCAGCTGAGTGTGATGTAGTACAAAAGACACATAATGACTGTCAAGACAGGACCCAAGTTTCTCTAGTGAGGGGTTCAAACCGGGAACACCTTGTTCAGCAGAATTTCTTGTAGTTGGATATTTGGACTTTCTCCATGGTGCATTTACAGTGGCAAAGCAGTGACTGTCTTGGGCTGCCTTAAGGAATGTGTTCTGGCAGTTTTGGGGTACTGCATGCAGCAGGTTAAGAAGTCCAAGTCTCCCAAAGGTAGGTAGAAGTAAAGCAGTCACTGTTGCGCTTAGGGTGCAGTATCCATACAGGGAAGTAGAAAATACGTGGAGAAATTGAAATGACAGGCAGAAAGGCAGTCCATTTACTAAATACTGCAAGGAATTTGTAGGAGTGGAAGTATGTGGGGGTTAGAAAGTTATCTACAGCGTGACTCACTGGTAGCAAAGGGGTACCAGAGCCCAAGAAATAAAGAAATAAAGAACTACTATTTTCCTTACAGCAACATCCTGTGGTCCAGCTCCGTGTCATACATTATTGCTTAGTGCAACCTCATCTCAGAAAACCTTTCAATGTCTTGCAAGGGAAAAGCTATTGAGGAAAGAGGGTTTACTGGAGACAGGGCTGCTGGTGAGGCAGACTGCAGGGCACAGAAACCTATCTCTGGCCTGTATAGGATGCACTCTGCAGGACAGGATTCAGCTTGCCTTGACCACAAAGCAGAAGAGATGACACAAGCCAAGGGCTGGGAAGAGATATGAAGGTCTACACAGGTGCATATTTCACTACGCAAAGAAAAACAGCAATTGTCCATCTGCATCATCAAACACAGCATGTAGAAAATGAGGTGAGGTAGAGTGGCAGAGGAACTGTTGTTGGTGTTGTGGAACTCTTTCCAGTGGGAGACTCAGCACAAGGCAAGATCTTGGTCAGGTCCCAGTCCCACTGGGGAAGTGCATCTGTTTGTTTAGGACACTGTGGAGGTATTTCTTGGGAAAACCAAACTCAGCCAACATGCCTAATCCAGTCCTACGCTGTTGAATGGACTTATTTCCAAGAAATGCCTGAGGGAGGAAGCCAAGTGGGTAATTTCCTTTGCAAAGGGTGGTAAGCACCTCTTACCAATCCATGTTCCACGCCTGCCATCCTGATACAAAAGGTAGAGTGGATCAGTGGAAACCCAAACCAGGCTAATACAGGGCCATATTCAGGGCCAGGCTTCTCTTTAATGAAAGAAGAGAAGCAGCTTCAGATTCCAGAGCTATTGCCAAAACCAGCCTGTGTTTTAATTTATAAGACATAAAAAGAAATATTAACTGGATAACAACTCACCACCACGCAGAACAGCTTGCTGCTGCCCACCAACCTATTTGAAATATCTCTGTTGTACAGGAGCATAAAAATATTACATTTTTCAGGCTCAGCACATGCAGATTTTCACCGCAATTTTTAATTTTGCCATTGAAAAGCCACTGAGGGCTTTTTCTCCCCAGTAGAGACAAACAGATGCATTCCCATGGCCAGGTGAATGTGGTAGCTGTTGGCAGCTCTGGAGCTCACGTGGTTAAGTGCGTGCACATTTAGTTGTGTAGCCTAAATATCCTCTGGCACTGTCAAATGCCTCTGGAAAATGCAGATGTTTGGAGCCCTGCTGTTCATGATTAGGACTTTCCAAGGGTAACGTGATGCATTATTGACTGGTTGAGTTTACGGAGAGGTTACAGTTTGCAAGCCCTAATAGAAGTGTGCTATAAATGATTTGGTTTTAAATCCATTCTGCAGAGTGCCACTGATGTGATTTTCATTTGCAACTGATTGTTAATTAGGCCATGCTTGACAGGCATTTCCTATTTATTTTGGCCTTGTTTGGTCAAGTGTGTGCATGTGAGCTGCTGGTTTTCTGTAGGATCATTTGCAATCATTTCACAGCCTGCTACTGCCACAGGCTGCTGCTGGAGAAACAGTGCCCCCACCACCTGTCCTGTCTGCCCTTCACTTCTCCTGGTTGGATACCCCAGGGTCTGGTTATGACACTTTATGTCCCATCTTTCGTGACTTGCTGATGATTTTAGTGGAAGCAGAAGCCTGTAGGAGACAGAATGAGGAGTTGCTAAAGGGATGTGGGGGCAGAAGGGGGGATGAATGGTGCACCAGAAGAACACAGAAGCGCTCCAAGTGTTACTGCTCCAGGGACAGTGGTGGGTGGTAATGGAAAGTGATCAGAAATTTTATCTAGCCCAGAGGTGCCCCTTGAGTTCACTGGGCATGAAAGAGAGTTGCTAAGTGGTTCAGTAAGGAAGGAGTAACTATGTAAATATATAAATACTGAAATAAATACATATGATGAAGATTGGGAAATGTGAAAAAATCCTGAGGAATTACTTGAAAATGGTTCTTTTAGGTCTGGGTTAAAGACGGCTAACAAAGGAACTTCTTTGGCACATTTTTTTTCCTTCATTCATAAGTATCTGTGAATCTCTCCTTCCTAAGGTTTGTATGAATCAGATGATGGAGTGATGACTGCTCAGGCATATATTTTGGAAGTGTGATGGACTAGATGCTTTCCATGGATTCTTCCTGCTGCTGTTGATCCTGATGTCTTCTGTGCCAATGCTATGTCTGAATGCTAACTCACCCTCTTCTTATGTCACATTTGTCTTCCTGCAGGCATACATGCTGAAGTCATTTGAAATGAATGGCCTGCCCAAGGCAGTCCCTTTAAGTTTGCCTTACCAAGACTTCAGAAAAGATATGTGCAACTACTGGGAAAAGCCTAAGTTATCCCAGCGGATAAAGAAAGTTGATTTCTCAAACATTGTCTTGACTGCTCCTTGCAAACCTCTGGAACCTTATCTGGAAATGAATGGAAAAGAGGAGGAGGAGGAAGAAGATGAGGAAGACTACGAGGAGGAGGAAGATGAGCAAGATGAGGGGGAGGAGGAGGAGGAAGGCAATGAGATTGACATGCACAGTGATTCCAGCAGCGACCTGAGTCAGAAGAGCACGGAGCGCAGCCAGGAGTGTGCACCATCCACGCTCCTGGCTGATGACCAGAAGGGGTCCAAGGGTCGAGCATCCACTGCTGACGGGGACCTGGAGCTGGAGGAAGGCTCAAAAACATTAGTGCTGTTTTCACCAGGTGATCTGAAAAAGTCTCCAGTGGCCGCAGACTTACCTCCAGAAGTTGATCTGGGCACTCTCGCTGCACTGACACCTCAGAGCGAGCGGCCACAGCCCATGGGGAGCCAGTTGGATGTGTCTGAGCCAGGGACCCTGTCCTCAGTCCTTAAATCTGAACCAAAGCCTCCCATGGCAGTGGCTACAGCTTCCTCCCCGTTTACCAAAGTTGAGCGCACATTTGTTCACATTGCTGAGAAGACCCACCTAAACGTGATGTCTTCCAGCGGGCAGCTGATGCGGCACGAGGAGTACTGCCCCCTGGGGCAGTTCGAGGAGGTCATCATCGAGGAGGAGCTGGAGGACAACCTGGTGCTGGTGGAGAATGGAAGCATCCATTCCGGGCTGGAAGGGGCAGAGACGGAGAGCTGCGCGCTTTCGGCCAATCACGTCGAGACCACCTCAGAGACTGTGGGGGAGCAGCCGGCCCTTCCCAACGGCGTGCCAAAGCTTCCTGAGGACAAGCCGGAGCTCTCTGGCAAGGCGGCGCTCTCACTGGATTTGGAAGAACCTGAGAAGGTGGCTACAAGGGAGCCCGGTCTCGAGAAGGCGGCATCAGCGACAGAACACCTGAAGCGAGCAGAGACCCTCCTTGAGACGCCGCAGCAGGGCCCCAGGAGGCCGCTGGGCTCCAGGTATAGAAGTCGGATACCCATTTTGTTCTCTGAGGAGGACACTGGCTCAGACCTTTCAACTTCACTCTCAGCCAAAGAAAGGCTTTATAAGAGGGCAAAGCAACCCGACCTGGCTCGCCTGGTGATGGAGAAGAGACAGAGCCGCCTCCTCCGGCTGGCCTCAGGTGCCTCCTCCTCAGCCTCCTCCAGCGACGAGCGGCGGCGAGCCTCCGAAACCCTATCAGCCACCGGTTCTGAGGAGGACACCCACGACTCTGATGACTCCATCCCACGGAAGGGAGAGAAAAAGGTTGCACTGCTGGGGAGAGAAGAGAGAGCCATAAGCACAAGGAGCAGAATCCCTCGTCCCATCGTGCCGGTGAAAACGCCACTGGAGGTGGCGAGGTCGGAGAGCTCCGTGGCCGCTGCAATGGCGGGGCTGTGTGGCTCCCCGCAGGATGCAGCTGCTGCCTGCAGGTAAGACCAAAATGATGAGAAATGCAAAGAGCTGGATTTGTTGAGGAGACACAGCCAGGCCTTTGCTCACCTCCCATGACTTCATCCTGTACTCAGCTTGAATGCATAGTCCATCCTTGTTTCCTACAGTCATTTCAGCTCGCAGGTGTGTGAAATACTCACCTGTCTTCTTTTTTTGAAGCCTCTCTTCGCTTGCCCTGGCTTTGAGACCTTTCCTTTTACAGGCCCTTTCACTTGGTCTGATAGTAGCAGATGCCCCCAGTGTTGAGCTCCCAGTTTTGCAGCACAGCCAGGACTCGGCAGGGGGACCTGGCCTGACTGTTGCAATTAGAGCTGCAAGGGCAGCACGACTGCCAGCTGGGATTGCCTCAGTTGGTTTATCTCCCATCACAGTTACCATCAGAGGCCAACTGGTGCAATCCAACTCATGCCCACATTCCCAAATTGTGTCTCCTGCCTTGGAAGAGGTTGCTGCATCCATTCTGCATGTTAAGAAGAGTCCCAGATACCATGCCTGCATATTGACTCAGAGGGTGTTGGAGAACCAGGGCAAACACTTACCAGTTAACTTCATTGAATTACAGGATGGTGTTAAAACCAGTGCCCCATCTGGTTCACAGCATAGGTTCTGCTATTGCCTGGCAGCACTCATGCCAATCCTGCCAGGAGTCCAAAAGCCCCTTGCAAAACTCCCCTTCATCCTCCCTCTTTTCTTCCCCTACAGGCTTCAGACACAGAGACCAGCTGGAAGTGTCCCATACGAGGGCCGAACAACACAGGTACAAAGTCGGCTTCCTTCATCACCAAGTTCCACTTCTCTTCCTCCGCGGAGCAGCTCGCAGAGGTCCAGCGGTGCATCCCCTCGGAGCCCTGTCCTTCCTTCCAGGAACCCCAGTACTTCCCCCAGAAGCCAGCTGCTGCCTCGGAGGGAAAGTCCTTCTCCCTGCCGACAGCATAAACCAGGGACTGCTCCTCAGAGAGTTCCTCTTTCCCCCCGACCTCAGCCCTCAGCTCAGGCCCCGGGGCCTACAGGAGATTCCCTGCCATCTCCTGGCGTGGCCAAAAAACGACAAAGAGGAAAAACCCAGACTCAAAGTCCAGCAACCAAAGGAAAGCAGGTGTCCCTGGAAAGTAAGGCAGCTGCCAGATAATGACCTTCTTCTGCGAGCCCAACAGACTGGGTAACTTCTGCATATAGTATACACTTGAGATGCTGCAGCACAGCCTTCCATGCTGGACCCACGAGTGTATAGCAGTAGCTGTACTTGAATGCTTCACTCACTCTCACCCCACACCGCAATCAGCTCCCACGGGCCTGGCAGCCTCTGAGCCACGGAGCCTTTTCAAGGGAGACACCCAGCCCGCAGCTCACGCTTGCTAACGCACAGCACCAAACCGTGACCCAGGCAGCCTGCCCAGTGCCTGACCTGCCTCCCTCCCCAGGGATTCCCCTCTCTGTTAGCAATACCAGTCCTCAACACCGACTCCAGCTGTGGAAAGAGGAGCAGAGGTGATGAGAGCAAGGCTTGCTAAAGAGGGAGGCTCCTGTCCTTCAGGCAGCTGCCTCCGTTCTCCTTGCTGGGAAAACACCAGCCTTGGTCGCCACCATCTCCGAGTGTTGACTCACCTCCCACCACCTGTGTTAGCAAGGGATTGCCACTAGCTTGTTCAAGAAGGATGGATGCATCCTTGTGTGCTGAGATAAGAGAAGGAACAAGGAGAAGAGGGCTCTTCTTTCCAGAGATGTCTCTATGGGTGGGAATTAGGAGTCAGGCAGGTCTTGCTGGATGCTCCTACCTGCTCTGGTATGTCCCACAGAGGGGGCTGTCTAGCATTGCTGTTCAGACACTGCTGCTGTTTCAGCAGGTGCCTGCGTGGTGGGTACTTACATGGAAGTAGGGATGTGTTGGCAGCTTGCTGGGAAATCAAGAGCTCTTGCTACTTAATGTAGAAGGGAGCACAGTGCAGCCACTTCTGTCACAAATACCAAACTGATCTGTGGACACCACATCTCCCAGCAAGGGTGGGTCCTCTCAGCCTGAGTGTGATTGGTGCCACAGACCTACAGTCCACCAAACACAGCTCCATTGTGAAGATGTGAATAGTCACTGGATGCCTTTAGCCTGGGTGCCCCTTGCACCTGAATTCCTTGTGTTTTATTGTCACGCTCTTGGTGTTTGTGAATTTTGACACTGTGGTTTAATGTTCCCCTACATGGCAGGGTGGGAAATTATTATCCTGTAGTATACCCAAAACCTGCTGCTTTGCAGTGAGAGGTTTGCTGCCATGCCATGGGTACCTTGTGCATTTCTCTCTGAGGGGACAGTGGGCTGAGTGGCAGAGGTGGGGTTTGTCTTTTCCTTGGTGCTCGCCTCTGCCACACGTTGAGGACAGACAATGTGAACATAAAAGCAAGGGCTGTGCTCTTCAAGTAATATTATCTGAGCAGAAGCTTAGCACTCAGCTAGAGCTAAATCAACCAGCTGTTTAGCCCCCAGACTAATTAGGAAGGCTTAAAAGTGAAAGCAAGGACTGATACCTGTCTGATCTTGATGAGATCTTGAAGTAGGCAAAATTTTCCCCACACCTCACAGGAGAAAACAGTCCAGACCCAAATACTTTGCGCTTCAAACCATTGTCATGCCTGAAAGAGGCTTTGCATGAGGCGGAACAAAAACTCAGCTGCTCTGTACACTCATTCCTGCAGTTGCAACTACCTGCAAATATTTACTGTTTGCAGGCAACAAAGCTTGACAGCAGAATCTGAACAGTAATAACCTTGATTTGTTTGAACATGAATGCAAACAGTCACACTGATGGCCATCGAGTTCAAGGAATCCTGAAGTTGTTCATATCTACAGGAGTCCTGGAAAGGAGTATGAGAGCTGTGACAGGGTGGCTGGGAGAAGAGGGTACTCCTTGCACACCTGAACAGGGAAGTGTGTAGAAACAGGAGGAAGGAATTACCTCTTTATATGACAGTCTCAGTGTTGCCAGCACTAAGAATTTATTTCACCTAGCTCAAAGTGTTTTCCATTGATGTGGTTCACCCTGGTCGAGTAAGCAGCACAGCCTAGCCTGAAAACATGCCCTCATCTTTGCAGAGCAGCACTGGGAACTCAGAGGGAACTCAGCTATGGTCTGATGGACTGAGCTAGTGTTGCCATCAAAAGCAACATCCCTCCAAGTTCCACCTGCTTCATTGCACAGTTCCACCACATTCACACTGCAGCAGCTGTTGGAGAAAGTGGCTGGAAATGCTGATCCAGCACAACACAAACCACTCTGATTCGCCAGTTTGGTTTTCATCTGGTTTATTTCATCACTCTGGTTCACCATTTGCAGGAAAAGGAGAGGATAGAGAGTGTGATGACTTCTTCTGGTGGCAATATAACTTTCTGTGAGTTTGAAGTGTGGGTCAGACTAGAACCTAAGTATGTGCTGCAGGTTTAGAAACTAGAAAACAGATTAAACCCAAAGACAGATTCTTTCCAGAAATATAAATCATAATGGGACTCCTATTAGTTTATTGGAGGGCTACTAATTTTAGAGTGCTCAGATGGTAAGACTTGGTTGTGAAGCCTTTACCAGCTGCTCTATCCAGGTCTTGGATGCACATGCCAAAAATTACATTGAAAGAGCTTGGAAAAAGGACTACAGGACTATTAACAGGGTTAGCAAACCTGCCTCATCATGGGAAGCCAATAAAGCACAATCAGTGTACTTATTCAGGAAAAAGTTTAAAGGACAGTTTTCTGTGGCCCTATGTCAGGAAGGAAGCTCCAGGGCAGAAGAGACAAGGCCGGGTTGGACAGGGCCCTGAGCTTCCTGGTCTAGTGGAAGGTGTCCCTGCCCATGGCAGGGGGGCTAAAACTGGATGATCTTTAACATCCCTTCCAACCCAAGCCATTCTGTGGTTCTGTGGTTTTCATCTGGCACATGAAAGCTGGGAAGACAGAGCAGCTGAGAACAGCAGATGAAGAAATTGGGCAGGCTTTTAATTGTGAAGCAACCATCCAGTGAAATCTTTCATGGGACTGTGGGGACTTTTTCTTATTAAAAGGTTTCTGTGAAACCAAGCTGTCTTCTAAGAGGTCTTTCTGCCATGACCCAACCACAAGAAGCAGGCAGGATGCTGGTGAGACCAAGGTATCATCTCTTTGGTGCAATAGGTTCCTGGTCCCACCCACATGCCAAAGCTGGTAGATAGTGGAGAGCCACCTGACAGGTCCCACAGGTTCCAGAAAGCCAGGGAAAGATGGCCAGTGTGGAAAATACAGCTGTTCTGTTTACAGTGTTGTTT